>NC_056525.1:198951239-199271462 GCF_019175285.1 Sceloporus undulatus | reverse complement strand
AAGAGCCAGCAGAATCCTGGAGAAGTTTGGAGACATCTCAGGAAGAAGAGTGAGAAGGCTTGGAGAGTTTGTCAGGGTCTTCAGCCTATTCTCTGAAACTCTGCTGCTTTGGAGAAAAGCATTAACCACTGACAAAAGCTGGTCAGCACCGCTGCTTAACAAGGTGGTGAGTTAGAGCCAGAGGTGAAGAGCTACAACTCCCATCATCCCTGACAATCAGCACCCTCAATTGAGACCATGAGAACTGTCAGGCAGCACAGCTCCTTAAAATCAGTTTTATATGTTTTCTGCATGTACTCCAGTCAGCTATTGTGTTGCTATCTCTTACACTATCGATAGCTTCTGACTTCTTTTCAAGGGCAACCCAATCTCATAGTAGTGTAGTTGTTAGGTCTGTGGCCTATAGTAAGTTATGCCTACCCAGAAAAGGCCATAGCTGGTGCACCATTCAGAGCCTTGCCATCAGTTCAAGCCACAGTGTCCTCTTGGGCTCTGGAGAGTGACAGAGATTGATATAGGAGTATTCCCAAGATACACACTTGCTCCTTCAGCAGAAATGCAACCCCATCCTGGGCAAATTGCTTGCCCAGTTCCTAGGGTTGAGAACCACAAATCCACAGAGCATCCATTTTATCAGGATCCAATTTCAAGTCACTGATCTCTCACTTCGCAGTATCCAAACACTGGTCCAGCTCCTGCATAGCCTCATCCAACCCTGATAACAGGGAGAAATAGAGCTGGGTGTCATCAGCATAATGATGGCACCCCAACACACAAACTATCTTACGACCTTCCCCAGTGGTTTCATAGAGATGTTGAACAGAATAAAGGACAAAACAGAACCCTGTAGCACTCCATACCTTAATGGGGTTGCTATCCCACAGATTGTAGTAAAACCACTGAAACCCAGGTTATGTCCTTCCACATGCATCACACCAACAACATACTGAGACAGCTCCATGGTTGACATGGCAGTCATGAAGCCCTGAGCCAGTACTGTCAAGACAGCCTTTGTGTGGCTATTTTAGTTTGCCAAAACAACTGTCCTGGGGTCTCCAGCACCACATCCAAGATTGTCTCAGCCCCCTCAAGGTAGAGACACTGCTGGCCATTGGGATGAACAGTATGAAAGCAGCATTCCTGTTCTGTGTTTTTGGCCTATCCTTACTAGGGTAGATGGCTTTCCTTCTGAGGGAGGTGGAATCCTTATGGATCACAGCAACACCTGCAAAGAATACACAAGCAGGCAAAGCTGGAAGACCAAGATGATCCATTTAGATCTCTATGCATACTGCATCAGCCCTTCATCCACCATCATTGCATCAACCTGGCATAATAGATGGGCTTAGAGGGCAACTTGGATCTTTAAGGATGGAGGAAGGACTGAAATACAGATCAGGTTTTGAGCATCTATCCTATCTTCTTTACATGTCATGTCTAGCCCTCAGTGGCATGCCTCCCTCACTCTGCCCAAGAGAATGTCACTCCCAGTCATCCTCCTTCCTGTGAAGTTCACTAGAAGATGATGTACAACATAATATATAAGAACAATATAAAAGTGACAGTGCAGCAACTGGGACATAGCTATATTCTAATTATTCTAATTCTGCCTTGTTTCCTATTCTGCTTTTTTGTTCACTGGGGACATTTCCTCTCTGGGACAATATGCTTATCTGGGACAAAACCTATCAGTGTTGCATCTGGAAGTAGCTAATTCAAACTGATGTCTTGGAGAATCCACTCTTTACATCCTCTAGAACAGCAAGAAAATCATCCAGACACCACATATTTTCCTAGAGGTTTACAAAATTTACATCTTAAGGTTTTGGACATAGATCCATTCTGGAGATTGTCCATTGTGTTCACTCAGCTAACTAAGCAGCATGTTGGCCATAGTATTCTTGGAGTGTCTCTCAAGGAACATTTCTAAACTCATGGAAACTGAAATAAATTTACCTACACCTTCCTTCATTAAATGGCATTGTAAATATTATACAGAATAACGGAAGCAAACATGATGACTTATCCAACAAAATTTGGTTCAGGTAAGTGGATGATCATTTAATTATTTTGGAAACATCTAATTGTTGTTGCTTTAAAACTAATGGCTAATGCAGTCCCATTTCACCAATATTTCCAAGCTTAGGATGTGCCATGTTACAACTGGATATGCTATATACTAATGGTGATAAGAGGTTTGATTGCTTAAACTGGGAGACCATTTACTATATAAATGGAGACTGCGACAAAATATTGATGCATGGAGTGTTAAAAGTAAAGGTAGTCCCTTGACATGAATGTCTAGTTGTAACCGATTGTAGGAGATGGTGCTCATGTATGTTACTAAGCCAAAGGAATGCCCTGGTGGTCATGTGGCCAGCATGACTTCACCAAACCCTTTTACCTTCCCACCAAAGTGGTACTTATTTATCTACTTGCATTTGCATGCATTCAAACTGCTAGTTTGGCAGAAGTTGGGACTAGTGACAGGAGCTCACACCATCATGTGGCACTTGGACCTTGAATTGCCAACATTCTGATCTTCTGATCATCAGAACTGGCATCTTAACCACTAACCCACCACATTACTGCTTGGGATTCTGGCCAACCATGCAATTTTCCTTTCAAGAGACCCCATTCTCCTCTCCTCTGTCAACCTTGTGTTGTTCTTTTTTCTCACAATCAGTCAGTATTCATGGAGAATAGACAGTCGTCACTGGGCTATCTTGGGTATCCTGTGGTTTTTTCCCTTCTTTTAATGTCTTTGTACATGCATAAAATTTTGGGTTGCCCAAGGCTTGCTAATTCTTCCTCTTGTATGTTGATATTGTTGGTTTGGCTCCATTGAGTTCATCGCTGGAGAATTAGGTTGCTATAAAAATGGTGAATTACAGTGGTGCCTCGGGATACGAAATGATCGGGTTACGAAATTTCCGGGATACGAAAAAGTTGGATTGGCAAAAACTGTTTCGGGTTACGAAATATTTTTCGGGTTACGAAATTCATTTCGGCGCGAAATTCAAATGCTGCAAAGTGCAGCTATAGGCTTTCCAGTGCTAACGGAAAAGTGTTTCGGGTTACGAAATTTTCGGGTTACGAAAGGAATGGCAGAACGAATTAATTTCATAACCCGAGGCACCACTGTATACTTATTTTATATGTAGTCACAAGGGAAAAACACATTTTGAAAATGTATTTTTTTTTTACCTCCAATGCCCTGTTGATGGTCACATCCACAACTAATCTAGACCCATGAAGATAGTTATTTGGACTTTAGTGTAATATGCTAAAACGGAATGCTCTTAAGAGCAAAACACAGCCTGCTAAAAAGACTCCACAGCATAAGTAAAATGACCACAGTGTACTTTATTTAATGATTTGGTACTTTGTGTTGCAATAAAATAAAATAAAAAAAACCCTACAAAATCCAAATATATAAAATTTTCAAGTTTTCCTTTGAAGTTTTACAAGAAAAATCAAGTTGTAACTGAAGAAATTTGTAAATATGAAGCACTACTTTCAACTTCATTTCATCACAAATTGCAACTTACTTAACAGACCAAAAGAACTATGGTACTGTAGTACACCAAATACTTCACACACTGTGTTCTTTACTATAGCACATGTAACCACTGCCAAGCAAGACAGTGGTCTCTAGCCAATAAAGACACTCTTCACAATCTGGACTCTAAAGGAATGTTTGTATACATGGAATTTGAATATAGCTATTTACACGCAGAATTTCTTTTCATTAACTATTTTGAGTCTTCATCTCAAAACGAAATACCAAATACATTTGTACAATGTTTACAAGTCATAGCACAAGAACTGTCATGACCATTGTTCAACTCAAGTCACTGTGCTTGTACTGAGGGAAATATATCTACACTTTTCCATAAACACAAAGGTGATCTCTCGGAACATTTCTCTGATAATGGTAACTATTGAGTAAAAGCACAGTAACAGTTAGTTAGCACAATTGTTGTACAATGCAACAGGATACAACAGGAGCCAAGAAATTATTGGTCCATTCTATTCGGTTTTCTAGTCTGCTGCTAACAGTAACTTTTCATCCTTATCATTTTTTTAAAAAAAATGTTGTATACAATTATATTCCTAATACAGGATAAACTAAGTATTATGAATAGGAAAAAGCACAATTTTAAGGCAAATTAAGCATATACAAGCAGCTTCTGTGGTTTTTGTTCCTGGATATTTAAATTGCACATCATAGACCCAAGGTCCTATTCCAGTTATGCATGGACTTTGCTCAATGTCCCAGTCCATTAACCCAGATGGCTAATATTCTCACACATCATTCACTCTCTAAAGTCATTATCCATGCTCTCAAGCAAGTGATTACTTCTCTCACTGCCAGTCAAGCTGCGCTCACAGTTCCCAATCCAGCTCCAGAAGTTAGATGCAGCCTGGAACTGCACACGTAGCATGTTCTTTCACAGTGCAACATTGGAGACGCATGTAGGAGCCTGTCTCTGTGCAAATATCACCCTAGTAATTGGAACAAACTGAGAAGGTGTGTTTTGCAATGGTTAGCAACTGTGTATTGTCCAGAATCTTTTACAAACTAATTAGCATGGCTTTTTGAACCTGGAAAGTGTGGGGATGAGAAAGTAACCTGATAAATACAAAGTGCATGTTTAAAATGTTTTGTTTTGTTTTGTTTTTTTTTTGGGAGGGGGGATAAATGAAAGACTCCTGAGGTAGTCTGATTTTTTTTTAAAAAACGATTTATCAAAAAAAAAAAAAAAAAAAAAACCCTAAAGAAACACACCAAAATTCCAAATGTTGCTTGGAATTTGCTTACATACAAGTATAATAATATGGATACGAATTTTAAAAGGGCACAATTCAGCCAAGTGAGCTTTTAATTCTTCTCTGGTTTCTGGGATTCAAAAAGTCTTTAACAGTTCTTAAATATACACCTGGTGTTAACATTTCCTTGATCATTTCCTGTTAATTCTCTTGGTAAGATTGCAGTGATGTAATCTGTCCAAGTATGTATGTATGATCTCTCCAAGTACATTATTGTATGGAAGGGAGATAATAGTGTATATTTTATTTTCAATTACTGATCTGCTTCACTACATGCTTCCCTCTGTGTGTTCACCTTTTTTATATCATCAATTTGTGTATGCACCAGTATTATGCCTCATCGATGGGACATAAGAACAAGAACACATCTACAATATTCTGGCAGCAAAAGTCTCAGTATCAGTCACATTTGAGACAATGTGATTGCTCAGCAGAATTTTCCAGCAGTACTTTCATGTAACACTTTTTAAAGTAGTGAAGATGATTATTCACAGGGCTAACAGTGTTAAGATGCGCTACTTATTTTATGGGAAAGATACTGTATGTTGAAGTTCTTTGGCCAGTTTATCCCATTAAAGTCACTACTATGAGCACCTCAGATATTTTTGGAACACTGCACAGCCCACAGTTACTGGACAAAATTGTGTCCAGATTTCTGGATTAAAAAAATAAAAACATTGTTATCTTCTTTAAATTCATTTCCTTTTAAAACTGGGTGTACTTTTGCTCAGGGCTGTCCTAAGATACTTAGCTGAATGAATGAAAGTCTAAAATGACACACAAACACATACACCTACCTCCCAATTTCACATACAATCTTATCCAGAGTAACTCTTATCTCAACATAGGCAATGGCATAGCATCCTCCACCACACCCAAGGATGGCAAATTAACTTATGTAACCCTTTCCCACCCTTTTAGATGTTTTGAATGACAACTCCAATCAGCCACAGCCTATATGGACAATGGTCAGGGATGATGGGATATGGAGAGCAACATATCCAGAAGGTACTGGGTTGTGAAATATGGTTTAGAAGGGCAGGGAAAACTCCATAGAATCCATAGTTCTATCCTCTATTATCTCACTGCTTGGGGTTCCTGTTTCATAGAGTTTATGGGACAGAAAATGTTGATGACCTTGATAAAACTGGAAGAAGACAATGTACACATGTGAGAAATAAGGTTATGCTATTATAATACTTCATCAGCAAGGAAGAATTTAGGGGCTGCTGGCAGCTTCTGTATCAGGGTGCTGTGAATATACTTAGTCTTCTAGATTTTCAAGGAACCATCCAAAGTCTCCTTTAAACTCCAGAAGTGGAATTCAGTGAACCATTTATATGGATCATAGTACTATACAAATATTGACCAGCAAAATAAATGACAAGTTATAAAGCACATTTACTAAGTAGACATCATTCTTTTAATGGTACTTTAAAAAATGTTTGTAAGAGTATGCTTTACACTAAAGAAGCAGGCTGGTATACAGACTATAAAGGTAGTTATGTTCTCAGCTACTGTTATTTCTTAGTCTGCATCAGATCTATTTTTCAAGAAACACCGATATAGATGCTAAAGATGGTGGCACTTGGACTACTTAAGCCAGCTCTACCTTCCTCAAGTCCTCTTTCATTTTTCACCCAATGTTTCCTAAAGAACGACTGCTCAGTGCTTCTTTGAATGCATTTTGGAGTGTACATGGTATAGGAGTTGGGCCTGCAAGTGTGACATTTTTTCTTGCTACCATTTCAGAATTCTCCTGATTTGGCTGGGAGTGGCTTTGAGATGCTCAGCTTACTATGGAGATTTTTGCTTGAAAGGGTCTTTTAATTGTAGTGAAGGGGGTGATTTACTGGCACCACAGCTCCTGAGTTAACAGCTTTCAGCTAGCATATTTGTGATATGTGACTGTTTCAAGGGAGGTGGGAGTGTTTTTTTGTTTCCTTATCCTCCTAGTTTATTTGTTCCCTCTTGTCATCTAAGTTTCTTCTTAGTCTTTTGGCCTAATGGCTTTTGCAATGATTTCTTCCAGTTCATTCTGATCCAGTGGTCTTGCAGCCTAATGCTCTTGGATTTGAAACCTTGGGTTCAGCTGGCATAGTGGCTTTTTGGGGCCTAGCAGCATTTAAGAAGACTCATAGATTTGGAGTGTGGAAGCCTGGTGGCCTAGGTATCTTTCTGGGTCAGTGGTCTATGGACATTGTGAGCAGACTGGAAGTATATGTAGCCTAGTGGATTGTACACTGATGACATGGACTACTATGAGTGATATGATACACTCCATTAAGAATAGGTTTTGGATATTGATTCAAACTATTGAGAGTTAGCTTTTTTGTCGGGAAACGTGTGATGTTCCTTTAACAAATATGAATATCCCTTCACAAGTTCTCACTTTTTCTGAAAATGCACTTGACTTGGTGAATCAGGTCAGCTGCCTCCCAAATGAGAAATTATTAATCTTTGGCGGGATACAGATTGCCCCTTTGGGGCAGCCTGCACCCACCCTTTTCCCTGATGGATTGGGGCCTCAGCTGCCACAGCGGCAGCCCTGGAGGCCCCGATCCGCTGCTTTTCCTGCCCTCGGGGAAGCGGCAAAATGCCGCTTCCCTGCAGCCTGGAAAGGGGTGTCCTTGGGGCTTCATGCCCCAAGGACACCCCGACAGTGGCAGGGCAAGGGAGAAAGGGGCCGCTCGGCCCCTTTCTCTCTGTATTGCTGGTGTGGCTATTTAAAGGCTGCACCAGCGATACATGCGGCGGAAGGAGCTGCAAAACACAAGCGCCCTGCAGCGGCGCCAGGACATCACATCAGCGCCGCACTATTTGGCTGTGGCGTGGCTGTGTCATCGTAATGGTGGTGCCCGTGTATATAGGGCACCGCCATTACAATGCCGCGGTTATGTGCTAGGCTTGCGGGGCATCTGTAAAGGATGCCCTGAAGCAACCCTAGCACGTATCCAGGCCAATACTGCCTTTGACACTTTACTGGCCAATTTAGATCCTGCCAGAAGGCTACATTAAACTTCTGGGGTATCTTAATTTTGCACAGCATCAAAAGGCCTTTCTCTGACAGTTCTTTCACATGAGATGCTTGAGGCGTTGTTCTCATCTCTGGTTGTGTTAAGAAAAGAGGATTTGGTAGTGAAAGATTTCTCCAGGATGTCAATGGCATTTCCTTTTAGAGAGATAATCAGCTCTTGGAATGAGAACTACATTTTCACTCAAATGATTCAGGCTGGTGTCATTTTGGTGTTTTGTTCTCTGAGAGACTGTATCCTTAGCACATGACTTAGCAATAATAATAGCTTGACTTAACCACAGTTTTGATTGTCCTGGAATGATTTCCAATTGTTGGAGCTGTTTGGACTTAATGTTTTTGCCAATTCTTCTGTTCACTTCTGGTTCCATGTGCATGTCACCAGTTTCCTTTCTTCTAAGAATCCATGGTGGCATGTGTATAGCGGGATTGTTTACCATGACAGTTTGAGTTTTAAAATTTATTTAGACCTAGATTCTTGGCAGGAATAAATCATGGAAAAGGCAATTCCCCAGCATGTACAGATGCACATTTGTGTTTTCTATCTTTAGCTACGACATACCCACATTCCACGCTGAAAAGTCTTTTGGAGAGTGGATGCATTAACCAGAATGCATTATCTTGTTCTCTTTATCTTCCTGTACATGCCTGAGGTATAAAAAGGAAGGTAGGGAGTTTAGTAACTTCAGGGAGTCTGTGAGTCTTCAGCAATTATTTGCACCACAGTTCAGGTGGGCACTTTTACATTTTTCGATTCATCAGTGACATCGTGGCCTTGCAACCAGACAGAGTTAGAAGGATGCTAGAATACTGAGTTAGAAAATGTCCAATAATGTTGCTGTGTGAGCTTTAGATTTCCTAATGATATCACTGGTTCTGAAATGGCCATGCAGCTGTTCCTGCCTTGCTTGGAAAAAACATTGGTTCCCTTGAAGCAATGCTGCATTCTGGGGAATCTTCAGGATTGGGGAAAGGTTGTATAGTTCTTGATCTGATACATCTGGTAGAGTGCATCTGTTCTTTGATGTTTCACTGGGTGATAAAGATATTTATCCATAGTTAGAGAACACTAAACAGAAGGGAAAGATGGTATAAATCAGATTGCCAGCATTGGATATCCAGTATGTCTGCTCATCCAAACATTGAACACTTCTGTGCGGGTTAGAGTTTTGGCTTCAAGCTACTTCAGAAACTGCCTTGGAGGGTAATGGCCCTCCAGTCTTTGGAGGTCTTCAAACCAAAGTTGAATAGGCATCTTTCAGGAATGCTTCAGTTGTGTATTCCAACATGGCAGTAGAACTAGATGGTCTTTATGGCCTCTTCCAACTCTAAGATTCTATCTTTTCATGCATAGCTTTGACTGTCACCAAGTCCACATTTTTGTTAGTGTCTTTAAAAACCCTCAGCCTGTTAGGATAAGGGTCTTTCTCTTTTACAACCCATTCTTTTTGTTTTGGGGATACCTCTAATGCCTCTGTGCCAGGTTTATAGCAAGGAGGACATAAGAACAGCCACTGGTATTCCCCTTCTCTGGCTGATTTCAGTTAATCAGCTTTGCAATTTATTTACAGTTTTTTTTGACAGATTGCTAGATTGTACAGGAAGAAGTATACATTTTGAATTACAGCCAGCTAGGGTTCCTTTGCCCTGCCAACATTCAGTGGTTGGACAATTGTGGTATACTCAAATATATTTGTGAATCTGATCTCTCACTCTGAGACAGGATGTTCAGGTGATAAGGTTAAAAACTTGTTGGTGAACTCCTATAAGCACCTTTAGAGGCAATGGTCATGCCAGAAAGCTGTATTCCAAGGGATAAAAGGCCATGTGCAGTATATGGCTGCCAATTGTAGTTAACCTAAATCATCCATATAGAGATGTGAGACCCTTGGGCAGGTAAAATAACAGCATCTTCCATGTCTAAGGAGTGTGCTTTAAGGGGACAATGAGCCACCTTTTCTGATAGGACAAGGCACAAATCTTAATTCATGGATACAAGCTTTTGGTCTGCAGGAATTAGGTTAGTTCTCAACACATATCAGTTCCTCCTCTGTTGTTACTTTCATTTATGACTCTCTCTCTCTCTCTCTCTCTCTCTCTCTCTCTATATATATATATATATATATATATATATATATCGATCGCTCTGGTTCAACCAGATTTATCTTGCCTCACCTCTTTATTTCCTTTTTTAAATCTCCAGTAAGTGAGACATCTCTTTCAGTGTTGAGGTGGTATTCCTTCACAATCTGAAATCCATGGGCTCAAATTAATAGGTTGCAAAACAAAGCAGAAGACTCTGCATGCGTGGGAAAGAATGAGCTTCTCGGTGATTGACAGTGACAAAGCTTTTACAGGACTGCTTCTTCACTCTTTAATCTGGCTCTGCTGCACATATTATACTGTTTTAAATCTATGTGATTTTGAAAGGCTTTCACTTTGGCCTCACTTCATTGAAACATGAACAGTGCAAGCCTGTTGCTACCTACTTGGATATAATCCCCATTGTGTAAATGGACATTCACCTGGATAAAGGTAAATGTACAAAACCATGAGCTGTAGAGTTTTTATCACTTGAAGGCAATTTATTTGTAAGAAAAACAAAGCAGCTTATTTAGGAATTCATCTCATTTAAACCTGCCAGATTAAGTTGTTTAAGAACAGAAGTTAAAATGATGAGCTGTGGGGCAATAAATTAATAAAAGAAGACATTGGAATTTTACTCTACACTCTTTAAACTCTTGCAATCCTTGTACACTTAGGGATGTAGACAGCCTGTTTAGGTGTGAATAAGGCCTCTGGGTGTCAGAATGTATGTGTATTTAAAGAGGTATATCGTAAGAAGTATATAGTCAGTCAGTCAGTCAGTCAGTCAGTCAGTCAATAGTATTTTAAAATACATGTTCACAGTGGCAGTCATTTATCAGATGAAGCAATTGATTTCTATATAGGAAATGCCACATTTACAAGTAGACAACATGAATGTTCAAGGAACACTAAATAATACATAATCAAAAACCAGTAACTTAAGTTTCTTTACCTTTAGTACAAGGCATAGACTGAGGTATAACTGTAGCCTAGATGTACCTATAAGCAGCATAAACTTTCTGATTCTGTACAGTAATATATTCCATTGACATAGGGTTTTTTTTTAAATTTCTAAACTGTTTTAAGTATTTGGCTATTCAGTTCAACTTGAAATAGGGTGGTCATTTACATATTGCCATTAAAAAGAGTAAATGCATCACCAAAAAGAGAGGACAAAAGAGGACATGGAATTGAATAAAACTTGCATATCCTAATTTTTTTAGTTTAACTGGCCATTCCATGAATGGGAGGGCTCCTTCCAGTTTCAGGAGCACGAAAGAGCACCTTCTTCTGGAAGAGAAAGCAAGAATGTGATCTTTGCTGGTTTCTCTACAAACAGCATTTCAGATATTTTGGTATTTCTGGTTTTCAATGAAGAGTTGTATGTTTACATTAGTAAAGTATTTTGTATAGTTATCTGGAATTCATCAGAGGGATTTATAGTAATTCTATATGAATTGTTTGAAGTATTTTATGTTTTGTGCAAGAGAATAGTATGTACCTACACATCTAATTGTCCTGTATCAAGGAATTCCATTAGTGGAGGGGAAAAGAGAAATTCCATATGAACAGTGCAGCCAACAGGAAACACTGATCCCAGTCATAGTTACACATGCATAACTGTGTATCATCTCCAGGCCTGACACCCCTCCCCTACCTTCACAGCCAGAAGCTACACCAAGATACTGAAGTAGGTTCTACTGACAATCAGGATGATGCAGGATGAAGTTTCCAGTCCACTCCCACCAGCATTCTTCATTCCAATGTGGAGTTGCGGAAAGGTCCAGTTTTTGATTGTCACACTGCAGATTACCTGCAGAAAGAAGCTGGAAACATCATTCTTGCTGCAGCCCAATCACCAGCACAACAGACTTCCATTGCTTGTTGTAGCTGCTGGCTGTTAAGTCAGGTTTGTTAAGGCCATTTCCGTTCACAACAATAATGCTGCAATAATAAACATGAGTGCCAGTTATCAATGTGTAAGCCTAGCTTACGCATTCATAACTGTTTAACAAGATGCCAGCCATATTTCATAAAGGTAATACTTAACCACATGCTTTATAGTCCAAGCCTATGTATGGTCACTCAGATATACAGTAAATCCTACTGAATTCATTTGGCTTTGACTTTGTTGGTCTATGTCCAATCTCATTCTTTCTTTGCCTGTCTGATTCTTTCCTTCCCTCCCTCCCAATGATTTCATCCATTCACATTATGAGACAAAAAAATCAGCTTAATATCACCATCTAGGTCAAACCATAAATAACTGAGACATTGGGCTGGATACAGTTTGCCTATTCTATGGCAGGAAAGTACACTAGCACTCCTTAGATTCCTAGAGGGCATAAAGATCCAGGAGAGGTTTCCTGGTGGATAAAGGAGGAAAGCTAATTTCTCTTCTGCATCTCCCATCATCACCTCTCATGCTGTTTCAGAGGTTGTCCCAGTTTTCCAAAGCAGATTTTCAGAGAGCACCAGGAAGACAAAGAAATCATTAAAATTGGCTCTTTGTCCCATTCCTTCCTTCCTTAGATGCTATAGTTAGCAGAATATTTGCTAGCTATAGTATCTAATCTCACTTTGAGGCATTTCCCTTTTCTTCTTGAAAGAATTTGGCTAATCTGGATGAGGAAATATTGGTTCAACATGTGAAGTGACGGATCTAGGAGCACCCCAGACTGCGAACACAGTCCTTTGTGGAGAGTGTGACCCCATCTAGGACTGGAGGTTGCAACCCTATATCTGGTTTGGGGGCCCCTACTGTAAGTACCTCTGTTTTGTCTAGATTCAGCTTGAGTTTGTTTTTCCTCATCCAGCCCATTACCGCTTCAAAACACTGATTGAGGGGAGAAATGCCATCTGTTGTCATAGCTGCTGATCGGGACATGGAGAAATATATTTGGGTGTCATCATTGTACAGATAACACCCTGCCCCCTGTCTGTGAATGATTTCTCCCAGCAGCTTCATATAAATGTTGAATAGCATTGGGGACAGTATGGCACCTTGAGGGACGCCACATTTAAGCTCTGTTTTCGAGAAGCGACTGTCCCTGAGCATCACCCTCTGGAATCTACCCAAGAGATTCACTTGGAACCACTGGAGTGCAGTGCCACCGATTCCTAACTCTTCCAGGCATTCCAAGGGGATATCATGATCTATTGTGTCGAAGACCTCTGAGAGGTCTAGAAGTACCAACAGGATCATGCTTCCTCTGTCAATGCCTAGATGAAAATCGTCAGCCAGAGCAACCATGGCAGTCTCCACCCCATATCCTGTCTTGAAGCCGGTTTGAAATGGGTCTAGATAATCGGTTTCATCCAAGATGACTTGGAGTTGAAGGGCGACAGCCCTCTCAATCACCTTGCTCAAAAATGGCAGATGGGATACAGGCCTGTAGTTTTTCATATCCAGGGAGTCCAGGATATGAATGCTTGCCTCTTGGTCTGAGTCCCTGCATGCTCCTCTCTCTCTATCTGTGTGTGTGTGTGTGTGTGTGTGTGTCCAGGTTCAGTCCTCCCTCTTAGCCAGAGTGCAACGATGCCCAAACTGTCCCCTTTAAGGGATTTTGGACTTCAGCTCCCAGAATCCCAGACTATTGGCCAACATGGCTGAGACTTCTGGTTGCTGAAGTCCAGAAGTCCTTAAAGGACACAGTTTGGGGATCACTTCAGTCTTCTTTCCTAGCCAGAGCTCTTAAAGAAACAGCTACTGAGGCAAAGGCAGGGGCAGAGCAAGTGAGATAGAGGAAAGGCTGAATACCCCCTCGCTCTTTACTATGTCTGTCTGTCTCCTGCTTCAGCCTTCCACCATATTTTTAAAGGAATAGCTGCTGAGGGAAGGCAGGGACACACACACACACACACACACAGAGAGAGAGAGAGAGAGAGAGAGAGAGAGAGAGATTTGTCATGAACTACGTGTGAAAATCATTTGTGCATTTCCTTGCTTTTGCAGGATGCATGTGCTTTAATCTTTATTGGGATGGTGGCACATTTGGTCCCACTGTGTGAAAAACGTTCACACATTTCGCACAAGTGCAGATTAATTTCAGATTATGCATGGGATAACAGTGCTTTGCTTGTGAAAACCATTTGCAAAATTGTGTGTTAATAACAGGTTCTTACCATTTTAAACTTCCAATTTTCCCCTGTGTGATAAATCCCAAAGTTTCTCATAGAGAGGTTGGAACCTATTTGTACTCCCAATTATAATGGCTCAATTGAATCAATTGCTGAATAATGGATCAGTACAGCTGTACATGACATTAATTCAATGGGTCCAGTTTGGTTGGGATTACTAATACGATTTCATGCCCAAGATAATAGCCTACTGAAAATCACCAATCTCCATGAGAGTTCTTGTGTACCACTAAAATGAAGGCCGGGAACATTTTTCCCTATTAAAGTTTTTGTATTCTGTACATAAAGTCTCTCCAGAAAACATTTTCCCCTTTGTGAAGCAAAGCATTCACATAACACAGCAGCCACAGAATTAACAGATTGATATGCCCCCTTCTCACTTGCAGTCGGAGCAGAAACCAGCAACATTACAAGTGCTCTTATTCTTTAGGACACCACTGGATTACTCTGGTACAGATATCAGTGGAGAGACCTGCCTTCCTGGCATAAAACTTCATATCTGTTCCTCCCATTCTGTCCAACTTAGAATTAAACAGGCTATTACTACAGTGGTGTAACTAGGTGTGAACTTGGGGAAAAATTTGAGGGGGGGGGAGAATGAATAGTAACTTGCTGAACTAGATTTGGAAAGAGAACAGCCACTTCTTGCAAGATTACTCAGGATATTTCAACATCATTAACATATATTACACATGCTAGCTATAGCTGCTGCCTTAACACTTGTGTACCTTGGAAACTATACTCATGGATTATTTAATGAATGCTCTAAGTATTTAGTGTTGATTTATAATTCACACCTTTTACTGAGATTTTATTTCCAGTATTTTGCAGAGTAAGATGTTTTGAACATTCAAAGAAACATGATACACAAATTCTTATGGATGAGAAAATATTATCATATCATTTTGTGTTACAAATGCTGTAACAGAAAAAGATTTTTTTCCCATCAGCAGCACACACAACAGTTCCTCCTTGTTTGGATGTAGTTAACCCTATATCTCCATTGTAGCTTATAGTTTAATAATTTAATAGGACCTCAAATGACAGTCGTGCATAGCAGTGTAAGCCTATACTTGTCTTTGCAGAGGTTCTTTTGGGTTCAGTGCGTCTAACTTATTATGTAGGTACAGGATTGTAGCCTTAGCCTAACTAAACTGAGTAAGGCTTAAACTAGTATTGGCTAAGTTGTCTCCCTTGATTTACATGAGACTAAAATATGACTTTATTTGGATAAAATCATAACATATGAAACCATTATCTCTCTTTTCCTGTAATAAATTGGCTTTCTGCTTTATCCATAAATTAAACTTCATATCTGCTGGAATACTGTCATAATCTTGGTCCAAGACCTGTCAGATTTAGTGTTGGAAAGCTCTTTCAACATGCCATATCCTAGAGAGCTTCTTTGTTGGCACATCTGATCTTAGAGTCAGGCCAGTAATCATCTCACATGTAAGCACGTGGTTCAAACTTTGATTAGGCTGGTTTGAGTTCAGTGATGGCAAATTTCTAGACACTGGCAATTTTTTAGACATTACACACTCAGCTGAAGAAGTAAAGACATTCAAAATTCTTTCAGAGGAAACAATTTCATTAGGTTTGCTTTGTTTACACACAGTTTTCATATTATGGTTGGTTATATTCCATTGCAATGAGGACATAATTATAACCAGAATTACTAGGGGTACATTGAAAGAGATGTCTCTGCTGGTGAATAAAATGATAATAATACATTTGGGTGATTATTTCTTTGAAACAAACAATAATTTAAAGGTTCTAGAGCTGTGCAGGTACATCTGGAGATTGTGGCTTGCTACTTCCTGGAATACGGATATAGCAAACCATGATTACACCAAGTATGTGTGAAATCTCATGGTATTTAAATAACTGGTCTTCATATCTCTTGTTTATTATGCTCATCATGGTAAAATTTATGCATCTCTCAAAGACCCCTAGGAAAACAGGATCTCACTATTCTACCCAATATACACATTAAACTGAATTTGAAGCATTGAAGGTTTCACTGTTTTCACAATAGTCTAAAAGTACCCATGGAAGCTTTCATATGGCAATATATTGCAAAACAAATTAATACGACATCAAGATTGCATGGTCATATTAATATACAAAGAATCAGCTCATATAACTGTGGACCAATCTTTAAATTTGTAAGTTATTAAAGAGAATGAGATACATGAGAAAAGATTGAAAGTCTATAAAAAGTAACACTTTTGTGTGTTGTGTTTTTGCTTTACAAAAGTATTGACACACTCCATGAGTTATTCTAGTTTGCACCAGGTTTTGTTTTTAAAAAAATACTATCAAATTTTGATTCGCACCTTTAATGCAACTGAAAGCACCATCAAGGGATACTTTTAACATAAAGAAATATACAATTAGCTTTACCAAGGGAGGTATTTTATTTTGTAAGCAAAGCCACTCCTGTATAAATATCTCTAAGCCACAGTTTAGCACTGCACAAATGAGTCACAGTAAACCTATGACTTTGGCACCACCCCATCTCCTTAGCGCAAAGTCAAGTAATGCTTATTTTTCTTTTAAGACTACCTCATCTTGCCATGTCAGTTAAATCCAGATTAGCTGCTGTTACTCTTAATATGGTTAGTTTTAAAAAGTCATTTTTAGTGTCTGAAAATGACATAATTCAAATAATCAGAAAATGTTTAGTTAAGAGTTCAGACAACATGATAAACTTCAGTTTATCTAAAATGCACTTTGAAACATCCAATCTCATGGCCATTCTGGAAGATGGGGTAGTACACAAATTTGCTTAAGTTCATTTGTGTAATACTAAAACGTGGTTGAGCATTGCATCTGAATGCAGTGAAACAGATTTTGGCCAGTTCAAGAACACCTTGTACACAGCTTGGTTTATTATGTTTACCTTATATACTTACACACAGGAGACTGGTTTTCACTTTAGGCAGGACCAAAGAGTGCTGTCTGTAAATTAAGAAAGTAAGCTTGATCTCAGCTTCTTGCTTCTTGTGTTACACATATTCTGTCCGTCAAACAATATCAAATTTGCAGTTAAACAATGTTTGGCACTGGAAAGGTGTGATATATTGTGGTTGGTTATCACATCTCTGTTCTCATACACACACACACACACACACACACACACCCATGCATCTCATATCCTGTGGTGGGAAGGGGAGGAAAAAGACAATTCATTTCTTGATGCTGTTTTGAACATGGTCCATAAAAGGTTCAGAATGTGGAGTGTTACCTTATTTTTATCTCTTTCTCACTCTCACTTTCTTTTTGCAATTGAAAACTTAATCATGATTATCATTTAATGTACATTGCTATATGCTAGAGCTTCTAGTCTTGCTGAGAACCGGGGGGGGGGGTGGGGTCATCTGCATAGAATTTCCTTTAAAAAAAACAAACCCCTGAAGTTGTACATATAATATTAATTTCTGTTTTTTAAAAAAGCAAAAATTTGAATAGCTCCTTTGATTACAACACATATAATTCCCTCAATTAGAATTTAATTTAGTTCTAGAGTAGGAAAAAAAAACCTTATTGTCTTTTTAAAATTATAACTCTTTTGTAAATATTTTATGATTTGCCTATTTAAGACTGGAGGATGATATAATTTCTTTTATAGAAACTAGAGTTTACATAACAGTAATATTGCCTTTTACAAAATAAGTTTTCTAAATGGTTTCTTCATTTTGCAAATTCTTCATTCTGTAAATGCAAACATCAATAATTGAAGTTTCCCTAAAACAACAATAATAAAAGCACTAACTGGTAGTTGATGTCATTCATTCAACCTCTCCTCCTTTATTCTAAAAGCCTATACAGTGCACTGTGCAAGAAATAGGAAGTTATTGGACTAGGTCTATTTCTCAGTCAAAACAACTGATTCTTTGAGGTTCTTGGATGCTGCTGCTTTCTAGGTGTATTGCAGACAGACTGTGGAACAGTGGATCAAATGATAATCATGATGGTAGCCAGACTAAAGATACTGCTATTGTTTGCTGCTCTGTTGTAGAATGAAGTTTAAGTTATTGCCACGGCCCTTTCACCACCCTTTTATTTGGAGGTATCATAGCCGCTGCATTGTTTATTAAAAAAATATTTATAGTGTTGTTTCATATTCCAACCGCTCCTGTATAAGGGCATCATCTTTATATTGTAGCCGTGGAGGAGCAGGAGAACATTCAAAAGCTAAAATGGCCTTTCTTAGGCTCCTGTCCAATACATGTCTTTCCCATGCTGGATACCTGTTCCTGAACAAATCAATTTTAATAACAGATTCTTCAATCCTTGGAGGCCGGGATGAAGGGGTAGAAGGTGCAGTTGGTCTCACTTGAAAGACAGGCACACACCCATCTCTCTCTGCAAATTTCTGATCCCGCTCACTTGTGACACTCCGGTTATTAGAAATAGACCTTAAAGTACTTGATGCTACTTCTGGAGGAAGAGTAAAGGCAGCTACAGAGTCCTCACAAGCACAGCTTGGTGACTGCCCAAACCTTGGTCCATTGGGGTGAAAGAAGGCATAGTACATCAGCATAAAAACAATGCCAGTTAAAAAGCTGCTGAACACTACACATAGTGCCGGTATGGCAAATGCATCAGAAATCATAGGAGCCTTGTACAGGTACCAAAGGGCACTCAAGGCAGTGTTTTCCAAAAGGACGACAAAATAGTAAATGAAAAGCCTACAGCGTGTCCTCCCCTCCTTGACGTTGAACCAACTGAAGATATAAATTATCCCAACAACCATGTCGAAGACAATTTCTTCCCATTTAGTGATGCAGAACTCTGTCTCACAATGGACAATCCAGAAGGTCATGATACACCAGTGCAGAACTATGAAAATCCCAAAGTAGAGTTGGAAAACAGAGGCAAAGAGAGCAAAAGTAATCACCCTGGCTGCAATTGTGAAGAAATGCCAGCAGAACTGAATTATTACAGCCATATAACTGATTGGTTTCTTGTCATCACGGGAATCACGAAGAGCTTTTTGATATGAAGCCAAAGCCCATGCCAAAGACACAAGAGATGCAGCAGCAGTAAGGCCTAGAAAATAAGGGAGAAATAAGAATAGTACATGGTCAGTAATTTAGAAGTTGCCCAAAGGATAGCTTTTATACAGAAGACACAGAAGGTCCTATATGCATTTATACAGAAATAAATCCTATTTAGTTCAATATCACAGGACTTACTTCCAGGTTAGTGAGTATGGAATTGAAACCTTAATAATCCAGTAAAAAGCCCATGTCTTTATTCTTGTTTTACTGTATATAAACGGACATCTTGGTCCAGGCATTGATAGCAGTCTCAGCTGTAGTTCTGTTTTGGTGGTCCTATAAAATTGTCAGTTCACAGTGCACTCTTCCATTATGAAAGTAAATCTCACCAGTGGATGCAAGTATAAATAAAAACTATCAAATCCAAAGAGATCATTATCTGAAACCATTTTTCAACATAAATTTAAACATGTAAGTCTTTCTCCTAACAACCTCTTAACCCAATGAAGCCACCCAAAACACGTTTCCTGTAGGCTACCAAGCCTTAATAAAGAGGAAAGTTCCATGCAAAAGCACTGTCACCAACAGTCAGCACAATAATGCTTATTACCATTTTCTCAGTGTAGCAACCTACACTCAGAATTTGCACACAGCATTCCCTTTTTGCATGCCACATTTCTACTTCATTACCTACAACAAATAGACTGATACTGAAGGTACCCTTTTTTTTCTAAAGGAAAAAAAACCCTTCTAAATTAAAGTCTTAAAATTCTCTTCTTAAAATACTATGAGATTGAAGAAGAAAGTTAAAAGAGAGGTCTGGAGGTCAGAGGGCTTATCAACCTGAGTCCTGAAATCATCAAGGAATGTGGTGAGGGAATTGTCCGAAAACAAGAAGATGAGCTAGGCGTCACAGCCTAAAGTGAAGGCTGATATAGAGCTTGGGGAACAAGGGTGATGCAGGACACATACAAAGGGGAACAAGATCTAACACAGATAACCTCAACGGAAGAGAATTAATGGGAACAGGGAATGTGCTGAGGCTGCAGTAGGCATCCTCTGTATATGGAAAGAGAAAAGGTCTCAACTACTCTTCAGGAAGAGTTGGATAGGGGAAGCAGCAGTGACAGTATCAGATGGCCAAAGCCAGAATCCCATAAAGGTAAGTAGCACCAGGGAATGCCCACTTTTTAGATGAGAAGCAGCTGGATGGAGTTCTGAATGGAACAGGAGAAGGGGAGAAGAGAAACTCATTACTTTCCATCAGATAGGGATGAGTTTTAGAGAGCTAGGACAAGTGAATGCCAGAGTGATTGAAACTGGCATTGCAGTCTGAATCAGGAGGTCTAACATGCCTAACCTAGTGTACACAGTCACTTTGGAAACAGTTGTCACTTCTGATCTGGCCTTGTTTTCCTTTGGCTAAATCCAGTGAATAATAAGTATGCCAACTGTGCAAAGTGTGTGTGGGAGCACTGCTAGCACCAATTATGAAGTATTAATTATTGTACTATTATGATATATGGGGCAAATGCTGGATGAGGCAGATTCCTACACATGGATCTTAAGCGTGATGACATATTTGTTGACTGTTCTTTGTACCCATCATACTGATAACAGCACCGTCTTATACCTGGATTTTAGCCATAATCACATGCTGTTTGGTATTAATTATAAATGTATTCATCTAATGATTACATGTGCATAGTACATTTGCTAAGTAGGAACCAGCAGCAATGTAAAGGGATGTAGAAATATCCAGACTGTCAAGTATTTAGAAGGCACTATTTTGCATACATGCAATTTAATCGTATTAGACTCAGTACACTTAATCAGATGCACAGATACATAATGATAAACAGAGAACAATTATGTGCTTATTAGGTTGTGGACTTGGGTGTGTGTGACATTCTTTCAAATGAAATTCACAGTGAAACATAGCTTAACTCTTTAAAAAAAAGAATAGAATAGCAATAGGATGTTGCTTTCAGAAATGGCAACTGGGGGCCATTGGATCTCCAAAGATCCTACAGACTCTCAACATGCCTCCTTCTGAAATTATAGAAATAATAGAATCTCAGGTCCTGATCATTTTCAGATTATGGGTAGGGATGGAAAGAATTTTTAAAACATATTCAGCAAACGACAGAAAGATTTTTTTTAATTTGAGTAATATTGATGAGAAAAATAATGAACTGATTAGAATATTTGCAGTTCTAGACTTATTCTGTGCAAAATTTAAACTTATTGTTTTGCACACAAATTTCTGTTATGGAGGTAGCTTTTTATCCGTGGAAACTAATATTCCAATGTAGTAATATTTATTAATTCGTGTGTATAAAATGTTTTCTACTCATGAAAACACCTGAACTTGGAGATTTGTTCTGCATAAAATTTGCACTTGGCTGATTGGCATAGAAAACATTTTCTGCATGAGAAATATTTCAGCACAGAAATAGAAATTCCTGCACCGAAAATGTTGCATTCTACATAGAGAAAAGCTATAACGGGGGATTTGTTCTGCATAAAATTAACACATGGTTAATTTGCATACATAATTTTCTGCACCAAACCCCACATTTTTAATTCAGGAATTAATTTTTTGCATTAAAACATTATTTTCCACATAGAAAATGCTGTTTCTTGTGCTGTTTTCTATGCAAAACAAGCACACATGAATTTTGTGCAGAATAAATTCTGAATGGCAAATAGTCTTCACAAACAGTGCACTTTTGAAAGACTTAGGGGCAATACAGACTGGCACTTTGTGCCAGTCTCTACGCAGTGCCACGCCACAGTGTCCACATGCTGGATGCCGTAGCTCTGCCTTCATGCCATGATGCTGCGTGCCCTTCTATACAGCACACGGCATCATGGCGTGGCCCTGCGCTCCATCTAGATGATGCCGTGCCAAAGGGCATGACAAAGCTGCACTGTGACTCCCTTTAGAGGGCGCAAAAAGGAGCCCTTTTTAAAGGTTCTTTTTTGTGCTCTCTAGAGGCTGGATCAGTGCCACAGCGTTCAGTTGCCGTGGTACCGATCCGGCCAGTAATGGGATGGCTGCAGACCAGGGCGGTCTGTATAGCCCTCTGACTCTCAGTGGGAAGAAAATTTCTGAAACTGCTTGTTGCTATCCTTGAAAAGAAACTTAAGGATCGAGCAGGTCAGGACAGCACAGGCTGAGCACATGCTATTCTGGTCTGGGTCCTCACTTGGGTTGGTCTCCAGGTTGGCGCAGGGATGGGCTGGTGTTTATACATCCGTCCCCATGTTACTCCAGAACCTGCTACTGGTGCACACTCCTTACCTTGCCACACCATTGCTCCTACATAGAAGCCCCCAGCTGCCTCATCTGTTGCTGTGATAGGGGTTTCTCTGTAGGTGCAATAGTGTGGCAAGATTAGGAGAGCAGATTTGTGTGGCAAGATTAGGAAAACAGGGGCCATTTAAACAGCCAGGGTTTTCCACAGAGTTTCCAGGTGTGACACTGTGACGCTGCTGGACCTCACAGATGCCAGCACAATGGGTCTTTAAAAACCCAACCTCTTGGCACCAATTATATGTGACAGCTTTCCACCAGTGTCACTAACTTATATGTCCTTGTTAATCATTGTTCCTATTATTCTCGGTAGCGTGTTTGTTGTTAACTGTAAATTATGAGCCCTGGTAGCACAATGGCTAAATGCCTGTACTGCAGCCACTCACTCATAAACCATAAGGTTGCTTGTTCAATACCAGCATAAGGGCTCAAGCTCAACTCAGGCTTGCATCCTATTGAGGTGGCTAAAATGAGTACCCAGATTGTTGGGGCAATTAGTTTACACTTTGTAAACAGCTTAGGGAGTACTTAAGTGCACTGATAAGTGGTATAGAAATGTACTTGCTATTGCTATTGCTAAATTACTTCAGGCAACTCCTTGTTGAACACAACTTTATTTACATTCAGAACTTATTATGGTAACTTTGGCCCGGTCCACATGGGCACGATAGGGCGCCCTCGTCACATGCAAGGGTGGTGCTTCTAGATGCCCCTTGCCCCCACACGTGATGAGGGTGTCAAAATGGTGGCGCCCTGTACAGATGTGACGGACACCTAGCATCTGCACGTTGCGGCACCATTGTGATGTCGCGAGTGGTACTGTGGCATTATAATGGCACCACAAGAAGAACCCTCTTTTTGTGGGTTCTTTTTGGTCTGCGGGGTAGTCCTGTGGTCTGGAGGCTGCGGCTTCCCCACGGACCAAAGCTGGGCACCGGGAGACTGTCCTTTTTGGATGATCTGTCCTGTGTCTTTCTTAGTGAATGATTCTCACACTTGTGTGACAGTGCACTTCAATTGTTACAAATTTACTGCTTCCTCTCACCTGACTCTAGGTACATTTCTTTTCCTGTCTTGATTCACACAGAACCTATACCCATCTTCCTGAGCTGTTAACTCCTCAGGTTACAGTATTTGTTACAAAAACAATAAACGCAGTTTAGCTTCCTCAGTTTAGCTCCCTTTTTATAAATCCGCTCCTGAGGCAGTTTTTAATATTTCCCAATTTTCCTAGCTGTATATCCCACAGGATACAACACACACTCTAATACTGGACTTCTCCTGTCCCTTCTAAAGTTCTTCTCCTGGTCTGGGAGTCTAAATGCCATCTGGACTGAACTCCTTAATCCTAACTGCACAACTTGGCAGTTCTAAAACACCCTCCTGCCTCAGCAGGCTTTGACACAGGAGATTATTACACAGAGGAGGCAAGGGTCCTCCTCCTGCCATTAAATCACCATTAAATCATGTTAATTGTGTAATCGGGGGAAGATGATCACATCTTCCGTTAATACAAAATGACGTATCCATTACTATTTACAGATGGGACAAGAATGGGATAAGCATGGGTGTGTGTGATAATCTTTCCCCTGATTGCGTGATTAACATGACTGGAGGAGGATGCTTTCCTCCCATGTGATAAAGTCCACATTCTTTTCTTATCACTTGCTCCTCCTCTTTTTATACTTCCTCATGAGAGCAGCCTCCACTTTTTTAGCCTAATTCCTATTGGCTGCCTTGAACATTCTATTCTACCTGTGTTACTTCAAACCAGGAAACTCTTCAGCAAACCAAATTGACCCAGGATAAAGGCTGTTTCCTTCAGGATTGTGTCTGATCTGTTGGATCCATTATGTATTACTGCTGCACTGAGTTTGTCACAGGACAACCTTTGCCTCACATGCTCCTTCTACATGTTATGAATGACACATAAAATATTCTGCAGAAGTGATGGTATGAATAACACGTTAACATCCTCACAGTGGGAGGATCTTTATCTGCATTACAAAAGAACAGCCAGAAACCAGGCTGAATCATACTTATGCATTTCAGTTTGATAACTAATGTTACAGCCAGTGACACAAACTCTTTTTGGACTTGCATTGAATCATAACTGGTTGAAGCACCATTGACTGTATATCTGAACCTCACTTCAGTTGACCTCCCCAAAGTGCTGCTACTACCCAAGCAGTTTTGTCTCCTTTGGATGTTTGGAGAAAAATGTTATGTGATTCCCCCCATCCCCAATAAAACCTAGACCTTTTCACAAGCAATACTATGGTTTTGGATTTTCAAGAAATGTTTGAGATAAGTTTTCCTCAACTGAGAAGTAACAAGTTTCCCTATTTGAGTTAGACATAGTGCATACATCTGCACTAGAAAAGGTAAAATGCAGATTTTATTAGTAAAGACTTTTATAATATTAACGCTTGGGTGAAGGATATCAAATGCTGGTGTAGTAAGAAAAATAACCTAAAATAAGATATAATGAATTGAGAAAGGGGGAATATAAACTTAATATCTTAACTTCTCATGGAGTTAATGGAGATATAGATTCGATTTGATTTTAATCTATATTTCTTATCTGTCACTATCTTGGAAAATATCCCTTGCCATTATGTTTTTAGTGCTAGCACTGAGATGTGAGGTGCATGCTTTGTTACTAATATTTGCCACCACTGATGAAGGATTTTAAGAAATTGCAGGATTCTAGCACCTATATCAAGGTATTAACTGGTCTCCTTAAACTTTTTTACCATTAGAAAGTATCTTAATGAGTTAACTGACAGTATCTGGTTTATAGATGAAGTTTGTTGCTACAATATGAACAATAGCTTGCTACCTCAGTTGCTGAGTATATAGACTCTTTTCCACTGGGAGTCTATAATATATATTCCCTTAATAAATCTTTAAAAATACTTATTTTGAATTGATTTCTAATGAGATGCTAATCTTAATAGTTCTGTTATTTGTAGATTTAATCTTTAAAAAGAAGGAGTTGTCCCTTGAGGATATTATCTATAAAGACCAGTAGTTGGGTGATTGTTTTTTAATTAAATCATTAACAGAACACACACATGCACACATTTTGAGGTTTCAAAGAGACATATTTTAAAATCTGTACTTTCAGAACTTCTGTGCCTTATTGGTATAATGATAAAGGCCTCTTTAGTCTTCTGCCTATTAAGGTTAATCCTTATCAGTTGCTGAGTCAGTCAGAGGCCACGGTTGGATTGATAGTTTCACCTAGAACATTGATTCAAGCAATTTCCCTATGCATTGACAAGTCAATCAGTCTCCTATAGTTGGTTCCAACTAATAGGATTTGGGCTAGACTGTGTTGAAACATATTTAGCTTGTGCAAAACATCTGTATCTGTAGTATCTGTATCTGATGCTAAGCTGTTTTAAACTTAGGAAATATCTGTATGTCCCTTTTGTTCATATTGCTTGGACAAAGCATCTGTATCTGCAGCTAGTTATGTAAAACTCTTCTAAAGCCATGAAACATTTGTGTGTCTCCTTAATAATAGGGGTTAGGCAAACTCTTGACACCTGGTTGGGACTGGTATGTATAAATATTTAGTTGCTTTATAAAGAGGAAGTAAATATAATATATTTAAATCCCGAGACTGGCTATGTTTACCAAATAGTAACAATAGTCTACTTTAGTCTGTTTTTTTTAAACTGATACAGAGTGTCACACTGTTCTGATTATTATATTTAATTGTTAATCTTTTTTATTTTCTGATTTGTTTTTATGTCACTTTTTATGTTATTTGTCTTTTAAATAAAAGTTTTAAAAATGATTCCAAAAACATATTTAGCTGCTTCAGTTTATGGAATCTTGGTTACAATTTATGTTGATGCACAGTTATTTTTGTTTTTGATAATGAAGTATTATTTAATACTATATATTGTTGATTTCAGAACCATACATCCCTTTTGCACCATTTACATGCTGAGCATCCTGAAGCTGCCCGGAAGCCAACTTGCTGTTTACATGAAAGCATCATGAAGCCAGCTTCCAGTTGCAGCACAGTCGCAAAGCCATTTCATTTGCCACCCCAAAAAGGAACAGCTCTTTGCCACTCCTTTTCTGGGCAGCTTCAAGGCAGTATGGGTTCACAGCATGTGGTTGCTGCAGCCACAATCCACCTTCAGAAGGGGCAGTTTCAAGCCACACCTTCTGGCCATCTATGGCCCAGAACAGACCACTGGTTTGCGGCAGCCTGTGGCCAATTTTAAGATTCCAGATTGTGCAGCATCTGTACGCTCCAGAACTCTAACACAACCCTATATGGTGTGCATGAATGATGCAAGTGCAGTGCCATGTCTGCACCTCAGGGTGCTGCGCTTGCATCGTGGATGTGTCACAGTGCACCAATGGTGCACTGATGATGCCGTCCCTGCATGCCAAAAAGAACCCAGTTTTTCTGGGTTCTTTTTGGTCTGGAGGGACTCCGCGCAGTTTGGCTGCTGCGATGTCTCTCCGGAGGGAAACTGGATGCCTCCAGCCCATCTGGAGAGTCCCTATTTCATCCCTTACTTTGTTTTGTTCACTGTTATCTTTAGATCCAGGCTTTACTTTTGTCCTGTCATTTCTGATACACGTTTTACATACAGAAAATGTGTCCATGTGATGAAGATGGATGGCAACACAACAACTCCCATAAGAGATGTCAAACAACAGCTGCCATTACAATTTATGTCATTTGGGCAGGATGGGGAGGGGCATCTACTCAAACTAGAGAGAACTTGGCCATATCATTGTGTGTGTATATATGTGCGTATTCACTTTTTTGTTCACTGTCAAAGGGAATGTAGAGATCCCTGGTTCCCTACAGAGGGAAGTCCAATACTTAAAAAGGTAAACCAATACAGAAAATGTAAGTACATAATTCTCATACTACTACTACTACTACTAATAATAATAATAATAGGATGTAAAACATACCTTAGGAATATCAGAATAAACTATTGTTTCCATCACAAAAGTAAATATAATTTTAGCTAAATACACACAAGCACATCCCATAATACATCTTTTCCTTCTTTTCCCCATCTCTGGAGATGCCCCTTTTAATAAACACAAATGCATAAATCATTCATTCAGCTTCAGTCAGTCCTGATACACTCAGAAATCTTTGGGTCTTCTGGAAGAAGCTGTTTCCCTAAATAGTGATAACATTGCTTGATTATTAAAATCTCTTGCTTTTATTATTTCTGTTTACTAATAGCTATGTTGCTACAAGACAAATTCCAGAAGTTTAATGCCTTTATTAAGCAATATAAAGGTATTATCACACTATATACTTTGATCCCTGTCTACTTTCAGTGATGTTGTTCACCACTTTGTCTTGATGTCCTGAACAATTTCTTCTATTTTCCTCTTGGTCATGTCTACCTCACTCCATCTCTTCATCTCCTTTTGCACACTGACTGCCAAGTTCTTTCTCCTTTGACCTCTTAACTTGCTCCCTACCCCACCCCTTGTTCTACTTGCTTAGGCATTTCAGGTCTTGCTGCATTTTTTTCTTTTAACAGGATACGTTCTTCTATCCATTTGAATGCTAGTCAAAATAATCATAGAATCACAGAATCATAGAGTTGGAAGAGACCGCACGGGCCATCTAGTCCAACCCCCTGCCATGCAGGAAATCCAATCAAAGCATCCCCAATAGATGACCATCTAGCCTCTGCTTAAAGACCTCCAAGGAAGGAGACTCCACTACACTCTGAGGGAGTGTGTTCCACTGTCGAACAGCCCTTCCTGTCAAGAAGTTCTTCCTAATGTTGAGGTGGAATCTCTTTTCTTGTAGCTTGCCTCCATTGTTCCGGGTCCTGTTCTCTGGAGCAGCAGAAAACAAGCTTGCTCCCTCCTCAATATGACATCCCTTCAAATATTTAAACAGGGCTATTATATCACCTCTTAACCTTCACTTCTCCAGGCTAAACATCCCCAGCTCCCTAAGTCGTTCCTTGTAGGGCATGGTTTCCAGACCTTTCACCATTTTAGTCGCCCTCCTTTGGACACGCTCCAGTTTCTCAATGTCCTTTTTGAATTGTGGTGCCCAGAACTGGACACAATATTCCAGGTGAGGCCTGACCAGAGCAGAATAGAGTGGCACTATTACTTCTCTTGATCTAGACACCATACTTTTATTGATGCAGCCTAAAATTGCATTGGCCTTTTTAGCTGTCGCATTGCACTAATCTTGTAATCATGAACACCTTCTGAAGTAGGGATATTGTTTTGGGATTGCAAATTTATACTTATGATTCAGGTAATTGTACTTCATCCCTTCTATTATCTTTATTCAGCCAAGCTGGTGATAAACCTACTTTTACTTAAGTAGCATTTCCAATTAGTACTGTTTTATAATTAGTGCAGCTATGTCTTTAACATGTCCTCTATGGAGATTCAGCCACTGTAGATTTGTTTTCTGTCATCCTTTCCCTTTCCTGAGTTATAATGATTTGGGGCTGTGTAGACAGCCAGGTTGGGGCTGCAGCAACCGCACACCATGACCCTGATCTGGCCTTTCCAGGGCGCAAAAAGGAGCAGCAAAAAGCGGCTCCTTTTTGTGCCCTGGAAAGGGCGTGACAACTGCAGGGCCATTGCTTACGGTGCTCCTTCAGTGTGGCGTTGTGTGGATGCAGCACCAGAGGAGTGCTGTGACACCATGTGGTGCGGCATGTGGTGTCACACTGCCCTGGGGGCATGTGTCATATAGATGCTACACCCCAACTCTGTCCCCAACATGGCCTTTAAGGCCAGTCTGCACAGGGCTTTAGTTTCAAATAGTGGTAGTTTATTACTTAGCTATGCCCCAGTTCTCAGTCTTGAATTCATATAACAATGTAGAAAGTTTTCTAAAGATACTATAATGTTCTGCAAATTTTCTTTGCAATTTCTGTCATTGGCCTCTCTTTGTAATTTGAGTTTGCACCTGTACTAACTCTCTTGGATAATATCCTTGCATAGTATTTTGAAACTCATAGTATTCCTTATGTTTTTGTTTGGCTAGCAAATTACCTGGCATACTAAATGTAGATATCCTGCTTGCTGGATGGCCATATTCTGACAGATTTTAATACCTTAGGGAATTACTCTGTCATCTATTCCATAAACTTTGGGAAGGCAAAGTACACTGGACCTGCATCAACTATAGTGTCAAAGTCTGAATGGGTCCAAATGATTTTATCCATAATGTGCTATGCAAATTGGCCACAATATGAAGTTTTGAATATATTGAGAATGTTTTAATATTTTCACTGTACATGAGTCACATTTGACTGAGGCACTTGCTCAAAAGGGTGCTTTTACACTAACTTTAGTAGTTAATAAATTTATTTATTTTCCTCTTAACTTGTAAATCAGATGTCTCTAGCTTTCCAACACTTATTTAGATTTGGCTACAGCAGACTCCCAATACTTTGTCATTAATGTTAAAGACAAATAAAGGATTCATCATGATAGAAATACATGTAGTTCATCATAATACATACATAGAAATTCATGTAGTTCATCATAATACATAGAAAGAGAACAAGCTGATCCTGTGAATAATTACTCGGCAGTGTTACTGAATCCTATTAATATTAATGCAGCAGTGTGTAGGATTGCACTGTGTAGGAATAATATTTACTCAGCAATATGTAGGATTGTGCCCTTATTACATAATGCCTACCACTTGGAAGGAATTTGAATGGGAAAACAATATAATTTTACATCCGTGCTTGCTTGCTCTGCATATGGAAAGTAGTGGATTAGTGCATGTAAAGAAAACTTAAGGAAACATGGGAAGAAATGGTGGCAAACTGATGATACAGTCTGGAAGAATCTGAACTTTGTATACAGTCCATTCTAGTCATCAACAGCTAGTGACTGAACATCTGAAAGGTTACTTTTTAAGCTATAGGTCCCAGAATTTCCCAGTCAGTAGACAGCTGGGGAATTCTGTAGTCCCTAAGTGAACTTCCCTACACTAACTTCTCAAAGCTATGCTAGTGACCAAGTGAATGAAGCCTATAAAGCCATCTAATCTAGATCTCTACTAATTGAGAGGACCACATTAGCTCCTTATAGGTCAATCCACACAATACAGATGTCAGTATGCCATGGTTAGAGAAGCAGTTATCTAGCATGCATGCAAATCAGGTTTCATGGCAGAACACAAGCCATGCCAATATTCCATACGTATTTGTGATATGCTCAATCTTTCTTTTCCAGCATTAATCCTGGAAAGTAATATATTTTGTTTTACTATTGCACTGCAACTTAAAATGTTTATTTCTGCTGTGCTGTTTTTCAGTGTTACCCAAGTGGAGTTAAACTTTTCTAATTCCTTAACATATTTTTTTTTTGTCATTTTAGACTGCCAGTTACCCCAACCTCTCTGAGAATTACAAAGCTAAAGGTCAGTGAAAAAGACTTGGTTTGCAAGTCAGATGCTTGAGACAGCAAAGTTGTAGTGTGTACATAGTATTTCAGGGCAAATGTCTATAAAACAAGAGAAGCAAAGGAAATGAAGGCTTTCTATTGATTGACCAGCAACCACTGGCTGCTGTTGTGGCAGCCATCCACATCTCTTACACTCTACTGCCATTTGTATGGCAACACGTATCTGTAATCTGACAGAGCTCCACATTGAGTCAAAACCAGGAGTAGCGCAGGGTACAGAGTAAAGATCATACAACATAACATCATTCCTTTGGCTTCTGAATATCAAGGAGGAGAATTACATGAAAGATTTTAACATTAAATGCTATTGCCGTGTTTTCAGCAGCAGCAGCAGTGCATTTCACATTTGCCTTTGAGAAAGGGGTTTGAATATCACTACCTTGAGCCCTATTAAAAACTAGTAAAAGTAGCCAGTATTGCAGACTACAGCTTGTAATGTGCTGTACAAAAGCCTTCAAAAACATTACAGATTTATCTATATTGGGCACATTGTTTCTGTCCATTCAGAATGAAACCATGGAATAAAAGACCTTTAGGCAATTCACTTGTCTATTATGAGGTTTTCTTACAAAGGGTAAAGCTACTGAATTGGGGCAGCTGAACATTGCCATTACTGCAACATATCATTGAAACTTGCCCTTTCCATCTGATTACCTGAGAGCAGGTGCAAAGAAATATCCATTGAGCCATGTATAATTAATAGATCATAAACCTAATTCAATGCTGGCTATTCTGGATGAACCAGTATTCGTTCCAATTTTGTCTGCTGCTCTGTGTTCTCAATTATTCTTGGTGTAGTTTTTGCTTGCCACTCAGCCCTGTAAGGTGACTTCTTGTAAAACCTTTTCTTTTATTAGGAAAAAAAAAACCCTCTCTTTTTTATTCTGTCAATAACTGAATGGTTTTGTGGTGATTACAAGGTCTGTCAAATAGTGGCTGGATAATCCTGTAAGGATTTTCATGTATTTAAAGAGATTAGTCTGCCACCAAGTGGCTGGAACTGTACTGAAGGCTACTGACAGATTTTAAATTGATTAAAATCAATCAGCATATTTTAAAAACCAATGAGATTCATGCCCATGCAAAGTCTCAGGTAGCCACACTTCATGGTCTTTTAGTGATGGGTGTATGGATATCCTCTTATTACTATAGTAAGAACATACAGCTTGAACACTACAACATACCTTAAACTTTTCAATAGGCAGAGAAATTTACTTTGCTCATATCAGATCTTTCCAGTTGGCATCTCTCCAGTGGTTTTCATGGGCACTATTCCAAACCTAAACCCTGCCATGGTGGCCATGCTATCTGTTTCCATTCATAAGGGCCGTTGTACTCTAGACTGGTCTGGGATATGGCTAAGGCAGTGTGTGTGAGAGATAAACATGACATCCCATCTTCATTGGGCAGTGCAAACTAAGTCATCATCTTCCTTCTTCCTTCCTTCTCTCTTCCCAACTTTTTCTCCTTCCCTACCTAAAGAAAATGTTGAAAACCTGACTAGGATAGTACACTGACATTGTCCAAATAAACTCAAAAAAAAAAGCTTTGTTGGATAGGTTTGCTCAACTGGGTTATCATCGTTGTCACTGTCAGCAGCCCCCACTCACCACAATATTTTGGTGATCATTAATAAATGTGCTGGGTTCCATAAGCTGAATGTAGAAACAGGAAAAAGTAACAACAACAACATGGATGATGAGGGTCATTATTTAATGGGAGCAGCCCAATAAAAGCAGACTTGGAAAGCTTCCTTTTTGCATGGAAACCTGTCTTTTCCTAGACTACAAACTGCCCACCCTCTACATGTATTAAAAGCATTGCTTGAAAAAGTGTTAAGAACAAATCTGGTAACTGTCTCAATTTTTATGTTCAAAGCAGATCTTGGGAAATTTCCATATTAGACTTTGTGTTTTTTTATTTGAATGACAGGATCTAAGCAACTGTGGTTGGTGCTTAATATGAGGCTTGATTTGAATGCACTTGATTTGGATGTGGGAATATAGCTTAACTCACATCTGAAGTATGTATTAATTCTAAGTCTCTGGACAAGTCACTCGTACTGAATCTAAGTTACCACTTACAAAATGTGTTAGACTTGGAAAGAGTTTTGCAACTGCAGGTGAAAAAGGCAAAGATTATGAAACACTTTGCACAATTACGAATGTTGTGAAATAACTAATAAGCACAGCAAAGGTTTGCCATAAGATACTTATCTAAAAATTAAGTGATCACAAGAGAGCTCCAGGTATGACAGGCCACATTTTCAGTGCTAAAACAGTAAAATGTTGACTATTTGTATGAGTTTAGTAATAGGGTAAGGAGAGAAGAAGTAAAGTTTTTTTTCTCCACAGTTGTTATGTGACTTCAAGTCAATTCTGATTTATATTGATCCTATCTCAAGGTTTTCTTGGCAAGTTTTATTCAGAGGGGAGTTACCAATACCTTCCTCCTTGACTGAGAGTGATATGTCTGTGGTCATCCAGTGGATTTTCATATCTGATTGGGGATTCAAACCCTGTCTCCAAGAATGTCAGTCCAACACTGAACCCACAATATAATTAATTAAACATTTATTTTACACCACATGACTTAGTTTTTGAAATACTTGAACTAAGATAATACATAAACAGGAAGCCTTGAGGATCCTATCTGATGGAAAAAGATGAAGAGTAGCATATGCTCTGCTCTTGGTGGGGGTTGTACTCTCCTGGGATTCTCCTTGAGAAGCTCCTGGATGTTTAAGTGGCAGATATGGCTAGAATATTTTGCACTGCTTTCTCTGGTACCTTTCCTCTTGATAAACACTTGTATTGAATAAATCCAGACTGGATTACTTTAACTATTCAGTAACTTCAACTGGTTTCAAATTTAGGAGTTAATATGATGTCTGGAGCCTGCTTTATTTGAAATGGCTACCAGTTTGTTTTGAAGTTATTTTCAAAGTTCAGGTCCTAAGGCTTAAAAAACAACTCTTAACTCTAAGGCTTAAAAACAATGGCTTATTCCAATTACACTAGGTCATGTTAGACTTAATGGGAGTTGCAGTCCAGGAAATCTGAAGGGCCAGACATTAGTCACTCCTTCTTTATAACATTTTGTCTCTCTTGCTTTAGAGAGGGAGAGAATTTCTTGAGGACTCTATGGAGTTCCAAACTTTCTATTTCTAGGGGTGCTATATTGTATTTCCTGAAATGCTGGCAACTGACTCTAATTATGAAAACTTAACACCAAACGTATTTTTCATTCGCTGTGTTCCAAACTTCATTCAGTTACAATTGATGTGACTAAACCAGTAAAGAATAATAGTTACAGTACCGATTTGGAATAGGGGGACCCAAGTTCAAATCTCTGCTTGGATATGTGTACTGAACCTCATCACGGGATAAAGTTTACAAACATCACATCAAACTTCAAGGAAAGTTACTCATAAAAGTAGGTTTCTCCAGTGTACCACAACTGAAAGTAAGGACTACCAGTTATTAAAAGAGAATTTTGAATATCAGAATAATAAAAAAGAGTTTATTTAGTAAGCAACCAGGAACCTTCCAATCATTTCCAAATGATCTGTGAAAAAAAAGAGACTAAAATCCTGTATTGAGGCTGTACCCCCATAAGTAGATTTAAGTATATGGGAAATTCATATCCAGCAAAGGGCTGCAGTTACATTACTATGGTCATGAGCATATGGGTCAGGATACCATGGGCTAAGCCTGCGCTATTTTGTCCTCGGTGCTTACCCACATCAGACCCTGGGTCTTCATGGAGATGGGCAGGTGTTTACACAGCGATCTTCATGCTGACCCAGGGCCCACTACCAGTGTGCACTTCTTTCTTTGTCATGCTGTCTTGGTCTTTGCTTTTTTCTTCTCTTTTGGTTACAGATAGTGTATTTTTTGCATTCTTTCTTTAAAAAAAATCTCTGGTTTCAGACCAGAGTTCTTCTAAGCCAATTTGACTTAATAGTCTGAACCTGTTCTTTACATGACCTTTATATTCTACAGTAATGCTCTTTAGATCATATTTTGGGACTATGGTTGATTTAGTGTACTACTTTAGTTTTATTCTAACTCCGGACATTAGCAGTTCATGGTTTGTGAAATACCATTGAAGGTGATATAGAAGTCAGTTAGAACTATGCACAATACTGAACCATGTTTCCTTCTATTCTTCTATCCACCATTTTATTCACAAATAATATAAGGAAACTTGTAGACTGCTGCCACATTGTAGAATTAATGCAGTTTAACACCACTTTAACTTTCATGGCTCCATTCTATGGAATTCTGGGATTTGTAGTTTATTGTGGCATCAAAGCTCTCTGACAGAGAAGGCTAAATATCTCTCAAAATGACAGATCCTACAATTCCCCAGCATTGAGCCATGGTCGTTAAACTGCATTGCTTCTGCAGTGTAGACTGCACCATAAAGACTTCCTCTAATTTTTATTTTTTGTAGCACCGCATTCTGATTTTTAGCCAGGACCTGTAAAGTGGAAACATTGTAAACCAGCAGATATTTTCCCCCCAAAAAAACCCTCAGTAGCCTTACTTCCATATACTGAAACAAATAAAAACATTAAATTTACTTTTATGAGGAGTTTACGTATGCCTATTCTTCATTGGGGTGGGGAGGACTCTAATATTAAGCAGAATATGGGATAAAAAAGGACCCATATGGAAAACAATACACTGAAAGTGTGATTCTTAGGGGCAAAACAGATGGTCTGCCAGAAGTGGCCACAGGCTGCTCTTACCATGATTGGGCCAGGAGCATGGCAACCACGTGGCCTGCTTCTAAAGTGGGACACTGCACTCATTTTCCATCCAGTCCAAAGGACCGGATTGCAGCGCTTGAGTGGCTTCTGGCCACTTTGGGGGCATGCGTCATTTGAATACATTGCCCCCAAAGTAGCTGGAAGCTGCTTCTTTTGGCACATGCCAATTGGGCCTTAGAGAAAGGGAAACATGAAACAAACAAATCTATGTTCTTGCAAAATTACTGTGGAAGATGTTTTTCTTTGTTTTGTTTTCCCTTTTGTTGTTGGATTGCAATATCTCTTTAAGATTGATCTTCTTTCAGTACAACCAAAGGATACTGGGATGAGATCCTGATGTTGATTAGAATTCATAAAAATGTTCTTTTTGGTGTTCATCACTGTATATGTTGAATAGTAAATCTCTGCTATATTGGCTTTATCAGCATGTGATGATATTTTATATAAACTGTGATGATAAGACATTACATAGTGTTATAGATTTCTATGGACCATTTTTCACTATAGTTGGGAATTTGTTCATTCTAACTGAAGATATAAATAAATAAACCTCTACTTCTACCTGCTTTGTAAAGTAATTTTGCTGAGAATGGGAAGAGTTGGGGAAAAGCTTTTCTTCATACCTTACTTCATACTCCTTACTAAAGGAGTTGATAAAGTTTTGAAAATATGGCAAATACATTGCAAGAGAGCTGTAAATACTCACAATATCTTTATTTATTTTCTGATGGTGATCCAAAATATATTGCAGAATGCCTTGAAAAACTGAGAACCTAATGTCCTCCTCATAAGAATGTTGCAGCTGAAAGATGTCCCTTTGAGAATCATTTGCACAGAAAAGGAGATACTATTGAACAGTCTTTACCACTGAATTTAATTTGAAAGCTAGCAAATGTGAATATGGCACTACAGTTAACTACATGATAAGCGATAAGATTGTGTGCATTGTGTAGGAAGAGAGATTAAAAGTAAAACTTTTGGAAAAATCTGACCTTACTCTTGAGAAAGTAATTTAAATATGTTGTGTCGAATAGATAGCAAGAGCTCAGATGTATAACAATGTCTTTTTGTTACTAAGACATTGTTATACAGGAGCTCCATGAAGTATAAGTGGCTGATAAGGATAATGACAGAATTCCAGGTTTTTAGAGCAAAAGAGGCAAACTGAACACAAAATGGATCAGATATAAGGTAAGTGTTCTTAATGTAGTATAATACATACACTTTGAAGATGCCCAGTATTTGGAAATACTCCCAATATATCTGGCAAGGAAAATAATTATGACAAGTTATGCAAATTAACATCAGTAGGCCCTGGCAAATTACAATAAAGATATCAAATCCACAAGTTTAATCTAAGTGGCTTATTGATAAGGAAATTGGATGAAGAAATTAATAAAGCAATCAAAAATCTGATAAGTGTGGTGACAGTAGTTCACAAGGATGTAGTGTTAGTTAAACAGAGAAGCTGAGGCAAATGTCTTGACATTTAATGTATTTTGTAAGCTATCAGGTGGCTAAGTGATGGCTAAAAGTGATAGTCACTCTGATGGCTTGGAGTGGGCAGGGCATGTAAGAGCATGGTTCAGTCAGTACATTGGCCTGGGGCCTGGAGAACCAAGGAGTGGCCCATAAATTTCTGATGCCCCCCTTTCCCCAAAAAACATCTCCCTTCCATTGCATTATTTTACAAAGGTTAGCAAACATGTAGCTCTTCGGGTATTTTCTTGGCTTTTTCCTGGGATCTAGTTTTCCTATGAAATTAATGGATCTTTTCACCCTGTGAAACTGAGTGTATTCACTTAGACTTCTGAATTCTGGTTGATCATAGCTCACATTGACATTGTTATCAGGAAGAGCACTATTTCATTATATAACATATATTTACTGTACAATAATAATAAATAATAAATCGTTTATTTCTAGCTCGCCTTTCCATGAGATCAAAGCGGGTTACAACATAGAGCAACAAACGATAAATATCAACAATACAATATAAAACAAAATCAGAGATTAAAACAAGGAATTAAAAACATAGATTAAAAACCTTACAAAAACTAGCCAAAGTGCAGGTGCAAAAGGAGGTGGGGAGAAAAAGCGATTACAACTGGGGGAAAGCTTGTTTGAACAGAAAGGTTTTGAGTCTCTTCCTGAATTGGTCGAGGGAGGGGGTTGAGCGGAGCTCTTCGGGAAGCGAATTCCATAACTGCAGGGCTGAGATAGAAAACGCCCTCTGTGCAGTTGTAGAGCGTTTCGAGGGTGGAACCCTCAGAAATTGCTTCCCGGTTGACCTGAGTGTGTGGGGCAGACTATATGGGGAGAGGCAGTCCTCCAAGTAGCCTGGGCCCAAGCCATTTAGGGCTTTATAGGTTATAACCAACACCTTGTATTGTGCCCAGAAGCGAATAGGCAGCCAGTGTAGATCTCGCAGAACAGGTGTTATATGGCTGGACCTGGAACATCCAGTGACCAGTCTGGCTGCCATGTTCTGCACTAACTGAAGCTTCCAGGTTTGGTACAAGGGTTGCCCCATGTAGAGCGCATTACAGAAATCCAACCGAGAGGTTACCAGAGCGTGTACCACTGTTTCAAGGTCCCCCCGGCCCAGGTAGGGTCGCAGCTGGCGTATCAGCCGAAGCTGATAACAGGTACTCCTGACCGTCGCATCCACCTGAGATTAAGGTAGAGCGACAAGTCCAAGAGCACTCCCAGACTGTGAACAGAGTCCTTCAGGGGAAGCGTGACCCGTTCAGGACAGGTGGACAAATCTCCAAACCTGGACCCGGGGAACCTATCACAAGTACTTCCGTTTTTTCTGGATTCAGTCTGAGTCTGTTTTCCCTCATCCAGCCCATTACTGATTCCAGACAGGCATCTAGAGGAGAGATGCAATCCCTGGTCACTGCATCAGTCGGAGACACAGAGAAACATATTTGGGTGTCATCAGCATACTGATAACACCGCACCCTGTGTCTCCGGATGATCTCTCCCAGCGGTTTCATGTAAATGTTAAATAGCATGGGGGACAGAATGGCTCCTTGAGGGACACCAGATGTAAGGGCCCTCTTATCGGAGCACATGTCCCCCAGCTGCACCATCTGGAATCTACCCGAGAGGTAGGAACGGAACCACTGGAGCACAGTGCCCCCAATTCCCAACTCTTTCAGGCGTTCCAGAAGGATACCATGGTCAATGGTATCAAAAGCTGCTGAGATGTCTAAGAGCACTAACAGGGACACGCTTCCCCTGTCCATGCCCAGATGGAGATCATCGACCAAGGCGACCATGGCAGTCTCAACTCCATAGCCCGCCCGAAAGCCAGTTTGAAATGGGTCTGTGTTAGAGTTTATTTTTCAGGTCCAAATTTGATAAGTTCTTCTCTTTTTTTTTTAACCACCCACCTAGAATGTATTCAGGATGGCAGAAGAAACAAGAAAGGACAAAAAGAGCCATTAGCTGATTGGGCTTATTGTTGCTTTGTATAAAGTATATGGCTATCTGGTCATTCTGGTGCACAGGGAATAAAGCATTTACAAAAGCATACCAGTGGTCATATTCAGATAGCTTGAGATTAGTCATCACATTCAGTCATGCTTTCATGGTCATTCACCTACAGCTGTCTACTTTGTTCATATTTTATCATAACCATATTTTTCTACAAAGAAAGAAAAACTACAACTTTAAAATTTCCTGTTATAGCTTTATCTTTATTGAAAAGATGGATTTAATGTCCACCTGGCCCTTTAAATCCTTAATTTTGAGAGGACACTACCCCAGGGCCTTGGAAAGCAGGTTTGTTCTACCTTGCAAAATTTCTCCTGGAGATTCTGATCAATACAACCTTTGAGGGTTATTGTTTTTGAATGCAGGACTTTGAATGGAATTACAAGATTACTGTTCAGTAATTCCATTATTCAATAGATTGTGAAATGCTATATTTAATTAATCAGGTTGATAGTCTACAAGAAGATGCTGGATTTAGTTTATCGGGTTAATAGGTTATGATTGGTTGAATCTCTAACATAGGAATAGCTATTTGCTACATACTCTGGTGTATCTGAAAGTCTGAATGAAATTCAAAGCAGTGGCCATATACATATTTATCTGACAGTTTTCATTGTTGATGGATGTTGGAAGGTACATTTCCTAACACATGATAGATTAAAGCATGCTTTATGTCAGGTGGAAAGTGCAGGAGTGGAATTTAAGGTTACAGGCCCTATAGATTTAAAGAGTAGAATTGTCACTGAAAAACAAAAGAAAAGCATTTTGTTTTTATGTCTGGAGACATGAAAACTTATCAAACAGTCCCAATGCAACATTATACTATGCCTGCTGTAGAAGTTTCTGGGTCATTTAGCTGGAAGGAAAAATTTAAAATTATAGTTGAGAAAAATTGATGTTCACAAGTAAAATTTGATAAACTATTATCATGATTATTTACCATGCCCTGGGGAAGATAGCATTTTAATCATCTGCCATTTGGACACATGTCCTCAAGTGATAGTTTCAGCAAAAACAGAGAGAAAACTTTTGGGCATATAAAAGGTGTGTGTGTGTGGTAACTGATGCTATGATTGCAGCTGTGGAGAGAGTTGAACAGCATGATCTGAATTTATACCAAATGCTAAGTATGTGCTAGGAATATCAGATTTAACAAAGAAAAGGTTCCATTTCTTGTTGTCTCAATAAAACACATGGGTCACAAAGGCCCGGTACAAACTGCCGGTTTGTGGTGGCCTGGGACCAATTCTAGGGTTCTAGAGTGTGCAGCATCCACATGCTCTGGAACCCTAGCACATATGGACGGCGCCATCTTTACATGGCGCTGTCCATACGAGGCACGCATGCATGACACAAGCACTGCACTGCATCCACACCTCCAGGTGCTGCACTTACGTTGTGGACACGTGACAGATGCAGTCATGGTGGGCGGATCATGCCACAAAAAGAATCTGCTTTTCGCAGGTTCTTTTTACTCCAGAGGGATGCTGTGTGGTTTGGCTGTTGCGGTGTCACACCGGAGTTAAAATGAGAGCCTCCAGTCCTCCGTTTTTGGGTGGTCTATTGAGCCCCATAGTGACTGCTGAAGAAATTTGACCTGGCCCCCTCCTCCTCTGGCCATGTGGCAATTGGGAGATTTTCAGTGTCCATCTTGCAACAACTATATTGTGCATTTCAGTTGGTCAATAAAGGTATCACTATTTAGTGGATTTATGTTTGAATTTACTATATGGCAACACAGCTATCCCTGCATGTTTTCTAGATTGTGAGATACCACATTGTAGCTGCAACAGGGGATCCCTGAAGAGTGAATGAGTGGACTGGGACCTTCAACCAGGGTAAAACAATTTTGTCTTCTCAAATTTGGACTGGATTGGCATGTTTTACCTCAACACCTACCAAAATGTTCTTGATGCAAAAACATGGAGAATTCTTGAGGAATCCATTGTTCTCTGCCTACAAAGAAGCGCGTGGCCTCACAAGAATGAAAACATATTAGATTGCAAAAGAGAAGTCCATGTTGATATGTAAATGGCCTTTAAATTTCCTGGACTTTGAAAATCTCCCAATTGCCACATGCCAGAGGAAGGGGCAGTCTGCTAAAGATACCCTCCCCATACCATCTTAACTAAGGAGAGAAACAACAAAATGTAGGCATCTTACTAACCTCTCTAATTTTTATCCTGTTTGGTATGTAACATCTTGCCTGATGGAGAAGCCAGTGGAGCTTTGGAAGCTTGCAACAAGTATATTGTGCATTTCAGTTGGCCAATACAGGTATCACTGTTTGCTGTATTTTTGTTTGAAATTACTAAATGGTCAACACAGCTACCCCTGCTTGTTTTCCTAAAACTAAGTATGTAATTATAGCTGAGGAATAGATATTATAATATGTACCATCCACTAGATGGCACTGCAGTGCAGTTAATCGACATGATCTTCGGCAGAGCCCTCCCCTTTTTTTATTTTGTTTTTTGCTTCCCATATGTCCTTTTAATTTGTTATAGTATGATCTTCTGGTTGGAACTTGGTGAGTGGGGCAGGTTGTTCATTAAGGGCCCTTACTGTTATGAAGCTGAGTTTACTGCCCTATTTTATGCCAATACTGGATTACACCAGAACTACAGGACAATCTGGAGAAGAAACTGGATATATCATAATAAGAAATAATAAGAAACTGGATATATCATTATAAGGACAAACTGGAAAAGAAACTGGATATATCATAATGGAATAGAAAAAGATTGTGATCAGAAACGTATGCAAATATAGTAGTCCATATTCAATTTACAATGCCAACTGGAGGATTAACCCACACACAATTGTAATGTAGCACTCAGAAGGCATGTAGGATACTACAAAGCAACAGAAAGAATATGCTGAGAAGCAACCTATGTATTCCGTAGCTATATCAACCAATGTTATCCCAGTGTCTTGGAACAACTGCTAAGGCGCAGTACAGACCGTCAACAAATGGCGTACCAGCTCCAGTATTAGGATTAGGGAGCGCTGGTGGCGTGATAATGGTGGCGCCCTGTGTATATGGATGCCGCCATTATTATGTCACACACGCACCGCGTCCAAATGGTGTGACGCATGTGTGATGTCTTTGCACCGCCCCAAGCCACTTACAGCGACCTTGCTTTGGTGTGAGAAGGAGCTGTGAAATGGAGCTCCTCCTGGGCATGCGCCTCATTCCTGCAGCCACCAAAAAGCTGTGGAAACAATGCCAGTGAGAAAGGGGCTGAAGTTCCAAGGACACCCCTTTTCCAGGCCACAGGGAAGTGGCATTTTGCCACTTCTCCATGGCCTGGACAAGTGTCAGATTGGGGCCTCTGGGCTGCCAGTATGGCTGCCCTGGCCCCAATCCTCTGCTGAAAGGGGTGGCTGAGGATTGCCCCTTTTCCACAGTCTGTAGTGGGCCTAAACTATTTATTGCTTGTATCTTACACTTTTTGTTCCATCATACTAATGCTAAGTGTTGATCAATGCACTTTTTAATTACATTTTGTTTACAGCGAGAGCAGTCAAAATACCAAATTAATATAATATAAACAAATTAATTAGGGGAAAAGAATCAGAAGAGCATAGTATCAAAATCACAAAGAAGTAGTACATATGACACAACTATCTCCAAATTCTTACTCTTTACCATGACCATGATTTTGTGTTACTTCAAGTGTGTTCAGGAAACCAAACAGCAAACACTCAGGTTTCAGTAGTCAGTCTGGGTCTTCAGTTCTGACCACAATCTGATGGAGAAAGAGGATTCACTAGTTTATCACAAAGTCCTCCATGCTAACAGGCCAAAAGGTCTTCCTTTTCTAAGTCAATTAAAATTTCCACCTTGTGTTTTATTTTAGCCAAACTGCATAATAGCATCAGTTTCAATAGTTAAAGCTTTCTTCTTGACACTGTAGTGCAAGATGTGCTACAAAACAAACAAACAAAATCTCCTGACTATTCACAAATATTCTCATCTTTAACAAAAAGGTTTCTTGACATCCCAAGACAGCCCATCAAAAACGAAAAAATGGGGTGGGGGTGGGGAGAGATTGTCAACCACAGTTAGACTTTTCATGTTTGGAGACTTTTTTTGTGGAAATACTTTGTAAAAAATCCCAAGAATTTTTGTGAAGAAAGAAACATTTTCCAAAGAAATCTATACTTTGTGCAAAGGCATTAATTGTACATATAAATATACTTTTTGTCAAACAGTGGTTTTGGATTTTTCACCAAAAAATTCCCCAAATGATATCACATTCGTCATCATCATCATCATCATCATCATCATCATCATCATCATCATCATCATCATCTGTAAGACCCAGCAACCTCCACCAGTTGCTTTGGAGTTCTGACATCATCATCATGATGATGCTGCTCTCTAAAGAATTGTATCTCCTTATATGGGCCTGTCGGCATCTTGAAATCTTCTAAGGAGGCCTTTTCTCTGTCCTACTATCCTCACAGGTACCATCTGGAGGGAAACACAGGAGAGGCCCTTTTCACTGGCTGCCTCAGGCTCTGGCATTCTCTTCCTAGAGAGGCTAGACTGGCATCCTTGCTGCTATAAAGATGGATCTCTTCTGGCAGGCCTTTCCTGAATAGTTCTCTGGACATCGGAAGGAAAATCTAACTGTTGACTTCCGACTTCACGATAATTATTGTATTGTTTTTTAAGTATGTTTTTAATTCCTCACTGTTTAATTGTATTTTAAGGGGGGGTTGAGGGTTTGGACTGTATATTTTAACTTTGTAAGCTGCCCCGATTGCTTTTGTAGAGAGGCGGGATATAAATAAAATTTATTATTATTATTATTATTATTATTATTATTATTATTATTATTATTAACTATCCTTTTCTAGGCAGATGGGGACCTTTTTTGTGCCTGGTCATTGAGGTCTGACTGTTCAAGGTGGAAAGGCTGTTTTGTTTATATTTGTTGTTCTTCATTTTAGTGGTTATGCTTTTAACTGTTTTCAATTTTATTAACAGTTTAGTTATGTTTTTAACTTCTGTATGGCCTACTTTTTTTTAACTGTATGACTTTTGTAAATCACCTCAAGTACCAGACTGAGGAAAGAGCAGGATATAAATAACTTATCACCACCAACACTGAAATTCCTTGTAAATTTTACTTTTTATTATTATTTATTATATCCCACCTTTCTCCCACTACAGGGACTCAAGACTGAAAATTCACTTTAATTCATATGAGAATGGAATAACTGAAGCTTTATATCTCCATTTCTGACTTTTTCTTTTAATAGAACAGCAATTTCTCTCATGTCTCTTAGAAATGGAGGGACATCTCTTAGCACATGAACAGTTCTGCTAGATTTTGTCTGCCTCCATAAATCACTCATTGGTTCTTTGTCATTTGTAGTGCCAAAGGAGAAAGCCCTGGAATGACAATACTCCACTAGTTACCAACTTTACCCCAATGACGGACTGTCTGTACACTCCCCAAACAGTAAGAAGCTGAAGATGGAACTGTAGAAAATTTCATGACAACACTCTCAGGCAGCCCAATGTCTTTAAGGCTCCTTTGAAAACATACAAACTCAGCCACCTTTTTTCCTCCTTGGTATATTCTCACATTTTGTTTCTTACCTCTGGCCTTATATTTTATATTCCTAGTGTAGCAGAAATTGAAAATAAATTTTAACCTGTTTCTAGAACCTCTTAAATTACTTTCTCTTAATTCTTGTCATTTTGTCCTTTGCATATCACACCATACCCAGCTCTGGAATATGAGGTCAAGAATCCTGTTGGTGTCTTACACCTATTTAAGTTCCTCAACAGACATCTTTGTCCAATACAGAATGGCAGCATTTTGTTCAAGGTTGAGGAACCAAACTTGTGCATATGGTACCTTTCTGCATGGTTACATATTGTACATTGTGCCTGCAAATGTGTATATACATTTGGTGTGCATTCAGTTGCAACTCACTAACAAAGTGGCATGTAATCTGAAAATGTAAAGTTATTCTCTGACTCCTCAATGTATGATCTTGGCCCAATTTTTTAAACATCTTCAGAAGCTCAAGATCTTAAGGAAGATTCTTCTTAGAGTATAGAATCATAGTTGGAAAAGACCACAAGGGCCATCAGGTCCAATACCCTGCCATGAAAGAAAACACAACCAAAACACCCCTTGCAGACGGCCATCCAGCCTCTGTTTGAAAACCTTCAAAGAAGGAGACTCCACCACACTCTGAGGCAGCTCTTTCAGCCAGGAAGTTCTTCCTAATGTTGAGATGGAATCTTTTTTCCTGTAATTTTAATCCATTGCTCAAGGTCCTATTCTCAAGATCTACAGAAAACAAACATGCTCTATCCTCAGTAAGACATCCCTTCAAATATTTAAACAGGATGATCACATCACCATTTAACCTTCTCTTCTCCAGGCTAAACATACCCAGCTCCCTAAGTTTCTCCTCATTGGGCATGGTATCCAGAACTTTCACCATTTTGGTCGCTTTCCTCTGGACATACTCTAGTTTATCAATGTCAATTTTGAAGTGTGGTGACCAGAACTGAACATCGTATGCCAGGTAAGGCACGACTAAAGCAGAATAGAGTGGTATTATTACTTCTCTTCATCTAGACACTATATTTCTATTGATGCACCTGACAGTCATGCTGTTGGAACAAGGAGAAAAGATTTCACTGCCATGGTACTCTGTCTGTGGAATTGTCTTCTCAGAGAAATGTGTCTGCCACCAGCCTTGCAACCATTTCAGCACCAGGTGAAAACTTTATTTTATTTTAGGTTTTGGTGTATTGATACCAATCCTCCACACCCTCTGACACAATGTACAAACAGATAAAGACATTTAAAAACATTACATACATAGATAAAAACTTTTAAAACAAACCAGAAACATTCATTTGAAATAACTTGAAAACAGACAGTGGTTTGCTTGAGCATTTCAAATTGGTTTGTCTGTCCAACTGCACCTTTTAATGTTGTTTTATGAATGTATTTCGTTTTGTTTTTACTTCATTTTGTGGCTGTATTACCCTTTCATTTTTTTATATTCGTTGTTAATCAGCCTAACCGTTGATGAAAAGTAGTTAATAAATTGCCAAAAAAAAGAAATATATATCACTTAGATTTTTAAGAAGGTATACTTTGGTCAGTACCATTTTGATATAATTACCAGAAATGCTATTGGTCTGGAGAATGTTGCTTCAGGACTGGAGACATTTAAAGTCAACTCCCCATCTGTCCATAAGCAAGAGTCACCATTTCTCATTCTAGACTGCTTTACAGGTCTGCTATAAAGCTAAAATGGAAGAGGAAATTATCTTGTGTGCCCACAGTGACTTAAATCCTAACAGTATCTTAAGTCTCATTCAGTCTACATGACAAAGCTCAAAAGTACTTACAAGTAAGCTCAAAATACAATGGTCACCATAAACAAAGAACAAGTATTTTATATCGGTAATCATGTCTTTTCACATATAAACTATTTTCATGATCTCTATCACAATGTACATACTGTACAGTTACAATTTTGTTTGTATAAAAATACTTGAGGGCTATTGAAGAGTAGGTAATTGGTTTATTAAATGGCAGGGAATTGCAGCGGAGTAGCTCTCCTGATAATAGTGCTGTACCATTCATCCTTATAAGTGACCACTGTCAGGGATGATGGGAGTTGTGGCTCTTCACCTCTGGCCTGGAACTCACCACCGGGTTGTGCACCGCGCTGACCAGTTTTGGCCAGTGATTATAGCTTAGCAAGAGTTACAGAGAACAGGCTGAAGACCCCGACAAACTCTCCAAGCCTTCTCACTCTTGCTTCCACAGAAGTCTTCACCCTTCTTCAGGATCCAGTTGGTTCTTGTAGCTTCTCCCAAGACACCAGACAACTCAGTAGTCTTAAATAAAAGATCTACTTTATTCTACTATATACAGCTCCAAAACTATCCAATACAACAATACACTACTCCTCACTATCCACTACTACTACCCACTCTACAACCCACTACTACAACCCACAAAATACATTGGGATGCATAGTCATTATTATAGTCAATGCATGGTACCACCCACTGTTGTCTGTTTCCACCCAGTAGGCGTGTACACCATTCTCATTGGTTCTCTTGGTTCATCCTACAATTAATGATTTCATCATCTCAGCCTTGACCACTTAACAATTGTCAGGTGTGTCCAATTATCCACTTTACATTTCTTGTCCTTGGCATTCAGGACTTGTTAATTGTATTACCATTTACACCTGTGTGGTTCTCAATTGGCTTCTGCTGAGTCACCCTGACTCTCACATACATGTTTTATTTCATTTACTGTATATCCCATGTTGCTTTTTCCTTGACATTGTAGAAAGCTCTTCCCAAAAAGACTATACTTCTTCTGTCTTTAAGACCAACAGTAGATTTTGTTCCTATTTGTTTAGCAGCATAAAACTTCCTTTTAGGCCCTGTTGAATGTTAATTTAAGCAGGTACCAAATTATTTAAAACTAACCTAGATTTATTTCAAGCATCTTGGAAGATGTTGCCTTAATTTACCAATTCATTACTATTTTTAGCAATCAAATCTGGAGCAAGTTATTTCACATCACAGCTGTACTTGGCATTAATAGCTCCTTTTGTTTGGTTTTTAAAATCTGTCTGGAGGCAAGAACTCATGAAATCATTTGCCTAATAGTTGCAGAAAACTCTCAGTAGAAGTAGAAAAGCATAACAATAATGGCTGAAATACAAAATATTTCAAGTCTGGAAAACTAAAATTATGTTGCCTCTTTTCTGGCATATTGTATTTGACCAGTGATTTATTTTTTATACATTGTCAGAATGTTTTATTGTATAGCAAAGGTAAAACAGTCCTCAAGTTTGCTTTCAGAAAGAACTGCTTTTCAATGAGAAACTGGGCAGTACAGTTGTTTTCATTCAAGATTTCATTTAGAAATAATCTTCTCTCTTAACTTAATGGCAGATGGTGTTTTCTATAACAGCAAGGATAGCATTTTATGCATTATCATTCAGGTCACCATTTCTGTATCCCCATAGCACTTTAGTATATAAAGGATATCACTTCTGAAAAATGTTCACAAACTGGGCAGAAGATGAAATAAAATGGGAATAAGCATGACAAAACAAACATTTTAAAAGCTAAAATGAAACCAGCCAACATTTCTGTAATTAAGGTATCTTTGTACTATCTATTTGTTATGCCCTGGTATTAAATCCAAGAGGAATTATTACCTCCATTGTAGTACATAATGGCACTTCTCTTACAAAAATCTATCTATCTATCTATCTATCTATCTATCTATCTATCTATCTATCTATATCAGGTTATGGCAGCCCTATAAATGAAAGATCTCAATGGGTCCCAGTCATCAACAGTACTCCCTCAGATCTTGCAAATTCAGGGTCGTGGCTTTCTTCAATTAATCAATCCAGTTTTCCTATTACCTTCTACTTTGCTGAGCATTATTATCTTTTCCAGTAAATCATGATGTGTCCAAAGTACAACAGCCTCACTTTAGTCATTTTGGCTTCTAGTGAGAGTTCAGGTTTTATTTGCTATTGGACTCCTTAATTTATCTTTTTGCTGCTCCATGATATATACCCACAGAACTCTTCTCCAACACCACATTTCAAATAAATTCATCATCTTCTTCTCAGCTTTCTTCATTGCCCATATTTCACAACCATAGAGAAAATGGAGATACTATGCAATGACTGACTTTGACATTATTATTATTATTATTATTATTATTATTATTATTATTATTATTATTATTTATTAACCTTTATATATAAAGCGCTGTAAATTTACACAGCACTGTATATACAATCTTTTTAATTGGACGGTTCCCTGCCCTAAGGCTTACAATCTAAAAAAGACATGACACAAAAGGAGAAGGGGAAGAGGATGAGGGCCAACAGTTCTTCTCTACCTCTGAGGCCTGGATCAGGAGAGATGGACTGGAGGAAGGACATAGCAATACAGGAAATGATTTAATAAAACAGATAACAAAGGAACATCAAATAGCAAGTGACACTTATGCAATGCCTGGGAATGCTGCCCTGAACAGGATGGTCTTCAACTCTGTTTTGAAGCTGGTTAAAGAAGTGATGGCTCTTGCTCGTGGGGGAAGAAGGTTCCAGGAGTGAGGGACAGTGAGTGAAAAGGGGTGAGTTCGAGATGGGGCAGAGGAAATCCTGGGCTGAGACAGCAGACCTTGACTACCAGAATGGAGGGCCCGAGTGGAAAGGTGAGGAGAAAGAAGGTCTGATAAGTAAAGAGGGGCCAGCCCATGGAGGGCTTTAAACGTCAACAGCAGGAGCTTATACTGAATGCGGAAAGGGAGGAGGAGCCAGTGAAGGGATGCCAACACAGAAGAGATGTGGTCAGAGCGGTGGGTGGAAGTGATAATGCGTGCAGCTGAATGCTGGACAGAGATTAAAGGATGGAGGTGAAGAGGAAGCCCAGGCAGGAGGACGTTACAGTAATCAAGTCGTGAGATCACTAGGGCATGGACCAGGATCTTGGCAGTAGAGGCGGAGAGATATGGTTGGATTTTGGCAATATTGTACAAAAAGAATCTACAAGCCTTGGCTGTGGTCTGGATCTGAGGGATACACGACAGAGAAGAATCAAAGATAAAACCAAGACTGTGGGCTTGCTGGACTGGTTGAATAGAAATGTTGTCCACAGAGACAGAAAAGGAGTGTTGAAGGGCGAACTTAGGAGGAAAGACAAGAAGCTCCGTCTTGGACATGTTGAGCTTCAAACGCTGATGGCACATTCACTGCGAGACAAGACGAGACTTGCTGTTCAAGCCTTGGAGAAAGGTCAGGGGTGGAAAGATACAACTGGGTGTCGTCGGCATACAGATGGTAGGAAAAACCAAAAGAGCTAATGAGTTTTCCTAAGGACAGTGTGTAGAGAGAAAACAGAAGGGGACCCAGAACAGAGCCCTGGGGAACTCCAACAGATAAGGGAAGAGGAGAAGAAGTCTGACCCCCTGGAACTACTGCAAAAGATCTGCCAGACAAGTAAGATCTAAACCAGTCGAGAACAGAGTCTGAGAAGCCAAGGTCAGAAAGTATATCCACTAGAAGACAGTGATCAACAGTGTCAAAGGCTGCAGACAAATCGAGAAGGATGGGAACAGAGTAGAGGCCATTAGCCTTGGCCTGTAAAAGGTCATTCGAGATCTTAGTTAGAGCTGTCTCTGTGGAATGCCTTGGGCGGAAACCAGACTGAAAGGGATCAAGGATGGAGTTGGTTTCAAGAAACTCAAGACAGCGCGAATAAACAACCCTTTACAAAACCTTAGAAAGAAAGGGGAGAAGAGAAATCGGACAATAGCTAGACAAAGAGGAGGGGTCAAGAGAAGGTTTTTTCAGAATTGGGGAAATGAGAGCATGTTTGAAGTCCGATGGGAAGGAGCCTGTAGAGAGAGAGAGATTGAAGATATGGAGAAGCGAGGGCAGAAAGGAGGGAGCTATAGAGATTAGAAGAGGAGTAGGAATTGGATCAAGTGGACAGGTTGCAGGTTTGGAAGAGTTCAGAAGTGTAGAGAGTTCATCCAAAGAGGCAGGAGGAAACACAGAATTTTTTTTAGGCGAGGGCGATAGAAGATTAAGAGCAGAAGAAGAATCGGGAGGGACTATCTCAGAGCGAATAGTGGTAATCTTAGAGATGAAATAATTAGCAAAGTCATTAGGAATGAATGATGAAGAGACAGGAGGAGAGGGAGGTTTAAGCAAAGTGTTGAAGATGGAGAACAAACACTGCGGGCGCCTCTCATTGGTGGAGATCAATGATTTGTAATAATTCTGTTTTGCTATAGAGAGGGCGCATGAGAAGGAAGAAAGAACAAATTTGAAATGGATAAAATCAGCCCACTCTTTGGACTTTCTCCAAAGACGTTCGGCCGCTCTAGAGCAGGACCAGAGAAACTTAATGTTGGGGGTAAGCCAGGGCTGAGGTCTAGTCTTGGAGGAAGAAGTGCGTACAGAGACAGGGGCAAAATGGTCAAGAGTCGAGGAAAGAGTGGAGTTAAATAAAGACATTGCTGAATCAGCAGAATCCCCGAGATTTAGGGAAGAGAGAGATGAATCCAGGGTCAGACCAAGATGGTTAGAGTCAACAGATTGACGATCATGAAAATGGCGTTGAATAGTATGACGAGGAGGAGGAGTATAAGTAAGAGCAAAGGAGATTAAATGATGATCAGATAGTGGAAAGTCAAGTGCCAGGTAGTCAGAAATGGCGCAGTTTGCAGCAAGAACTAGGTCAAGACAGTGACCAAGAGAATGGGTTGAAGAGTTGGAATGTGGTTGGAGGCCAAAAGAAGCTAGCAGAGAGTTAAAGCGAGATGTTGTAGGGTTATTGGAATTGTCAACGTTTATATTGAAGTCACCGAGGATCAAAGTGGGGACTGAATCTGAAAGGAAGAATGTCAGCCATGATTCAAAGTCTGAGAGGAACTGGGTAGCAGAACCAGGAGGGCGATAGATGACTGCGACCCGGAGATGTAGAGGAGAAAAGAGTCTAATAGGATGAAACTCAAAGGAAGGGAAATGATAACTGAGGGGAAAATATAGAACTTGGAACTGGCAGGAGTTAGATAGCAAGATACCAACCCCTCCTCCTCGACCCTCAGGGCGGCTTGTGTGGGTGAAGGAGAGACCACCAAAAGAAAGGGCAGTGGAGGCAGCAGTATCATGGGCTGGGAGCCAGGTTTCTGTGAGAGCGAGGAGATTAAGGGATTTGGAGAGAAAAAGGTCATGAATTGCTGTTGCTTTAGGGGCAGCAGAGCGACAGTTCCAGAGGAACAGAGGAAGGGAAGCAGGGAGACAGGGAGAGGCCGAATGGGGATCAGGTTAGGAGAAATGTGGGGAGCCATGGGAGGGAAAGAATTCACTGCTCAGTGATCAAGGGGAGAAGGTGAGACAACGGCAGAAACAGGAAAGAAAAAAGAAAACCTGTAGCTGGCTCTCTCTTTCTGAGGTGTTAAAGCAGCTATAGAGGCTATTGCCAACTCAGGTTTTCTGAGGAAGAGTCCAATGAAGGGAGGAGGTGGTCCTGACGGGGCAGAAAGTTGTACTTCCTCTGACTTCCTCTGGAGGATCCCAAGGCCAGGGGGGAGAGTCTTAGAAGGAGCACAGGTCTTACTTGCTCTGACTTCCTCTGGAGGATCCCAAGGCCAGTGGGGAGAGTCTTTGCAGGAGCACAGGTCTTACTTGCTCTGACTTAATCTTATCTACTTCCTTCACAGCTGCCTCTCAGATTTTAGCCTTCTTCTGATTTTTTTGAATTCATCTCCGTTTTGATTAATGACCAAATCAAGATAGAAAAATCTTGATTCCAAAGTCTTCATTATACACTTTAAAGTTATGTAAATCATCTGCGGTCATTGTTTTTGTTTTTGTAATATTCAGCTGTAGCTCTCCTTTTGCATTTTTTTCTTTAACATTCACAAGTAGTTGTTCAAAATCTTTTATTATTTTCTGCATAGCTTAAACTGCTGATCTTCTTTGCCCCAATTTTCAAACCTCCTTCCTCTGAGCCACGTTACGAGTATTCAATCAGTTATTTGCTGTGAGCTTAGCAGCACTATGTCCTCCACTTCCAGGGATGTGATGAAAGCTCATTTCTGTTCATTAAACTCACAAGATGTTGGTCAACAAACACCTTTATAGCTACTCAGAGTATATTGGCCAAGACGTAGGGTGTGTCCACACTGCAGAATTAAAGTAGTTTGACACCACTTTAACTACCATGACTATCTTACTGGATCCTGGGATGTATAGTTTGGTGAGGCACCAGAGCTCTTTGACAGACCAGACTGAATATCTCACCACACTGCAAATCCCAGGATTCCACAGGATGGAGCTAGAGCTATTAAAGTTAAAGTGGTGACAAACTGCTTTATTTCTACAGTGTGAATTAACTCTTAGTGAAGAACTAGGGATATAATTGTATTTATTTATATTTTATTGTTTGAATGTTAACATGTATTAATATGTATTATATTTAATTATTTTTGTGGAATGTACGCTATAGACAGGCTTATTTTATCTATTTTAATTTATTGTATTTACAGTGCTATATAAATAAAGCTTAATAATAATAATAATAATAATAATAATAATAATAATAATAATAATTCACTAAGTAATACTATATTCACCGAGTAAAATTACATTATTTACACTTAGGGGGAATTTTTCATTAAGAAAAATTATAAATGTAGGACAGAGCCTTGGCAGTTAAAGTGGTGCCAGGCTGCTTTAATTCTGCATTGTGGATGCACCTCCAGTCATAGCTAGCAGCTTTTCAATACAAACCTATATCCACTTACCCGTAAGATCCACTGAATTCAAAAGGACTTCTTTGTGAACATTCATACATGTGTGTGAACAGAGAACATGTGGCAAACAGAGGTATAACTTATCTGCATGCTTTGCTTCATGTTAGGAATCCTTTGCAAGTAATAGCATTTGATTTTGACTCAGTCATGACCTAGGTGTCAAAACAAAGCCAAGAGATAGATAAAATAAATTACTGTAGGTTTAACAGTTCAGTTCTAGCTTTTCATCTAGCCTATTTATCTGTGCTATTTAATACTACAAATTCTTAACCTAGCAAAGTCAGAATTAGCCACAGCTTGTGTTACAGATACAGTATTAGTAAAATAATCTACTAAAGCATATTATTGTTTACGTTCTTTGCATTTCAGTGTCTGTTTCCATCCTTGTGTTGTTTTCTTGGTTTAGCAGGAAAACAACAAAATCTCAAAACCAAAGAAAATTAATTCTGCTTCATGGGACCAACACTGAGATTCAAGAGTTCCAGTCATTTTTAATTTATATTCCTGAATAGAACTGTAAATCTGACTGTGACTGTTAATAATGTCACTTAGAACAAAGAGATATGACTTAGTGTCATGTACACAACAATTTTAAAGGTGTTATGAAAAGTGAATTTCTTCCTGCAATCCACTAAATAAAGAACCTGCGGAGAAATTTAATTAGCATTTAAAGCATCCCCTTTTAGGAATCTGAGATTAACTAGGAAGGTAGAAACCTGTTTTAGATATACATACTGTATGTCATACAACCACAGTAAGAATGACCTTCTGCCCACCTATGCATCCCTTTCTCTTCTTGTTTCTTATTGCACTTTATTTAGCTTTTGAAAGTCTTCAATTAATCAAAATTCTCTGTTTCATCTGTACCAAGAGGCAATGATTGCCTGGTTCAGAACAAGCCAAGGACTTAAATCAGTTCCAAACATTTTAATATTTTCTGAATCTGGTTGCCAAAGTTTCTTAGGCAAGAAAATGCAGGCCAATGAAATAACTGAGATTAAGCTTCTGCTGGGAAGCAACTACCCTGCTTAAGGATGGCAAAGGACTGTGCAATATCTGCCAGTCACCTATGTAAGGAAACCTGAGAAACACTAGTCTAGCTTAATCTTTTGCTTGCCTTTCATGCAAATTTGTATGTTTCAGGTATTTGTGTATTTTACAGGAAGCAAAACTTACTTTCCCCTAGTTGTTGTGGTTCTTTTTACTTAGACATTAGGTGGAAGGCAGACAGTCAGACTCTAAGAAACCAGCAATTTAAAAAAAAAAAAAATTTTTTTTTTTTGGAGACCTGATTGAGTTGGGAGCAGATCTCAGAACTGCTATCTCCATTCATTGCAAACTCAAAAGATCTGGTGCAAAGCTCCTTATAGCATCAGTAGTCTACACCAACATCTTAAGAGGCAGCACTAAGCAGTCTTGGAGGGTAGAGGCAGAATCCAGGCAGCAGAGCTGAATAATAATTAATGATTTGGTATGCTAATACTAAGTGTGACCACTATATTAAAGCTAGAATGGGAGCGATACTTCATAACGCATAAACAGAAGCTAAATTATATAACACTTCTGGGTAGGAGCTAATGAATATATATATATATATCTAAGTCATGGAGAGGTATGACTCAGAAGCATGAGTATTAAAGATTCATTTATCACCATACATTTGAAGAGTAATATCATGCTTTGTAGGGCTAAAGTTTAAACAGTTCTACATCCTGGCAGTCAGCCATTGGAATGACACTTTCCTCAATGCTATGAAACATTTAAAAAAAAATACCCTGCTCATAAAAAAAAAGTATTTTAAAGGGAAATAAGCCAAATATCTAAGATGCTTTAATTTTTGTAAATTCCCAGAAGGTACAAGTTTTTTTTTAATTATAAAGACATATTACAGATGGTATAAAGTAAAGATTAAAACTGGCTCACATTGAACTATCACAGTGGGACACAGGAAGGAGAAAATGATCCCACATGACATACGATATATTTCACTAGAAAATTAAAAGTTATTTTAAAAGTATATATTGGGAAGTTGATTGTGCATATTTAAATTATAACCTTAGCATCCCTATAAAATAGAATTGGTTTATTAAGAAGAGTGTTGCAAGTCAATGCAAGACACAGGAAGACACCTGAAGACTTCATGTTTTTCGACACCCCAGCCCATATTTATTCCCCCTTTACTCTTCTATACATTATTTGCGAACCACTGTTTATATTCTAAAATACATTGTTTTGTCCTCCCATACCTATACCTGGTAGAACAGAAACCTATTCCTAATCTAACACAAAAACTAGGATACTCATAATTTATGCCAAATGTCACAAAAAAGCACACTCATCTGGCACTCTCTTCCCCCAAGTTTCATCACTTCATATTGAAATCTGACTTTAAATGCTAATTATTATGTATACAGTGAGTCACCCAGCTGCTTCTTTTCTTAGTACGGGATGCATAAAGCAAGCTATTAGTTCCCATTTTCTGCTTCATGTTCCGAATGAATCTCATTGCCTTCTATTGTAAATCTTGACTTTTCATACAAATCTGCACATGTTGAGCATTCATCACTTGAAACTGGCAGAGCAGGATAAAAAAAAGATGAAAATCTTGGTTTATGATAAGATTATTATCATCTGCCAGTGTTGAAGGTAAATGTAATACTTTGTTGTGCTATGTTGACCCCACCTCTAAAGAGACACCATCTCAAGCATTCCCGGGGGACCTTTGGTAAAAGTGAAAAAATTCCCATACCCGGGGATCTTTTGTCAAAGTGAAAAAATTCCCATACCCGGGGACCTTTGGTAAAAGTGTCATTATTCCATCCCTATTCTGTCCTTCCCGCCCGATCATGGGAAGGACTTTCACACATGACCCAGCATTGACCCGGCACCAGTGAAAGTGATCATGCAAATCACTTTCACATGAAAGAGGGCTGAAAAGCGCTTTCAGACGTCAGTTGAAAGTACTTTCTTCTGTCGGTTGCAGTCATTTTGTATTAACGGAAGAACCCATTAATACCATGCCTACAAATGACAGGAGAAAGTGCTTTTAGCTGACAGCTGAAGTGCTTTTAAGTCTGCTTTCATGTGAAAGTGATTTGCGAGATCATTTTCACTAGGGGTATGGATGGGTCATTATCCCCTGTGTAATAAAACTTTGTTGTCAGCTGGTGACAGCTGATGCTATTTACACCTTGTAACATGTCACTGGACTCAGTTACTGAGAGCATCTCCTCTTCCATCTGAGGATTGAAAATTTCTGCTCTTTCATGGGATTAGAAATACAAGTAAAAGACAATTAAAATATTAATATATACATTATCACATTAAAACAACAACCAAATGAAAAACAATATAAAACACTTAGCAGCCAGTAAGTTGCCTAAAGTTATTTGCCTGCTTGTGGAAACATTACATAGAAGAAGACAGTCTAGTCTCCTTTGAAAAGGAGTTCCATAACATGGAAGTAGCTATTGAAAAGGACCCCTCTCCTGCCTGTGCTCTTTCACTGCACTCAGGAGTAACTTCTCTACAATACTCATAGGTTATATCCAACTTGTATTGACTGAGTTTCCCAGCCAACTTTCCTTTTGTTTTGAAAACACAATCCTTGAGCTTTGACAAATGATATGAAGACATAATTTTATATATTCTGTCACTCCATTGTTATGCCATCCCCAACCCAACCCTTTTTGGGCTTTGCCTTTCCAGTTGCAGAGACCTGGCAAGCTAGACGTTCCTTGCCATTACTTAATATTATTTTTACATCCCTTCCATGTCCATGGTTTGGTGATATCATCAACAAGGCTGCAAAAACACAGACTGGATTCTACAGAAACTCAGTACTCTCACCAGCTGTTTAGAAATGCTATGGGAAACCTGATGAAACATTACCTTTTTTTCTAACACTGTTAATCAGATATTATCATATTCTGTCTACTTCTGTATTAGGGTTATCCATACCAAATAAACAAAAAATAAAATAAAATAGGAAAATGGAGGTGATGATCAGGATCTGTGAGTGTGATGTTGTATGAAGTGGGAAAGTTTCCTTTTATCAGTTTAATTTTCTATTTTCTATTTGTTTCTATGAAATGGCTTTAATTTGGGGGGGGGGGAATCCATAAAGGAAAACAAACATTCAGAGTTTATTTCCCCCCAAAACATAATTTTTACAATCTTTCTTATTGCTCTCCTGTATCATAAGTAGACTCAGGTTTTTACTACAGGTTTTCAGACAATTTCTACATTGTCTGAAGGATACTATCTTTGTAAGAAGACTGCAGTAGAGAACATTTTCAGCTGATTGATACAAAAGCTACAATTTCCCCCTTTTCACTGAATATATAAGTTTAAAAAGAAGTGTGGGTCTCAAAACCTTTGTTTCTTCGATCTCTATCTAGAAGAGATTTTTAAAACAACAACAACCCCAAACAAAGCAGATGTTAGAAGTAATTAAAAACAAACTTGGAATTAAAATGCTGACAAAACCACATCCTTCGCAGTACTTAGCAAAGCTTGTTGTACTGCAATCAGTTCTATATTGTAAGATTGTGCCATGGAATCTCTTTGATTTTAAGCTAACAAATGATTAGATATCAAATTCAGTCCTATCCATTATGGCTTCTCTGAACTCCCATCTGGACCCAATGCATAAAAAGATTGCAAAGAATGTTCTTCTTTTACTTACATGATTGGAAATCTGAAGTAATACTACTGCATTAAATAGAACTACAGCATAGTAAACAGGTGCAAAAAGATGCAGAGGATATGACTATATCATGTCTCAAATACTGTCTTAGCAATTTGCTTTTAGAGCCTTTACTGTGGTGCAAATTCCTCCTGGAAGAAATTTTAAAGGAATTTAAAACAACAACAACACACAACTACACTGGATTCATGCATTTTTCACTCCCAGTTCAATTTTTGTTACAAAAACTGGGTAATCTGCATGGGTGAAAAACCCTGCCTTAACCCCTAGGCTGGTGCTGTGCAGCCATATGATTGAAGGCCCCCTCTATCCTCTCACTGGTCACCTAGAGAAACTCACCCTCAGGAAATCAGTGGTACACTGGTTGGCCTGTCCACCAAGCTTCTGCAGTGGTTCTGGAAACAGAAGATGGGTCAGTCATGCCAATCCAAGCGTTGGCCCAGCTGACTGTGTGAACAATGCTGCATCACTACATTGGGTATGGTGTGGTGGATGTGACCACCATTGTGGCCAATCTGGGGCCAGTTCTGCAGCATGGTGCTTTAGATGGGCCTGCACTTATGGCTAGTGTGGATGGGATGAAATACAGTTGACCAATATCACTTAACAATAGCAAAATATCGTGCTCTGCTTGTCCTCTGGGTGTGAAGGCTCTGATGAAGAGACTGAGAAGCCAGGGCTGCAGCAATGCCAGCAGCCCTATGACATGAATCCACAGCCAGAAGAGGGTCAGAGTTCTCAGCAGCCACAGGAGTACAGTTCATTACAATCACCTTCCCCTCAAATGAAGAGCCAGACTTACCAGTGCCTGTCCCTGTGGAGAGATATCAGGAAAAAGAGAGATGCTAGCATTCTCAGTGTTAAAGTTAGAAGCAAGCTGCTAACAGGGAGCACTTGCAAGACCTCAGTAGGCTATAAATATCCCAGCACCTCCCTCAGTTCAGTATGAATGACAACTATTTATTTTCCTTGGGAGGAAGCTATGCTGATGCCTTGTTCCTTGATTGGTTTCCTGTTGCTTTTTGGATTACCCCTTTTGGACTGTTTGACTGGACTGACTACTGACTTCTGAATAATGTGGACTGAATTAAATGACCACTGCTTTTGCTATGGATGCTTTGGTGATGCAATTTTTTCTTCTCCCCCTGTTCCTGTCTGAAACGTTGATGTTTCAAGCCGGGAGTTTGGCTTACTTTCCAAAGTCAAAACAGGATACAAAATCTATATCCATGTGAATGTAGAAAAGAATTCCTTCTTCTTGTCAGAATAAACAGATTATGATAGAAATAGGATACTAGCACTGGTTGAGTATGATTTATCCAGAAATGCAAAATCTGAAAGACTCCAAAATCCAAAACTACCACAGATTGTCCATATGGGTGGTGGAGATAGTGACATCTTTGCTTTTTGATAGTTCAGTGTACACAAACTTCATTCCATGCACAAAACATCCACATGCACAGAATAAACCTCAAACTACAAATTGACTTTAAGAACTGCATGGTTCTAAAATACTTTATTGCAATATGAAAAAAATAGTATGCTTGCTGCTTCATTCTAGAAGAATTTCTGCCACAATGTTAGCAGCATAACATAAGAAATAGATTCAGATTTTGGGGGGAGACAGGGAACAAATCTGGAATACCTTGTGGGCTCCCCTTATGGAGGAGTCCCATCGATTTAGGGTGTGGGCCTAAAGGGTATACCTCTCCACTGGGTGGCTGGGAAATACACAGTAGTTTTGCACTAACATGACTAAACTGCTCTCACTCCCAGAGTCCTCCAGTAGCCAGGCAGGAGCAGGTTTAATCATATAATACAGTAGTTGTGTTGTTCAGTTAGCATCTCCAGAACTCACACAAAGCCAACACTATACTGCTGCTATATATAAATCTGCGGCCTTGCTATTCCCAAGGAATTATGTGTATGTATTGTTTGTGCACCTCTTCTCTTTCCCCAAAGACTTCAATGCTAGATCTGCAAGAAGCTTTTGGCATCTTCTGCAGCACTGACATGCTGCTGGTGTACACCTTGCTTCATGGAACAATGGCATCATTGGCCTCAATTCATGCCGGCTATTCCACAAAAAAAAGAAAGAAAATTCCTCACTTCTATTGGTGATTATTGCTGTGGGCTGCTCATGTAGGAATACTGCCTCAGATTCCTCTAGGACACCTGTTTGTTACAGGCATGATGCCAGTCTGTCACTACTCAGCAGAAACAGCCATTTTGTGTTTTCTCCCCATTTTACCAGCTGGAGTTGAACTTCACTCACATGCTTGCTAGAACTACAAAAGCTGATAACATTTTGTAATAGTAAGCTGTTTTCAATGTCCTGTTAACTTCAAATCATTTGGTCTGCTTTTTCTCTTCTTGGCAGCAGAGACACTAAAAATTACTGATACCTTTCCTACCAGTTATTTTTAGTACCTATAAAGCAGAAGCAGTAAAATAAAAGGTCTGTTATATTCAGTGAGAGAAAATGCAGCTACTTGAGTAAGATCATTGAGTGTTAAAAGGACAAACAGTAATACATTTGAACTTCAGGTTCCTTTGCCTTTCATGCATTCCTTTTAAAAATGAGGCTTCATTTTGTAAGTGGTAACTTAGATGGGGTACAAACTGCCAGAAAGTGGCACGTCCCCGGTGCCTCTTTTTGCTCCACAGGAGCGCCGCAGCAACCAAATTGCACGGCACTCCTGTGGAGCAAAAGAGGAGCACTGGGAAGCGGCTCCTTTTTTGTGGTGCAGTTCCGAGCCCTAATGCACCAGCAACGTCGTGGTGACATCGCAACTGCACTGCCTCATTTGGAGGCAGTGCAGCTGCGACGTCACCAGTATGCACCGCATCTGGTGGGCGCGCTGCAGCTGTGACGCCCTCATCACGTGCGAGGGCTGCCGAGCGTGTGGGCGCTCTGCCCACCAGGCAGCCCTTGCATGTGACAAGGGCACCTCAAAGACCCGTCTGTTCCGGGCCCTAGAAACCTGAGGAAAATGTGCATTCATATTGAAAGCCCTTTATACAAAGAATTTGCCAAGATGGAAACTAAGGACCTTATTGCACTCAGAATTTTAAACGTTCTGGGGACGGAAGGAGGACGCTCGTGTGTGCGCGCATGCTGCAGAAAACAGAGTTTATTGCACACGAAGGCGTCCTCCAAGAGGCCCGTTCCATCCCCGGCGCGCACCCGTTCGCATCCAGTCCTGACGGGCGTGATTTTGCCTGACGGATTACCTTCTGTCAGCAAAAAATGGCGCCCGTCAGGACTGGACGCGAACGGGTGCGTGCTGGGGAGGATGGGGCTCTTGGAGGATGCCTTCATGTGCGGTAAACCCGTTTTCTGTGAACGTGCGCGCACACGAGCGTCCTCCTTCCGTCCCAAGAACGTTTAAAATTCTGAGTGTGATAAGGTCCTTCGTGGATCAGCAGACAGGAGCAGTGGTGAGGATGAATGATTCCTTACTTGTTTTAGCTATTTAATGCATCTATAACCCAGGGTGGTTTTAATCAGAAATAAACCTACCACGAGGCAGCAGTTTTACAACACATTCATTACTTAGGCTTTGGCTAGGAATGTGTCTACTCATCTCCCAAAGCCCTCCACCTATTGCTCGCTAAATTGCTGCCAAACCGCAGCTGCCATCAGCCCGGGTCCCAGCCACACTCTGCCAGCACTCTTTAGAAGTTGGAAAGCTTTCCTGGGAGGCTGGAGCAGTTTAAATAGGTGAGTGATAATCTCCTTAGAATGCATATGGCAACTACAGGGATTTTTTCCATATGATGGGCAGATTGTTTGCTTCTGCTCCCTGTATACCACATTCCTGTAACTATTCAGTGTTAAATACTCTAAGGATTGAGAGCAATCAACCAGACATTAAGCAGGAATACCTCAGACAAAAAGTTTTCTCTCTTACTGTGACATTCTGCACTGGGGAAACAATGCCCTGTGGACATATTAGATTCTATTTCGGGCAGGGTCAGCAACTTAAATTTTTTCTTTCATCAATCAAAACATGGACACATATTCCCGTCTCAAGCAGGAGACCTAGTCATTATTTTGCTCTTTTGTACTTTGCCTGCTCATTGGTAAAATGACGCAATGTCTCAAGACAGTGCAAGACTGTGAAATATGACAACAGGAGGCTGAACAACAAAATAGGGTTCTTTTGTCTCCCAAAGCCTAAAGAATAAAAACACAAAGCTAATTTCATTTTCGGGAACAATGAGTTCTGATCCCTAGAAGCAGCTTGCTCTGATCTTGGGGATCGTGTTGATGAAATTTCTGAAATCCCTAGCAGGCTTTTCCTGGCTCCCTTTTAAGCTAAAATTAAAAGAATGGAGGTTGTTGTGAGTTTTTTGTTGTTGTCATTGTTGTTGTTACTAATGAGATGGAAGGATTGGAAGATTGAGGAGGAGAAAAGTTTAGCTGAAGGTATGTGATGTCACAGGTAGCAAAGGGAAGGAGTAGAGGTAGAAGGAAGGTGTAAGAGAGGGGAGAGAGTAATGAAAGAAAAACTAGAAGGAAATAAGTGGATAAAGTTAGAGATTTTTAGATAGAAAGGAACAGAATAGAGTTATGTTAACAGGAAAAAAAGAAAGAATGAGAGACCAATCCTTCAAGGTAATTTAGTAAATACATATAAGTAACATAAGCCTTATCACTGGAGGTTTTTTGCAGCTTTTTGCAGCTCAGTTCCAGGTACTGCAGGTCCAACGATGTGAATTCACATTATAACGTGAATGTTTATATCAGACGTGATTTCCTTCTATGGGCGCCCCTCCATGGCACTTGCTCAGTGAATTCAAAGTAACTCCTCATTTGATGAATTTGGAAAAAAGTGAATTCACAGAATTCGCTTTCAAGCTCACTTCATTTCACACGGAATTGGTCTGGTGTGGAATGCAACTTTGTTTCTGCTCGGTACCACCACCACAAACCCCCGGGTTGCAAATTTCCCATTAGCGGTGCTGCAATTTCCCCGCATTTCCTTTTGTTGTCCTTTCACTTTCAGGGCAACGTCAGGGCAACTCATTTTTTGAATATATATATGTGTGTATGTGCTCTGTATCAGTCTTTGGGTATCTGCCTAAGATGCTCTACTACCAAAGTTAAAAGATTCCTTCTTGGCCTAAAGAACTCATCCTCTAAAATTCAGTGATCATGTGTAGAGGGCATTAGTTAGTGAAACAACCAACATTACATCTGAAAAAGCTGGACAGACATGCAACTGAGATGAAAGAAACTGTCCATATGACAACTATTACCTTAATGTGTCATAAAATGGGTTTTACTGAAGAGTAATAAGAGAGCCATATCAAAAGCTTGTTTGGAGTTTGTGAAAAAGGCATGTGGGAAATACTGAAAACATGTAAAAAAAAATTAGTTTCTCAGAATTGATGAGACCAAAATTGTACTTTTTGGCCTTGCTACAAAATGCTATGTGTGACACACAGTCAACAGTCCTCATTGTCTTGTCACAGTACCATTTGTGGGGATGCCTTTCCTTAGCAAGGACTAGAAAAATGATAAGGACTGAGGAAAAGATTGACAGAGCCAAAAGCAGGGCAATTTTGGAGAAAACCTATCTCATTCTGCAAGTGGACTGGCACTAGGGATGAAATTCACCTTCCAGCAGGACAGCAATCCTAAACACAAAGCCAAAATTACAGACTAGTTATCAAAAAATGAGAATCTGAATGTCTTAGAATAATAATAAATGTATTTATACCCCACCTCTCCAATGAGATTGAGTGTCTAGACAGACCTCAGTCAAACTGGAAATCTGTGGCATTCTTCTAGCTTGGAAAGCTAGAACAATTGCCAAGAAGAATGGACAGCAGGATTTAGATTTCAGGTAAAACTGACAGAGATTTATTCCAGAAGCCTCACAGCCACAATTGCTGTCAAAGGTGCTTCTACCAAGCACTGACTAGCAGTGTATGTGTGAATGAACACTTGTGGAACCAACAAGTGCCAATTTGTGTTTACTCAACATATGTGCCACAGTAAAAATATTTTAGACCTTCATAATGTTCAGCAACTTGTGGCACAAGTGGCAACAATGTCAATTCAATCCATTTCTATTCTAGTTTGCAGCACAACAAAATAGGGAAAGGTCAAAGTGGGGGATGACTATTTCTATAAGGCACTATATATAGATACTTTATGGAGGCACATGAACATAAGCTCCCCCAAATTGAGAGAGAGAGAGAGAGAGAGAGAGAGAGAGAGAGAATACAGAAAGTGGCAGAACAAAACCCAGGTGTTTGGGCAACAAAACCAATCAAATGTTTTGACTTAGGAACATCAAACCAACCTATTTTAAAATTCACCAAACAAAACAATCTAAAAAACAATTATGGTGCAAGGTATCAAGACATATGCCATATGCAGAAAGAAAGTCAGCACTGTACTGTTGCCTAGGCAATATAGTCCTTTCCTCAGCCTTCACACTACTATTTCCAAGCAGTACTGTGAGAATGCCCATGCACATTAAAAAATTACAAATTACAACTGCATAGGGCAAAAGCTATTTCCCCGGCAACCTGTGGGTACCTGGCAGGTTGCAGTGGTACATTTTGGTATGTTCAAGGTTGTTCAGTGCCACTACTGGCTGCCAGTTTCCTAATTTTGGGGGTGTTGGGAGGTTTTGGGGGCTCTGAGGTAGGAGAAGCTGCCACATTTCAGGTGGTTTCAACAGTTTTTGGGCTATTGATGAGCAAAAATCGCACTTCACTGCCACACACAAATGGGTCTCAAGGGCGACATGTGGCCCATGGGCTGAACGCCTATCCTGAACATGCAAAAACAAACAAACAAACAAAAACCCCTAGACCATTGATCTATCAGCTCAGTATCATCTATAGAAACTGCCTGTGATTTTCAAAGACTTCAAATGCCAGGGACTAAAGGCAAACCATGGGTTTATTTCCATGCAAAGCAAGGAATCAGCTACTGAATTATGGCCTCTTCCATAAAAAAAGATGTACTATTCCACAGGTTGGCACTATTTCCATTCTGTTTTAAATCACTACACAACAAAACACTCACTAGTTTAACAATTCTGATTGAATTTATATGCCATGAACTCATAAGAGTAAATGTGGACTACAAATATTTTTAAATAAAATAATAATTAGTCTATTATCCAGGGTTGTGAAGATTATGAGGATGTGGCTTGTTAAATATGTATATTATTATTATTTATTACTTTTACTTGTTTTTCTCTCCTTTAAAAAAAATCACAAAAAGTACATAGTACAGATGATAACACTGAGAAAAAAAAACATACCCTCAGAAGACAAGGTATCTGTTGGAATCCTACTGGCATTTATACCAGGAGCTGCACTTTTCCCAGGTTTGCAAGGTGGTAGAAAGGAGGCAGATCCAACCTACCCAACTGACTTCTCCAGTGTCAGGCTGCCTTTTCACACTAGCAACTTATAGCACTCTATTTTACCTTCATGGTTCTTATAGAATTTTGGATTTTGCACTTTATTGAAACACTAGACCTCTCTGGCCGAGAATTCTAAATATCTCACCTTAAATGCAAATCCATAGGATATGGCTGTGGCATTTAAAATGTAAGTATAGTGTTATAACTGTGTAATGTGAAAGGGTCCTTACTTCTCTTGCAGGCCACCATGACCTTGGCCTCCCCCGACGCAATGGCCTACAGTGGTCTGGTTACCACTGGTGTCATGCACCAAGAAGATTCTGGCCACTGAAACTAAAAAAGGTGCCAGGAACAGAAGCTTTAGGAGCAAAAAATATTTTTATAGCACATCTTCAAAGTACTCTATGAGAATGTAAATTCCTCCCTCTCCGTGAAATGTAGAATGTGACTTATTTTTTACTTTATTTCTTTATGGAATCGACAGATTTGCATAAATTCTTATTCATTCATTTCTATCTTTTAAAACAGAAGAGACAGACGGATAAAATGATCGATGAGACAGAATTTGATCACACAGGGCCCAATATCTGTTCATAGCTTGGCATTTCGTTTATTTATTTGGGATTTCTATGTACATATATTTATTCATTTATAAAGTACATTTGAGAAACTTTTAATTCACAGTGAATATACAAAAAATAAAAAAAAATCGAGTTAAGCAATAGCTGTACAATAGACAACTGGGACTAAGCTTTAGCACACATATCAGCAAACTCTGTCCTGGGGGGGAGGGACTTTTACTCTCTAATGAGCCATCTTGTAAGTAACAAAAGTAAAACTGACACAATAGCCAAACTGAAAAAAAAATCTGTTCCAATTTAAGACTGCTTAACAGTTTTTCGGGATGGAACTAATTAATACAGTGAGATAAAAATTCAGTTCAGGCAGATATGTCTATGTCCAGCTCAAGTAACTTTCTAAATTTAAACCTGTTAAATGAGAAACCCTACACTAGCCTAAAACCTTCTGCTTTTTTATATAATCTATGTTTATGCTTCTCAAGGGCTCAATGTTACTGAAATTTCATCTGCATGGCAGATGGACAGGAAAATGTCCTTTTTCTGGCAAGAAGTAGGAGTTTCATCTGTGGCAACTTTTTAAAAAAGCCACAAACCATCAATATTGAAAGAAAAGCTATATCATCCTATTAAAACTATTGCTATTAAATAAATGAAATATGCATGCACACATGCACACACATACAAGGCACTCTGATTACAAAGTCAATTGTTTTACATTTCCTAGAAGAAAAAGGTGAAAGAGGCTGCATCTGCACTCCAGAAATAATCTGGTTTGATACCATTTTAGCTGCCATGGCTCAGTGCTATAGAACTCTGGAAACTATAGCTTTGCTCTGGTGCCACAACAATCTACAATTCCCAGAACTCCACAACATTGAGACATGGCAGTTAAAGTGGTATCAAGATGGATTATTTCTGCAGTGCAGATGCAGACCCACCATAATCCTATTTATATTTATTTTAAAGAGAAAAAATCCCCCTGAGATTTATGACTTCTGGTTGCCCCCTAGGTATACAGGTCCCCCTGCCCCATATGTATATATTTCTTTTAACCTAATTCAAAATGAATTTCAAGACTGAGGAAAGATAAAATATATTAAATACATACTGTTCATTAAAATATAGCCTAGTTTCCTCTTCATTATGAAGAACCCATTGTTATTCACCTGTGTCACAAAGGCATTTCTCATGAGGTAAATAATTGGGTTCAGGGACCCTGATTTAATACATCTTCTGGATAAATAGGTCTTCTCATAAGAAGAGAATAAACTGCTGTATAGTTGTTACTATGCCACAATTCTTTAATGAACATTAAAAGGACGTGTACTTATCATTGAAATGATCAGAATAGTGAAGATGGTCCTTTTATCTCATTTGGCAGTTAGTTGAATAAGAAGTGAAAAGACTATGCTGTGGGAATTAAAAATAAAATCATCTGTAACAGAGCACAGCTGTGAGAAATTAAGCTTCATTTATTTAGTTCTGTGATGTTCTGTCATCTTCTTAAATTCTACATAATATAAAATTTCACCATGTTCTTTTCTTGGATAAAGGTTTGCTTATTCCAAATTACTAATGTTTCTCTTTTAGAAATAGTTATATAAAACTAATATTCCCAAAAAACATTATTATCTTTTATTTTTATTTAACTTAACATTATATATATATATATATATATATATATATATATATAGAGAGAGAGAGAGAGAGAGAGAGAGAGAGAACAAAATCTCCAGCTCTATGGAGAGTCAATGGTTATTATATGGACTACGGGAACTCAAGGATTCTTTTATCTTCAAGAGATACCTTTCCAGAATAGACAATGTGAATCCAGTGGGCCTTCAGACTTATTCCCAAAAATCTAGCCATATACTGGGGTTTCTTTCAATATATTGAATTTTCTACTCTTTTTTTCCACCAACATCTTACAATGTTATCCCTCTTCAGAGTGCTCTTATACAACTTTTTTTCTCTCTCTTAAAAATATGTATAGGAACATTCCTGCTATCCAATTGTGCATTCCCCAAAATGGCTCCATACAATCTGATCTAGGATCATTTCACAATACACAAATATAGTGCTATGATTCCACTTTAACTGCCATAGCAACATACTATAGAATCCTGAAGTTTGCAATTTGGAGAGGCTCTACAGCTCTTTGGCTGAGAATTGTAAAATGTGCATCCATGAACTGCAGATCCCAGGATTCCATAGTAGTTGTCACAACAGTTAAAGTGGAATATAACTTTAAATTTGTATAGTGTGAATGGGCACCTGGTGAAGCACTAGAGCTTTCTGGTTGAGATTTCTAAATATATATCCCTAAAATGCAAATCCCAGGATTCCACAGATTGTTGCCATGCTAGTTAAAGGGGAATATGAACATATAATAGGGTACTGTAAAAAGGCCCCTGGAGTGGGATAATAAGAAAATTCTATGTGCATCCAAATTTAATCCAATATTTTGAGTGAGGAATTATAAATTTGGCAGTAATGTTAGTCTGATGTTCTGCAGATGGACAGACCAAATCAATGAAGAGATGGAGCACACTAGTCCCATCCCTTCTGTCACTACTTCCATCACACTTATCCAGTGGAGGGCAACTTTGTGAAGAAGGGGAGCACCTCTGTGTGAAAAGGCCCTCTGTGCACTCCAGAATGCTGGGAAAAAAATCAGTATATTGGACTGCATGGAGAACATCCACAAAATACTCTTTTTCACAACATTGCTCTCCATAAGGAAGTGGTGACACAGAAGAATATGATTAGTACACTTTGTCATGTAACATATTTATAATACCTGAATAGGGCTATTTTTAATGGGAAGGAATGCAAAATGGATGTGAGAGGTTAGCTATGTGCATTTCTGAGAAAAAGCAGTTGATGAATTAAAAAAGTAATTTTGAGAGAGATGGCATGGAGAAGCAAAGTAATGAATCACCTGCCACTTCCAAAGCATACCAAAATCACACCAGAAGGAACTGGAGGTACATGTATGCTTACCAGTCATCCCTGCCAATGTTGATCCTTTAGAAGAGCATCCCAACTGAAACCAGTGGGGAAGGAGAAATTAATTATATCAGGTTTGGACTATCACAGCTAAGCCTGAGAGCCTTCAGAGCAAAGGGCCTTTAGATTCATCATATCCAAAATGCCTACTGTCCATCTTAGAATAGGTGTGGTAAATTTGTGCCCCTGATGACCTCTATAGATATAAGTATGGTCTCCCTAATATATGGGTGCTTTTCCCCAACTAACAAGTGCATCTGAGCATTAGGATAAGTGTTCATACCCAATGTTTTAAAAAGATTATTAACATGTATTTGCTTTTACCTGTAGTAGACCACCAGTCTAAGATTTAGTAGACCTTGAAACTAAAATAATTCACAATAAATTCCTCTTGTTGCCTCTTCCACCTTTTGGACATGAATTTTTCTTCCAGGCAAGTGAGGAATTTGCTAGACCTTGAGGTTTTCGCTGAGTTTGACTTCCAGCAAATATCAGGATAGTTGAAGTCACCCATCGCTACTACACCTCTCCTTTCTGAGTGTGCGGCCATCTGTTCTAGAAAGGCATCATCCAATTCCTCAGTTTGACTTGGGGGTCTGTAGTAGATTCCCACAGTAACATCCCTGTTCTTTCCCTCCTCTTTCATTTTTATCCAGATGATCTCCACCTGGCTTCCAGAATATAAATCCTGGATCTCTTCACTGGTGTAAATGTCCCTCCTCCTCCTCCTTTTTTGTTTGGTGTAGTTCTCTTAAAAGGGTTATACTCCTCTATTACAACATTCCTATCATGAGACTCATCCACCAGGTTTCAGTGATGCCTATTATATCATATTTGCTTTGTTGTGCTAAAAGTTCAAGTTCATACTATTTATTTCCCATGCTCTGTGTTTTAGTGTAGACATCTAAGACTGTGGGTCCTTCCTACTTGCTGCCTGTATAAGGTTTTTTTTGCCTCTCACTGTTGGATCCATGCAGTATTTGGCTTGTTTCCTTTATAACAGTTTGACTGTTATCTCCAGCCCTTGATGAACTCCTGCCTTCTGAAATACTGTCTTCCTCCCCCATATAACTCAGTTTAAAGCCCTCCTGATCAAATTTTTGAGACTACTGGCAAAAATGTTTCTGCCAACTGGCACGAGGTGCAAACAATCCCTGGTCAGAAGTCCCCCTTCATTGAACCGCAGCCCATGATTCAAGAATCCAAATAGTTCCAAATCCTTCTTGGTGACACCCTCTATGGAGCCAGTTGTTTACATCTGTTATTTTCCTCTCCTTTCCTGGACCATGCCTGTCAACTGGGAGAAGGGATGAGATGACAACCTGTGCATCCAGCTCTTTCAGCTTCCTACCCAGAGCCTCATAATACCTTCTGATATTCTGAAGGCTGTGCCTTGCAGTATCATTGGTTCCCACATGGACCAAAAGAAATGGGTAATGGTTAGTAGCCTTGACAAATCTTGTCAGCCTCTCTGTCACATCAGAGGTCTTTGCTCCAGGGAGGCATCACACCTCCTGAGACATCTTCCCCCTATATGTACTGGCATCATGGATTAACAATTCAGCTGGCTTTGATTTGAGGTAATTGGTTTTATTTGTTTAATGTAATGTTTTAATATAGTGTTATTGCTATGCTTTTATTGAAATTTTTATTCTGTATTGTTGTTTTTATTGCATTTTCTGTGCACCACTTTGATCATCATGGAAAAGCGGTATAAAAATAAAATATTATTATTATTATTATCAACATCTTGTCAGGCCCACACACCACTGATTCTGTACTCCTCGGCAAAGAGTTCCCCACAATCTGCTGCACTTTCACTGAGGACTGTCCCTGCTGCACTCCCTCGTCATCCCTGATAAGGGATAGGACTTCAAATCGGTTATGTAGCTGCAAGCTCCCAGAATGATCTCTGTTGTTCCTAGTTCTGTCTGTGACATTCCTCAAACTGTCTACCTCCCTGTATGTGAAATGACCTCCTCCCCAGAAACTTCCTCCACGTGTTCCCCAACCAGGACAGTGTGTTCTGTTCTGTCCAGGAAAACTTCTGCTATACTAAGGTCAACACATTTTTTTGAAGCAACAATGTTACCTATGTTATTACTTTTAAAAGTAACCATGAAGAGAAGTATTGCTGTTACCTTTTGGGTTATTGAGTACTAAAATAATTTAGAAGCAAGGCAAAAAAAGTATAGTATTTTATTTGATGACTACAATGTTATTATTACTAGCATCCTCTTTCTTTTTTGTTACGTATATCAGGAACTATTTTGCTGGAATTTATTTCAATGTAAGCTCAATACAATTGAAATGACTTGAGGTCTGAGTATTTAGACACTCCATATTTTATTTTTTTTTTGGACTGAATGGATTCTTCATCTGCTCCAGACCTTACACCAGAAACATTCAAGTTAACACTACATTAATTTTAACATGTAAACCCACACTAATCAAGAGTTATTCCGTAGTTAAACAGACATAGTTTCTGGACATCGCTAACAGATATATATTTATTTTTACTTTATAACAGGCATAGGCAATTGCAAGTGGGAATAGGAATCAATTTTATTTCCTCTCCATTGGTACATTCCAGTGATGCCACGTCACTTCTGGTAGCTGTATTTGGCTGAAAACCATCTGAAAATGACTTTCTTTCTTTCTTTCTTTCTTGTAGAGATGGGGGTTCTAGGGTGATAGACAAACCAAAGGATCTGCACATTGTTTGGGGCAGTTTTCTGGTAGAAAATCACACTACTGTTGTGCAAAAAAAAAAAAAAGGGGGGGGGGGGGGGGATTCATAGGCTGGAAGAGAAGCTAGTGGGTACATGAGTTGTGCTTTTCCCATCCCTGTTCTACCATAAGTACAGATAATTGTTTCACAGTTTTGTCCTTCTGAGTGGGTATTAGGATTTGATCTAACCTCTTTTATCTTCTGCAGGGGAATCACTAGGAGGGTGTGGGTGTGTGGGCCACACTAGGTGACACCCAAAGGTGGGGGTGACACCACTACTTCTCAAATATCTGCCTTTTGAGAGAAACTGGCTGTGGAATTTGCCTGCATCCCTTTAAAATACTGAAGAGATGGTGTGAGTGGGATGAAGCTCAATGGGAGGAGAATAGAGAGGCCCCAACTTTTTGTTTTAAAAAGTTAATTTTTAGTTTTTATAAATTAATTTAAATTAATTTTTTAATTTTTTTATTCTTTTAAAATGTTCTTTAAAAACATCACATCTCACCAAACTTTCACTTTAACAGTTGGCCAGTACAGACAGGCCAAAATAAAGCTGCTTCAGGTCACTTTGGAAAAATGCTATTTAAATGTTGCATGTGTCCTAAGAGGCCGGAAGCCATGCCAAAGCCATGCTCTAGTTAGTCCTAAGGACTTGAGTGTGGCTTTGGTGCAGCTTCCAGACTCTAAGGACGCATGCATCATTTAAACAGCACACATCCAAAATGACCTGAAGAAGCTTTATTTTGGCCTATCTGTATGGGGTCTATATGAAACTATGTGCATGTAAATACATCTAGACTGTTCGTATAATATTGTAATTTAAAAGTATAATTTTAATTATGCTAGTTGTTTATATCACAACTATTACCTTCAGTGATATATGGGAATTACGATTTATGAGTAACATTACCAGAAAAAAAATTCTTAAGGATTCTGTATGGTGTGGTATGGGAAGAGGTCAATGGGGGTTAATGACATCATGAGTTACCACACCAGATGATGCCAACCCTAGTAACACTAATGGTCTGCTGAAACACCAATTGGGGCAATAATATTTCAAAATAATGGATTGCTTTTATTAATTACAGGATCAGGAGCACTATCTCAATCAGGAGGAGAAGAGACAATCCCCTTGCTGTACCTTCCATTATAGAGTTCCTATCTAAATTTGGGCCCCTGCATTTACAGTGGATTAAAAATGAGAAAGTACTTGAAAATAATAATTGATATGGCCCTTAAATTACATAAATATTCTAAGTGATGCATTCAACATTTGCCTTTCAGGGAAAAAAAGTCTGCTTTCATTCTGATCCGGAACATTTTTACTGACGGAATGGAAATAGCAATGTTTTACTGACTCACCCATCTCTTAAAGCTACCCAGTGCTGCAGCCTTTGGTGGCTTGGAGAACCCTCCAGAACCACAGAGTTTATAATAGCTGTAGATGAAAACTGCCTCCCCTCCAAAACTCTCTACCAATGGGCTCATCCTTAGCAAAATTCAATTCAGGGCATGCTAATACCAGCAAAATGAAGCCCTGAAGCCAATGCATATTATTTAATTCATGCATATAAACTTAGTGGTAAATACTAGGGAAAATCTTACCTTGGAGGGCCTGAAGAGTACGTGTCTGTACAACAATGCAGAGCTGCAAGACCAGTTGTGGGGCACTTTCCAGAAATGTAGCAAGCAAATGCAGCATACTCACATCTGCATACTCATAGACCATTTTCCAATAAAAGCGCCATCTGTCATTATCTCCACTCCTCCTACTCCGAATGCCCAAGTATATAGTATGGAAATACCTAAAAAGATTTTGATGAAAAAATGCAATCATTAATAAGGAAATGTATAGGGTGGGATTACATGGCCTGCTGGCTGCAGACAAATCATATGGGGGGAGGGGTCATGTACATCCCATGAAACCCCACCCATATTCTTGAAAAGGATTTGGTACCCACAACACACTCACTCACTCTCTCCCCACACACACACACACACACAGAGAGAGAGAGAGAGAGATTGAGAGCATCAAAATCACTCCATGCTTCTTTGCAAGGCTGTTCCTACAAGCTAGAACATGTCCAGAGAAGGAAAACCAAGATTATAAAAGATCTGGAATCCAGGCCTTATGAGAAATGACTGAGAGATTTGAGAATTTTTAACTTAGAGAAGTCTGTGAGGTGACATGATAGCTGTCTTTAAACATCCAGGAAGGTGATATAATATCAATAATAATAATAATAATAATAAGTTTTATTTATATTTCCTGCCTCTCCCTGGGATCAAGGTGGGATTACAACAACAACAACAACAAGTAAAACAGGGAGCAAATTCGTTTTCTGCTGCTCCAGAATACAAACCAATTTACAAGAAAAGAGATTCCACTTAAAGATTAGGAAGAACATTTTTACTGTAGGAGCTGTTCAACAGTGGAACAGATTGCCTCAGAGGTTGTGGTAGACTCTCCATCCTCGATGGTCTTTAAATAGAGGTTGGGTAGGCATCTTTCTGGAGTGTTTTACTTGTGTATTCCTGCACAGCAGGGATTTGAATTTCATGGCCCTTGCAGACCACTCCAACACTGTTCACTCCCATTAGCATTAGTGAAATAATATTTCTATAATAACCATTCCAGAACAGAGACCAATAACATGAACCAAATATCATACAGGCTAAAGGACAGAGAATTAATTGATAGGCCAGCATCATATTACACATGATGTAGACTGTCATGGCCTGCCAAGAACAGCTCTCGGAGGATGAGGAGGACGAGCCTCCTCCAGAGCAAGAGCTAATTGAGGCTACACCAAGTGATAATCCTGCTCTGCCAGGTCCCAGCTGTGCTCTCCCAGCCCCAGAGGAGGAGGCCCAAGCAGGCCCTAGTGCTAGTGAGATGCCTCCTGGGGTGCAACAGCCTAGTGGTGACTCTGGGGAGGAAGCTTGCCTGGATGTGCCTACTTACAAACAGAGAAGTAGTTTACGAATTTGTACAGCGCTGTGTATAATTACAGTGCTTTAGAAATAAAGTTTAATAATAATAATAATAATAATAATAATAATAAGGGCTGAGAGTGCTCAGGTGGCACGGGGGAGAGTTTCCCTTACTTAAGCTGTAGAGAGGCCTCAACTCAGGGCCAGAGTTTATTCTGTCCTGGACTGCGGCCAGCATACACAGACACATGCCGATAAAAATGGCTTAGCACAGCAAGTGGAAGCAGAACACAGACCTTGCAAGGAATAAGCGTGAGAGCAGTCCGAGAAGCCAAGCCAAAGTCAGGATACCAGAAGTCAGAGCAGTCTGAAAGCCAAGCTGAAGTCAGGATACTGGGAGTCAGAGTAATCAAATCAGTCCAGGGTCAAAGCAGCCAGAAGATAACAAGGGTCCAATCCGTTCCGAGGTCAAAGCAACAAGGAGTCAAGATACAAGGAGCCAGTGCCGGCAGCAATCACACCAAAGGATCATGCAATAAACTCTGGCACTGAGTTGAGGCCTCTCTACAGTTTACGTAAGGGAAACTCTCCCACGTGCCACCTGAGGCTGGTTGGCTAATTGCCTCTCTGCAATCCTCCTGGATCTGCGCCTGCAAGCACTCTCAGCCCTTCTCTGTTTGTAAGTAGGCACATCCAGGCAAGCTTCCTCCCCAGAGTCACCACTAGGCTGTTGCACCCCAGGAGGCATCTCACTAGCACTAGGACCTGCTTGGGCCTCCTCTTCTGGGGCTGGGAGAGCACAGCTGGGACCTGGCAGAGCAGGATTATCACCTGGTGTAGCCTCAATTAGCTCTTGCTCTGGAGGAGGCTCGTCCTCCTCCTCATCCTCCGAGAGCTGTTCTTGGCTGGCTATGACATAGACAGACAGAATTAATGTAGACAAGCAGATAGAATTAAGCATTAAGTAAATTTAACTTCAACATAACTTCAACAAGGTCTGAAGAATTAAATTATCTTTCCAAACCTTAAAGCATTCATTGCCACTGGCTATGCTGACAGGCTCTTTGGAGTTGTTATAGTCCAACAATATCTGAAAAGCCACATGAGTCTCATACCTGCTTTCAAGACAAAAGTGGTCAAACTTACAATTCCTTGAGACCTTGTAACCAGGCGGGGATGGGCGGGAGGGCTGCAGGAGGAGGAGAAGAGAAACTGGGGCTTGCTGAAGAAGGTGCTGGAAGATGGGGAAAAGCTGGAAACAAGGAGCAGAGCCAGGAGAATATAAGGAGGCAGGGAGAGGTGGCCGGGAGGAGGTGTGGTGGAAGATGCGGGTGCGGTGGATGTGAAAGGGACAGAACAGGTGATTAGAAGCCCGGGAATGAAGGGCTGACCGGCATCGCTGCAACATGGACGAGACAGACTCATGGCGGGGCACTGCAACACGGTGCTCTTGAGAAACCTGGTTTGGGACGGAGACTTGGGAATTAAAAAGGAGCGCTGGCACCCGTTTCCGTTGAGGGGAAATCCCGACTCCTTGGAGGGCGTCTGGTGGGATGAAAAGGGGCAGTGGTGGGAGCATGGACCACCCCCTAGAACCATCGAGAAGGCTGACCACAAAGCCACCAAAAAGAGGTGACAGGGGCCCTGAAGTGCCCGGTAGGGTGAGCAGGAAGTGAAGGAACTTACCCTCCTCCCCAGTGGACAGTGGGTGAAGGGTTTACCACTTCTTTTGTTTCTTTGGACCCTGTTAGTCGCACTTTATTAAAGAATTCCTCGCACTGCAACCTGTGGCTGGAGTGTTTGTGGTGACGCACATGGAGGGCAGGAGTTCCGGAGGAGCCCCAGGGGTGGCAGCCCCGCCCACAGACCTGCATGACAGTGGCATATGGGTCCAAATCAGAAGTGGTTTTAGTTGTAGAATACAACAGGAGATCCCAAACAGCCAAAGTGTCACCATAGTGTCATCAGCTTCGGCTTATTCGCCAGCTGCGTCCATACCTGGCCCAGAGGGACCTAGAAACTGTTGTACATGCTCTGGTAACCTCGAGACTGGATTTCTGCAACGTACTCTACATGGGGCAACCCTTATACCAAACCCGGAAGCTTCAAATGGTGCAGAACATGGCAGCCAGGCTGGTCACTGGCGTTTCCAGGGCCAGCCATATAACACCTGTGCTGAAAGATCTCCATTGGCTGCCCATCCGCTTCCGGGCTCAATATAAGGCGTTGATGATTACCTATAAAGCCCTAAATGGCTTGGGCCCAGGATTCCTGAAGGACCGCCTCTCCCCGTATATTCCGTCCTGCACCCTCAGAACATCTGGGCAGCAACTACTGAAGGTGCCTGGGGCCAGGCTTTCCTCCACCAGGAAGAGGACATTCTCCATCGCCGCCCCGGACCTTTGGAATACGCTGCCCACTGAGCTCCGCTCATCAACCTCCCTGGCCCAATTCAGAAAGGATCTAAAAACCTTTCTGTTCCAACAAGCATTCCCTGAGTAAAAATCCTGTGGGCCTCCCTCCTCTTCCGTGGCCAAGAGGTTGGGCTAATGGGGCTTTTAGCTTGTTATTTTATCGTATTGATTGTTTGATTGTTTTTATTGTATTGTATCCACTCTGTTTTAATATATGTTGTGAGCCGCCCTGATCTTGGGAAGGAGCGGGATTAAAATAAAAACTTTATTATTTTATTTTATTATTTATAGTACTAGCTCCATATTTTTAAAAAACTGCTTGTCTTTCAACTTCTCCATTAAATTATATACTATGATTATAACTACCACTCCAACTTTCCTCCAGCTGGATGAGGATAAAGAAATCTATCCTACAATAATACAACTAGTGATAGAAAGAAAACCTGCTTACTTTTCTTATTTACTATGAAATAGCATTTAATGACTGTGTATTTTCAGATGTTTTGATGAGGATACACCCAAATGGAGCAACATTTGCATTCTTGGGGGGGGGGGGAATGAAATGCTCTGCTTTCATGCTATAGTTGTCTGATATTTACAACCGTTACCCAAGTCAAGAGAGGTCATTTGTTTACATTATATAACATGCTGAAATATTTATGAAAAGATAAGAAAATTTCTACTGGCTGGTTACAAAAATAGGGAACATTTATTCTGATGTCTAATTTGCTTTCTGTATCAAACAGTGCATTAAACAATTTAGTTACAACATAAACAGCCACTCATTCTACCATCTTGTAAGTGCAGAAAATCAAAATCATTTCAGCAGGGGTTTAAAAATAAAGAGTAAAAATAAACAGCAATTCAGGTAAATGGGTTTTTCCCCCTGTTGCCTAGTTACTAGGGGGGAAAAACTTCAACACAATTTTAACTCAACAGAAGTGCCTGTTTATATAAAAATTAATTGTCCCATTTTGTTTCTGAAGTATTTGCTTATTAGCTGTATCTGAATATGAAAGTATGAGAGACACCACTTTGTTTTCTTAGGAAGTAATGTTTCATTATTTCAGAATCATGTTTTGATTAACCATAATTGTACTTCAAGGCACAACCACAAATATGTCTATTCAGACATAAATTCAGTGGAACTAATTCCTAGACAAATAGATTTTCATCTGAACAATAAAACAAACAAATAAAAAACAAAAAAAGTTACTACTATAACTAAGGGTCTGTCTATGCTGGCCAGAATATTCTGGCATATTCTCACAGTTTGCCCTAGATGCCCTGTATGACTTTTACACTTGATGCCAGGTGGCTGTCTCCACACACATGCCCACTGTGTTGCCCAATGTTGCCAGTGCTGGCACAAGTTGCTGCCTCTGAGGTCAGAAACAACATACCCAGTATCATAGTTTTCTGTGAGTTTTCTGGGTTATGTGGCCGCATTCTGGAATAATTTATTCCTGATGTTTTGCCTGCATCTGAGGCTGGCATCTTCAACTCTGAAGATGTCAGCCACAGATGCAAGCAAAACATCAGGAATAAATTATTCCAGAATGCAGCCACACAACCCAGGAAACCCAAATAAAACTATGGACACCAGCTGTAAAAGCCTTCAACTTCACAATGCCCAGTATCAATCACAGCCACCTGACATTATTATGCAGTACTCTGTATTTTCCTGCAAAATTCGGAGCAAAAAGTGAGTTTTAGAAAACTGATTGAGGGGTGGTCCACATGGGCCCCACAGCCCACAGCCCATGTTTTCTCTCGCCTTACATCATCCTGTTTGGACAATGCAAACCAAAACACCAAGGCCAGGATCAGGCCCAATCCTCACAGATCAAACAAAGATCTGGTGCATCTGGCCTAATCCCAGGATAAACAGCCCTTAATGTGGGTTAATTTGACCTCCATTTTGCTGCCATTTTTTTCTGGAAACTCTGCTGCAACCCCAGGCTGTTTAAATGGCCCCTGTGCTCCTTACATTTCAATGTAATTGCTCCTACTGGGACCCCCCCCCCCATTGCCACATCTAATGTGCAAATTTGGTACCTGTCCAGAGAGAGAGAGAGAGGACTCTGTATTCTGCTCTTAATCTCTATGCCCAAGCCTAAAAAAATTTTTTTTTTCTGTGTTTCCTCCTGCCTCTTTGGATGAGCTCTCTACACTTTGAACTCTTCCAAACCAGCAACCTGTTCTCTTGATCCATTCCTACTCGTCTTCTAATCTATAGCTCCCTCCTTTCTGCCCTTGCTTCCCTATCTTCAATCTCTCTCTCTTCTCTCTTACAGGTTCCTTCCCGTCAGACTTCAAACATGCACTCATTTCCCCAATTCTGAAAAAACCTTCTCTTGACCCCTCCTCTTTGTCTAGCTATCATCCGATTTTTCTTCTTCCCCTTTGTCTAAGGTTGTGGAATGGGTTGTTTTATTCGCGCTGTCTTGGTTTCTTGAAGCCAACTCCATCCTCGATCCCTTTCAGTCTGTTTCCGCCCAAGGCATTCTACCGAGACACTCTAACTAAGACACCATTGATCACTTTCTCCTAACTGCATACTCTCTGACCTGGGTTCTCAACTCTGTTCTTGACTGGTTTAGATCTTACTTGTCTGGCAGATCTTTTGCAGTAGTTGCAGTGGTCAGACTTTTCTCCTGTTCCTTATATGTTGGAGTTCTTCAGGGCTCTGTTTTCTAGGTCCTCTTTTGTTTTCCTCTCTACACACTGTCCTTAAGAAAACTCATTAGCTCTTTTGGTTTTTCCTACCATCTGTATGCCGATGACACCCAGTTGTATCTTTCCGCCCCTGACCTTCTCCAAGCTTGAAACAGCAAGTTTCGTCTTGCCTCACAGCTGTCTCGCAGTAATGTGCCATCGGCGTTTGAAGCTCAACATGTCCAAGACGGAGCTTCTTGTCTTTCCTCCTAAGTTTGCCCTTCAACACTCCTTTTCTGTCTCTGTGACAAACATTTCATTCAACCAGTCCAGCAAGCCCACAGTTTGGTTTTATCTTTGATTCTTCTCTGTCGTGTATCCCTCAGTCCAGACCACAGCCAAGGCTTGTAGATTCTTGTGGTGATTGGGGGCCTTTCCCTGGAGCCCTTGGGCCCTGTACGTGGCCCTTTACTCCCAGGGAGTCCCCTCTTGTCACACTTTTCCTCAGGATCTCCTAAATCTCCATTCTCGCTCCCTGTTGAGCGGATGAGACCCCTTGAGGTCCTAAAGCCGCGCTGCCACCAATCAGTGATTATCAATGAACTATATTTCCCAAGCACACACTGACTTGCTTGAGAGAGAATCTAGTTTCAATAGCCGAGTCTAGGCAGTGTATAGGAGTATAGAGATAGCAGATGCTTTTAAAAGAAGAAGTTTATTTTAAAAAGGGATAGATAGGATAGAAAGAATTTATAACACTCTTGCAAAGCCCCTTTTGCCTTGCAGGTCAAAAGAACATAGTTACAGAATTCATTCAGCAAGCCATTGTTGAAAATAACAAAAGGCCTAAACGCACTAGCTAACACATTCCTAAACTACTCACAACAGATGGGATTTGTAGTCCTTTTGGTTCCTGGATGCAGGGAGGGCCCCTGGCCTCTCGACTGCATTCCCTTGAGTCTGTGTCTCCCCGACTCAAAGAGACAGCATCTGGTTTCCCCCTCAGGAGGATCCAGGGGAGACAAAGACCGCATGGCTCCACAAGTCTTTTTAAAGATTTTCCATAGAAAGTTCTGAATCTCGCGGTCCTACTCTCTGATTGGTCAGTTAGACCTTGATCAGCTATGATGTACAGCTCATTAGCATGTGATGTCAGCTCTCATTAGCATGTTCCTCCTCCCAAGATTAACCCTTTGTAGTTCGGAGAAGTTCCCAGATGATTGGAGACCCCGCCTCACACGCCCCCCAAATCTCGGACGGTTGGAAGAACTGCAAGTTGGACAAAATGGCTGAGATTTCAAGCTGTCAAAGAGAAACACATAAGCGACGAAATGTGACACGCCCCCCAAGGTCCACTTGCCTGGAACATGGATCAGAGCCACCCTGGCAAGGATGTCATCTTGGTACCTGTGAAAGAAATGTAAACAAACACATAATGCCACAGTAGAACAACTCAATGAGAGGTAGTTCAAACAATATAGCAAGTTCAGGTAGTTCAAAAATGTGCGGGCCTCCTTGGCCTCAGTGGCCCACTAGCCCTCTGCGGGAGAGACAGTCAGCCACCACATTAAGGCTCCAGCCACCTGTGAATTTCAGTCAAAGTCTTGTAGGGATACACTCAGCGGAGCAGGCTTCTTATTGCTCCCTGCACTGAGTGAAGCCATCACAATGCTGCATGGTCTGTCTGGAGGTGAATTGCGGCCCCATACGTAAGGCTTTCACGCTTGTCTAAGGCAAGACAATGGCGTAGCACTCCTTTTCAGGTATGGACCAGTTGGATTCTCTGGCAGACAGCTTCTTGCTGAGAACAAGCACAGGGTGTAGGAAGCCACTCTGGGCCCTCTTGCATACAGACAGCTCCAATGCCCCTGTCGGAAGCATCAGTGGCTATAGTAAAGGGTTTATCAAAGTCTGTCCATCAGACTGGATCAGATGTCAGAGCTCTTTTCAGGGTGTCGAAGCCTCCTGGCACCCTTCGGTCCATTTCACTCTTGGGTTTTTTTGAACCCGTGAGGTCTGTCAGAGAAGTTGCTATCTGACTGAGTGTGGTACACCTCCTGTAATAACCCGACAAGCCAAGGAAGGATTGGACTTGTTTTCGGGACTTTGGTCTTGGCCAGTCCTGAATCACCTTGACCTTTGCTTGCAAAGGTGTGATAGTCCCTGGCCCACCTCATGACCGAGGTAAGTCACCCTCTCCAGCACAAATTGGCACTTCTTGGCCTTGATTGTTAGGCCAGCCTCCTGAATGCGCTGAAAGACAGCTCTAATGTTTCAGATGTCTTCCCAGGAGTCAGAGAAATCGCAATGTCATCTAGGTAGGCTACCGCAAAGTCTCCCACAGCCCCTCAACAGGGAGTCGACTACTTTGGAAAGTCGCTGGAGCGTTGCGAGTCCAAATGGAAGCGTTGAACTCAAACAAGCCCATAGGGTGATGAACGCAGTGCGGTGTTTGGATTCTTCAGCTAGAGCAACCTGCCAGTGCCTTTGGTCAAGTCTATAGAGGACAGATCTTGGCACGTCCCAGCTTTTCCAGGAGTTCGTTCCACCTAGGCCATAGGGTATTGCTCAGGACGTGTCACAGAGTTGAGTCTCCTGTAGTCCACACAGAAACCGGATCTCTTTACCTTCTTTCTTAGGCACCAATACAACAGGTGATGCCAAGTGCTGCGGGAGGGTCGGATGATCCCCATCTCGAGCATTTGTTGATCTTTTTCAATGGCTTGTTTTTCCACCGGCGACACCCGTCGAGGCTGTTCGGCCGAAGGTCGGTTGTCATCCGCTGCTACTACATGTTGAGGATCCATGGTCAAGCCAGGTACTGGAGAAAAAGGAAAGCATACCTGGATGTTAGACGTGAAAACTCTGTGCGTTGAGTTAAGTGCGCCTTGTGGGAATTTGAATGTCCTCCAGGTTGCCTCCTTCTTTCTTATCGTAGAACGCTCCTGCTGGCCCTCCTCCTCATCTGCCTCTGGATCCTCGAGGGCAGAAGGTAATGCGGCCTGTCGCTGAAAGGGCTTAAGTGAATTGACATGATAGACCCTTGGCTAAGACCAGTGTCTGGTAGTTGGATGATAGTTCACAGTGCCTATTTCGCTCAAGCACTGTGGCAGGCCCTACCCAGGACGTTTCCAGTTTTTAGTCCTAATGCCTTTAAGACCATAAAGTGGTCTCCCGGTGGAAGCATCGCTCCCTGGCAAACTGGTCATACCAAGCCTTTTGGTCTTTGTTGTGCCTGTCGGAGATTGTCGTGAGCTTCTTGCCACGCCGTCCTGAGCGTGTTTTGCAGCTGTGACAAAATCCACAACATTTGTTTGCTGTGAAGGTTGGTCACCTTCCCATTGTTGCGCACTAACTGCAGGGCCCTTTCACCTCGTGACCATCAGACCAGCTCAAAAGGTGAGAAGCCCAAACTGGGATGTGGGACAGATCTATGGCAAAGAGGAACTGTTGTAGAGCCAAGTCCCAATCATTAGAGTGTTCCTCTACAAACTTTCGTATCATTGTCCCCAAGGTAGAATGAAAACGTTCTACCAGGCCATTGGTTTGTGATGATATGGGACCGAAGTGAGGTGCCTCACCCCATGTGATTCCCAGAGACGGTTCATGGCCTTGGACATAAAGTTAGTCCCTGCGTCCGTCAGGATCTCCAAAGGCCACCCTACTCTAGCACAAGTGTCGTCAATGCTTGAGCCACGCCTTGGCTGAGATGGCACCCAGTGGCACGGCTTTTGGCCACGTGTGCAAAAGTCCACCAATGTGAGGATATACTGCTTTCCTCTGGCAGTTTTTCGGGGAAGGGGCCCCAAAATGTCCACTGCCACTCTCTGAAAAGGTACCTCTATAATGGGAAGTGTTGCAGAGGCGCCTTTGTCTGATCTTTGGAATTTCCCACTTGTTGGCAGACCAGACAGGATCGGACAAAGATGGCCACATCCTTGTTCATCCTGTCCCAGAAGAAAGCCTTCTTAAGTCTGTCCTTTGTTCGTGTGATTCCTGAATGTCCACTGGTGGTCGTGTGCCAGGCTGAGAAGTTTGGCCCTGTATGCAGCTGGGACCAGTAATTGCCTCAGAGGTGACCAGCCTTCTTAAAGTCCTTGGGCCAAAATTCCCGGTAGAGCAGGCCATCTACCACCAGAACTTGCTGTCGGTCATTTGGAGAAGTGGTGTGTGACTCACCCTCGCCCGGGACCACGCTGCCTGCAGGTTGGATCCGATTGTTGTTCCTTCTGAACTGTGTCCCTTGAGACCGGAACTGGCTGTTCCTCCACAGAGGGTAGGGCAGGGAGTTCTCCCGTTGTAGGGGAAGTGTTGCCCATTTGGGACAGGAGCTGGCGCCAAGCGTCCGCTGGTGGCGACATATCCCGTTGTGGCTCAGGGGTATGCTGCGTAGCGGCCACGGCTGCTGGGACCACACTCCCTCTCCCCTCCCTCAGGTAGGGGTGTTGTAGGATGAGAGAATGGCATGTCACCACCATGTTCGCCCTGGCGGACCACGTCTGCCCGAAGAGCCTCCTTGTGTGCACTGGATGACTGGGCTCCTGGGTTTGCTGCGGCTTCCGCCTTGGTCTGGGATGGCGCGGGGAACTTCGCTGCGCCTCCTGGACATGGCGGTGCAAGTCCTCTCCCACAAAGGCAGGGCATTCATAGTCGCTGTAAACTGCAAGTCCAGGGTCCCGTCCATCCTCTATATTTGATGGGGATTCTTGCCATCGGCAGTAGACTCGGTGGTGCCCTGAAGCCTTTTACCAGAACCTTGGTGTCGTTGTCGTGAGGTTAGGGTCCACAAAGGATCGATGCAGGGCTGAGATCTGTGCGCCTGAATCCCTGTATGCTACCACCTCTCTGTCACCCACCCACAGGGTGCGCCTGAGGTGAACAGAATCATGGAGGGATCAGGATCTACTGTTGCACCCGACTCAGCCACGTGAGGTTTGCCTGAGCCATAACATGTATCGTGCTGGGTTCTGTGGGCACTGAGCCCTAATATGGCCTAATTGTCCACAAGAATAGCATTTAGGTGCCTCTTTTTGCCTTAGGTTTGCCTTGTGAAGACGATGAGGGATGTTGAGACGCTTGTGGTTGCGGGGTTGAGGCTGGCGAGGGTTGAGGTGGATGGGTGCAGCAGCTTTAGGCTGCTGAACTTGGGAGTTGTCCTTGCGAGGGAAGTGATGAGCAGGCTGGGGTTCTTGGGATGGCCTGCATTGGGCAATGCAGGCATGTCTCCTCTAAACTCCCGGTACCGGCATTCCGCCTCTGCTGCCTTTTGCCTGTCGCTAGGATTCTTGTCCCGCAATATTGGACCACCTCCGGGGGATAATGCACGGAACTGCTCCAAGTCAATGAGGAGCAGGCTGCCTCCAGTGTGGTTGCCTTAGCTACTTGAAACCAAAGCTCCCTTTTCCGTTGCACTGCATAAGCCAGGTCGAAGTCCAGATGAGTTCGGTTTCCTGTCCGTTCGTCTGAAGCGTCTCCTCGCCGCTTCCGGGGTGAGACCAAGGCGTTGTCGACCCTCTCCACAAAGAGGTGGAAATTCTGCTCATCCTCCGGTGCCATGCTGGCGTCGATGTCGCGAGCATTCCTGACAGCGTGGGCGAAGCTCATTCATGTATTGGTCTTCTTGAATACCGTGGGTCCTGCACACCGCTGAAAACTCTCCAAGAAACTCTCAAAAGTCGTCGCCGTCTTTGTAGGTGGGGAAGCGTCGGTGTTGCCCTTCATCCCGCACCAGCAGCGGCGTTTGTGGCTGGCCTGGGTTGCGACCAAGCAGTAGGTCTGCCACTTGGCGTTGAATTCTTCATTCTGGCTGTCAGCTGGCGCTGTCGTTCCTCCGCATCCTGGCGTCGTTGTTCTGCATCCTGGCGGCGCTGTTCAGCCATGTCTCGTTGAATCTCCTCGTTGCGCCGTTGCATCTCCAAGAACATTTTTCTGTATTTCAGTCCTGGCGGCGCTGTTCAGCCATGTCTCGTTGAATTTCCTTCTGCATGTCTGTGAACATTTTCCTCATGTGAGTCCACATGTCCACTGGTGTAGGAGGATGGCGGGCTCGGGACGGAGATAAGTCCCTCTTCCTCCCTTGAGGTATGTTGGGTTTTATCAGCCATGGTAGTGACCTTGCCAGAGCGCAGGTGCATGCTAAACACTAACTATAAAGTATAACGCGAAAGGACTAATAATAAAAAACAACAACACAATGGCTTGCATGAAGTGATGATGTGTGCAGAACACGTGCAATCTTTGGAAGCGCAGAAATGTAAAGGAGAAGAAAACTGAGTTCCCTTCCTGCAGTTCCCCAACTCCACCACTAGATGGTGTTCCCAGGGTCCGTAGCCACAGGAAAAAACTGGGCCTGTTTAAAGCTCACTGAGAAAAGAAGCACGCCCCCTTGAGTGGGCTAAAAGTCCCCTCCCCTTTCCTTAGCCAGAAAGAAGAGAGAAAGACCACAGAACCGGAGAAATTGACCATTTGGTCCTGCCAGCAAGAGGATCAAAGGGATCCCTGTTGTGCCCTAGCAACGTCTTCTTGATTCTCTCCTCCCCCCCCCCCTTGGAGAGAGGAAAAGAAAAGGAAGAAAAAAAAAAATCACTGGCGACTTTGCAATTTCTTTGCCTCCAGCCCACCTTTCAGCAAGTGATCAGATCACCGCTTTTTAGCAAGCTTGATCTCTGCCTGTTGGCTCTCAGCCCAACAGAATTTCCAACTGTTAGGTTAAAGGGATGCCGTGGGCCAAGCCACCCCCTTTTTTGCAAACAGCTCAAAACACCACACAGGCAACAGGAGCCACCCGACCCTACCCCTCCTATCACCAAGGAGAGAGAGCAGGAAAGAAAGCAAAAACTCAAGCCTCTTTCAGTTTGAACAGGCCTCTTCCCAAAGCAAGAACAGAGTGAAAGAGCCAGCACTATTTCTCCTTAACTCTTCATCAGTGGGCACAAGAGAGAGAGTGCGGGGAGAGAGAAAGAAAGAGAACAGAGAACTTCTTCAGAGCATCACACTAAAATCAAACTCCAAGAGCGGAACACACTCTTGCCCCAGCAAGCAATGTTTCCAACAGTCCGAAACCACCGCTGCCAACCATGTGGTGACTTGGGGGCCTTTCCCTGGAGCCCTTGGCGCCCTGTACGTGTGCCCTTACTCCCAGGGGTCCCCTCTTGTCACACTTTTCCCTCTAGGATCTCCTAAATCTCCATTCTCGCTCCCTGTTGAGCGGAATGAGACCCCTTGGGTCCTAAAGCCGCGCTGCCACCACTCCGTGAATTATCATGAACTATATTTCCCAAGCACACACTGGACTTGCTTGAGAGAGAGATCTAGTTCAATAGCCGAGTCTAGGCAGTGTATAGGAGTATAGAGTGCAGATGCTTTTAAAGAAAGAAGTTTATTTTAAAAAGGGTAGAATAGGATAGAAAGAATTATAACACTCTTGCAAAGCCCTTTTGCCTTGCAGGTCAAAGAACATAGTTACAGAATTCATTCACGGCAAGCCATTGTTTGAAAATACAAAAAGGCCTAAACGCAAGCTAACACATTCCTAACTACTCACAACAGTGGGATTTGTAGTCCTTTTGAGTTTGGATGCAGGGAGGGCCCCCTGGCCTCTCGACCTGCATTCCCTTGAGTTGTGTTCTCCAGACTCAAAGAGACAGCATCTGGTTTCCCCCTCAGGAGAGGATCCAGGGAGAGACAAAAGCCGCATGGCTCCACAAGTCTTTTTAAAGATTTTCCCTAGAAAGTTCTTGAATCTCGCGGTCCTACTCTCTGATTGGTCCGTTAGACCTTGCATCAGCTATGATGTCACAGCTCATTAGCATGTGATGTCAGCTCTCATTAGCATGTTCCTCCTCCCAGATTAACCTTTGTAGTTCAGGAGAATTCCCAGATGATTGGAGACCCAGCCATCACAATTCTTTTTGTACAAATTGCCAAAATCCAACCCTATCTCTCCGCCTCTACTGCCAAGATCCTGGTCCATGCCCTAGTGATCTCACGACTTGATTACTGTATGTCCTCCTGGCTGGGCTTCCTCTTTCTCACCTCCGTCCTTTAATCTCTGTCCAGCATTCAGTGCATGCATTATCACTTCCACCCACCGCTCTGACCACATCTCTCCTGTGTTGGGCATCCCTTCACTGGCCCCCCTCCTTTCCGCATTCAGTATAAGCTCCTGCTGTCGACATTTAAAGCCCTCCATGGACTGGCCCCTCCTTACTTATCAGACCTTCTTTCTCCTCACCTTCCCACTAGGGCCCCTGTTCTGGTAGTCAATGTCTGCTCTTCAGCCCAGGTTTCCTCTGCCTCATCCCGAATTCGCCCTCTCACTTGCTGCCCCTCACTCCTGGAACCTTCTTCCCACACAAGCAAGGGCCATCACTTCTTTAACCAGTTCAAAACGGAGTTGAAAACCATCTGTTCAGAGAAGCCTTCCCAGGCATTGCATAATTGTCGCTTACTATTTGATGTTCTTTTGGTGCCTGTTTATCAAACCTTTCCTGTATTGCTATGTACTGTATATTATTATCCTACTTGAGAATATGTATTTTCCCTGGAAGATGATTAACCATTCATTATGAAGCCAAAACCTCCCTCCAGTCCATCTGCCTTGGTCCAGGCCTTTGAGGTAGAGGGAACTGCTGGACCTCTTACCCTTTCCCTCCACTACTCCCTTCTCCTTCTGTGTATGTCTTTTAAGTGTAAGCCCGAGGGCAGGGAATCGTCTAACTAAAAAGATTGTATGTACAGTGTGTGTAAATTTACAGCGCTTCATAAATAAAGGTTATATAATAATAATAATCACATGGATGCAAGGCATTAAATGTGATTAAAACATAGTAATAGCATGATCGGGGGGAAGAATATCATCCCCCCATGCACTTCTCCTTTTCGTATCCTGTGCATAAAGTTTAATGGATGTGTCTTTGGGTAATAACGGAAACTCCCATTATTACCCAAAGACATGTCCATTACAGTTTATGCACGGGACATAAACATGAGAAGTGCATGGGGTGTGATAATCTTCCCCTCGATTGCACTATCACCACATTTTAATCATGTTTTCATGATGCTTGCCTCCTCTGTGTGATAGCATTCAGAGAAAGAGAGAGACTTTTCAGAGCACTGCTTTCTTTTGAGCAATCTAGAAAAGCCTAGAGCACTTTATAAAAAACTTGTAATGTAATCTGCTATTGTTATCATGCATTGCAAATCAGTGGCATAATTTTTAATGCAAAACAAGAAAAATAATTGAAGGAAGAGAAAGTAACTACAGCAACTAAAGCATCTAGAGAATGTTTAGAGAACAGATATGCAGAAACAAAGGTCATTTGTCTGTGAGGATCTCCACAAGTGAAAGCGGTATTAGCTTCTTTAAAACTATAGGAATGACCACTGTTGTTGGTGTAACACGGAATTATAAATGAAACATATTTGGGGGTAGCCATGCTTGCCACAAAGCAAAATAAAACAAAACCCAAAATCCACAAAAGAGTGATACTTTTATTGGCCAGCCAAAATGCAAAAAAACAAAACAAAACAAAAACAAAAACAAAAACAAACTTATAATGCAAGTTTTTCAAGCTCCACTGGCTTCGTCATCAAGTGAAAAAACTTTTAAATATCATACAGGAAGAAGGAAAAAAGTGATAGTATTGGTACGGCAAGCCTAGATCTTGTAAAGAACAACTAAAGGCCAGAACAGACGAGCCGGCTTGGGGGTATAGTGCATGCCCCCAAGCCAGCCAGAAGCCAAATGAAGCTGCCTGGTATTTTATATGGGGGCCGGCTTCTAGGTGCCCTTCTTATCCATGGATTCTTTATCCATGGATTCAAACATCAACAGCTTTAAAATATTCCAAAAATATATAAATTCTGAAAAGCAAACCTTGATTTTTCCATTCTAAATAAGGAATGCCATTTTACTGTGTTTAATGGGACCTGAGCATCCATGGTCCTGGAACCAAATCCCAGTGGATACCAAAGGCTTCTGCTGCAGCAGTGATAATAATAATACTCCATTGTATTTAGTAGAACTTGAACATCCACAGATTTTGGTATCCATGCGGGAGGGGAAGGGGCTGGAACTAAGCCCCAGCAGATACCAAGGTCCCATTGTAAGAGTTTGGTATTTTATGCAATTTGTGTAAAAACTACTGATTAGTCATGGAGCAAAACTTTTGATACACACACACAAACACACATACAAACACACACATACAAATGGCATGTACAACTTTGACTACTGTCCAAAGCTGTCAATTTAACTTCAGAGAAATGTAATCCACCCCACCTTTTAGTGTTTATGAGTAGTGAATAATGAAAAAAACATACTTTAGCAGTAGTGGTTTCAGGGGTGAAGTTACATTATTCAATTGAAATATGAATTTGCAAGCTAACAGTATCAACTATGCTCTATATCAGAATGGCCAAAGAAAATCCTTGAATATCAACTTCAGCAATGAAGTGCAAGTTGTTTGTGATATTCATCAATATGATATTCATAAATCTTTTATGCTAGAATTTCCCACCAGCTGTGTGCTGCCTTCAGGGTACAGTGTCTTTGCGATAGCAGGGCTCTTAGCTACTCATGATCTGATTGGTTTAAATCCATAAGTCTTCACTAGAATGAAAATCTCTTGAACTGAATTCTTTGTACCATGTAATGTTACATGAATTTGCAATATCCACAAATGGATTTGGAGGGTGAGCTACACGGATCACAGTGTCATCCAGATCTAGAAAGGAGACAGTTTCTCTGAAAGAGAGCTTTGCTCAGGTATCTGAACCCTTATGCTTGGCATTTAGTTTTGCACATCTTGCAGATAAAACAGGTAACCTACCTCTAGATGGCAACGTGGACCTCAGTTGTTATCAGGAAATAAGTTTTATTACAGTATGGTGTTTAATTTCCTGATGGTGTTGTACTGTAATGTTTATTTTCCTACAGATATGCATGATGTCTGCACTCACGTGTGCACATGCACACATACACGCCATATGATGGAGGTTCATAATACTAGCATTCCAACAGATTCCTACTTCCCTTCAGATACCCAGAGGAACCGATAGCTCCATTGGATAGCATGCAGATCATCTCTCTGAAGCCCCACAGGGCTGGTTTACACTGGTCAGAATACTCAGGGCTGCTCCCAGTATATTCTTGCCCAATACTGCCCCAGATTCCCCATTACCTCTGTTACCCAAAATGCTAGAGCTCCAGGAGGGCACCCCCAAATTAATATGTTTTAGGGGAAATTTAATATCTCAAATTATATATTGGCTGGGGCAACATTCACCCTTGGGATCTTAACTCTTTGTATACCAGTCCCAAATCACACAGAACTTTAGAGACAATTCCAAATAGGTTTTGTAGTATTGTTAAGAAAATAAGCAACACAAACACACACTCATGCACACACAAAGAATTAATGAAGTGGGAGGATGTGAAAAGTGGAGGCTTTACTAATGGCAATATCGTACTGATCCTGATGGGCATCTGGAATGGAGATGGCTCAATAGCTGCTTTGGCAAGTAGGGTGGTCGGCCATCAAGGAGTCTAGTAGAAAGAACAGAGTGTCTGCCCAGTCCCAAACTAGATTAAATTGCTATTGCCTAGGGAGTGGCATATGTACTCAAAATCATATCCCAGGGCAGTAATCTCAGAATGAATGGATTAACTCACTGCTAAATGGTTTTCCAGAGGAATGGTCAGGAAATTGAGGAAATGTTCTTGCTGGCCATCTATTTTCTATTGTTTGGTCTTGGAGAGGCTGTTCTCCAGGTGCAGCTCTAAGTCTCAGAGTAAGAACCTACAGAATAGAATGGGACCAGGAGAGTCATCATTGACCTAACCATGACACTGTAATCCACACTGGAAACCAGGTGGGTACATCAGGGAGCAGTTTAAGCCTCTACCAGTAGAGACAAATATATATTAACTTCATTTCCTTCCCTGATATACCCTAGGAACAAGCAAGATTTTATGCTATGGACTTGGGACAGTAAACTGCCCTTCCACTGCAACCATTTAGTCATTTCTGATGTGATGAAGTTCGTGCCCATGCAGAAGCAGTGTTTGGATTTCAATGTGCAGTAACAGATCAACAGTAAAAGTAAGGGGGGGGGGAAGCACAGATAGTTCAGGTCATGATTAATTTTGTCTAATCTCTGGCATAGGGATTGTGTGGTTCAGCAGATCTGGTTTGACTGCAGTGCCCATTAGCCCTAGCTAACCAAACCAATGGCAGGGACAACAATACTACTCCTGCAAGATCTGGAGGGCCACACATTTTCCATCCCTGTGTTTAGTAGTCAAATTTCAAGATAATGTAATAGTTCCAGAATGATCCATTACAATTCAAGCAGGAGTCATCATAGGGCTATTGGGTACAAACTTGCAGCAGGACATGAAGAAAAATATTTTCTTCTGCAATCTTGATATTTTGAAGAATATTTTCCCATTCAAACTCCACTGTATGAAATCTTTTGAGTAGAAATTGCCAAGGGTATTATTAGTAAAAGATATCTGTACTTATCTCCAAGGATGCAGATCATATTCACTGAATTTAAAATAGCCATGTGGAGTTGGGAATTGTTATTTTATTTGTTTGGACTAAAAGGTCAGGATTATTTTACCAGCTTTGTATTTTCTGTATCTAAAATGTCATCCAACATAGTTAGCCTGGATAACATTTGTGCTTGCAGCATTCCCTTTCCTTTTTCTTTCTTTTGATAAGGTCTTTTATGCATACGGAATTCTAATGATGTTTGAGTATGGGTACTGGACATTGAAAAGCACTCTATTAAAAAAACACTGAAGGACTTTTATTGACCTTTTATGTTCCACCCAACTGTAGACTAGTTAAAGACAGATTATTTTATATGTGGCTAATTGTGCAAGAAGTTGGGTGGGGAAGGGATTGGCATCTCACTTGAAAACCATTTTGAGGGGATTTTAGCAGCTTTTATTCTTAGATCCATCCTGACTTTTTTTTTTTTTTAAAAAAATAGTTGCTACTTATATACTAATATTCTGATGATGCAGTTTATTGCTTAGTTGATCTGATTCTACTCACTATAAGTTAGGGATGTAATTCTTCCCTAATTTTCTTCTTGAAAGAAACAATGAGTATTTTTTAAAATAAAATATTACTGTGAGAAATCCTTGTACAAGTGCACAGTTTTAATTTGAAGATTTGATTTGCAGATCAAAACCTATTTTGCATGTGTAGTTGTTTTGTCCAGAATTTTTTTTTTTTACTTTTTTTGGCACTTAAGAAACATGTTTTTCAACCAGTTTTGCTTTTTAAATAATAATAATAATAATAATAATAATTCTCCTATTCTTGCTGCAGCTATTTAAACTAACTATGTTAAATTCTCTTCTACATTTGGAAACAGCTGGGCTGGGTGAGATCATGCTGTTCCTGAGAGAATGCCTATTGCCAGCCATCATAGCACCTATTATTTGAACACACTAAGCTATGTAAATGTTTACAGCAGTCAAGGCTTAATTTTCTCATCTGGTTAATGATATGACCTAGATGTTACTTTGTCAATAAAATGAAGCAATTTCCCCCTAAAACAATAGATGTTAACAATACAGAAATGAAGTAAATATCTGTCAACTATTTTATTGGAAAATTTATTAATATTTGTATAGGCTTACCATGACAAACTCCAATAGCTCCGAGCAGAAAACAATACATTATGATGAGCATAATATCATCACAATTAAAGCAATTAGCATAATGATCTGAATAGTGACATAAATCTAATACACCTCAGCTAGGGTTGTTAGGCCAAGACTTAGGCCATTTCAGCACCAAAACCTGAGACCTAGAAATAGTGCCTAGTGATGTCATAGGAAGTGTGCCCAAGTGATGTTATCAAAAGTAATGTTATAAGAGGCAGCACCTGATGATTTTGTTAAGCATGACACATTAATCAATCACAGCTGCACAGAATATGCTATTCAAGTAATAAAAACCCCTAGTCTAATATATGAGAAAAATACCTGCAAACACACTATTTTCAAGGCACCCTTCTTAACATTATGATAATAAGTGATCTGAAGACTAGAGAAGATGACCTAAGGACCAAAGAAGATATTCTAGACTTTCAGGTGGCTATGCTCTGTGTTCTGAATATTCTATGGACAATTGTAGAGAAAATGGTTCATTCATATTTTCATACATTTACCATCAAAGATTCAGTAAGTGACTAGAGAGAAAAGGCAATAAGAGAAATTGTCTGCAGGTACATACCATACTTGAGACAAATGCTCCTCTGTCACAAGTTGTAAATTATTCTGGATGCCATAGGGTAGGTACTCCCTTTGAGTCCCAATTCTTCAGTGTTGCACCTATGAAAACTTTCTTTAAACTGCTGCCTGTTTTTCTCAGAGGTAGCCCAATCAATTTGTTCCATTTCTCAAGCAGACTCCCTAGAACTCCATGGATTATAAAAAGCATGGCTTGGAATCAATAAAGGCATGGAATAAGTTAATGTATGATCATTATTGTGCCAAAATGTAATAGTTCAGTGACCTGAGGATTACACAAAATTTCCCCATAAAAATGGAAAAAAGACTCATCCCCTGACATTTGATGATGTATGTGCTCCATTTATAAGTGGGGTATATTTTTGTACCTTTAGATATAACTTAATCCTTCTCACACACCACAAGGATTGAAGCAGGATATGGGTAGGGATGTGATGAAAACTTGTTGCTGTTCATTAAAAATACAGAATTTGGGTTTTCTAAATATAAATATTTACAAGTTTGACCAAAGTGTGAAAATTTCCAGATACTCCAAGTGCAAAAAGGTAAAAGGGCAGGCACTTCAGTGAGAAATTTCATGTACAAGATTTATTCACATTGCTTAAGTAATAAAAATTGATCAGTATGGAGGCTGCAGGTGAGAAATCAGAAAAAGACTAGGAAAAGCTGCATTGAGTACTTATACCAGGAGGAAGGGAGGATATAAACAAATCAATAATAATAATAATAATAATAATAATAGGAAGGGCAGCTATGAAATAACTAGACAAGCTCCTAAAGTATAAAGATATACACTTGAGCACTGAAGACAGAATTGTCCAAGCCATTGTATTCCCCATCACCATGTCTGGACGTGAGCTGGACAGTGAAAAAAGTGGATAGAAAGAAAATTAAGTCATTTGAGATGTGCTGGATGAGAGTACTGAGAATACCATGGACAGCCAAAAAGACAATCAAATGCATCTTTGAACAGATCAAGCCTGACCTCTCCCTGGAAACCAAGATGATTAAACTGAGGCTGAAATATTTTGGCCGTATCATGAGAAGGCATGACTCATTAGAAAAGACAATAATGTTAGGAAGTGTTAGGAAAAGTAGAAGAGATGAAGACTGCACGTCAGATGGCTAGATGCAATTAAGGTGGCCACAGGCCTGAATCTGCAAGGCTTATGTAGAACAGTGGAGGATAGGGGTCCTGGAGATTTCTCATACTCAGGGCTGCCATGAGTCAAGGTTAGCTCAAGAGCAGTTAACAACAACAAACATGCATTTTTGAAGAAATAAGTTTTAGGTGGATTTAAGGATTTACTCCATAAGAAGTATGCTTCAGTTTGCAACCTTAGGATCCATATAATGATTTTGGCTTCTCTTCTGCTTTTCTCTGTACTGCACATTCTTAAGTATCGTCTCACGTCCATCTCCCCAGTCATAGAGGTCATATTCACACCAGTCTGGAACAAGTATTTTTCTGTAGGATAAGAAGCCAATCACTTTTGCTCTTTTAAGCAAGGACCACCATTTCTGTTCTTCACCACTCAACCCCTCCCTCCCATCCCCATAGTAATTTCATGATACCGGCTTCAAGAAACCAGATGCGTAAACAGTGTTTCATCTTCCAACAAAGGAGGTGGCTGCACTAGTTTTTGCCAAACTGTACTCATTCTTCTGAATTCAAAACAGAAAAGATTGCTACACCTACTTAGAAACCTTTTAAAATCATTCCACATATTCTATGAATGCACTCTGACATCTACAGGATGTTTGGGGAAGTGTCTTATTGCATTACAATAGCAATTCTGTCCTAACTGCATGGCCTTGTTCAATCATTTTTTTAAAAAAACAAAACCATGTAGTTGATGAGAATGTAACTATGTAATCCTCTTAATAGTGATAGAAAAAATATCTTAATCTATTCAAAACATAGCAATAGCAAGTGCATTTATATACTGCTTATCAGTGCACTGAAGCACTCCCTAAGTGGTTTACAATGTGTAAGCTAATTGCCCCCAACAAGCTGGGCACTCATTTTAGTGACCTCAGAAGGATGCAAAGCTGAGTTGATCCTGAACCCTTGGCTAGTATTGAATTCACAACTCTGTGGTTTGTGAGCGAGTGGCTGCAGTACAGGCATTTAACCACTGCACCACCAGGGCTCTTGGTCATAAACATATTTCTTGAAAGTCAAGAAACCCTCAAGGAGAAAGATCTTTAACTGATGAGAATCCTCACAGTTTGGGAATTATTCTACAGAAAATTTGCATGTGATTGTTTTGCACAGAAAATAGCATTTGCTGGATGGGGCATTTTCTCCTGTTTTCTACATAGAACAAAGATATGTGAATTTTGAACAGAGTAAAGACATTATCACACAAGTCCCAATATCGTCCACTGAAACAATCAGAGTTGTTTCATTGCATGGACTCACTTTCTCATCATGCTCCTCAATCTCTACTCTGTCCTCATTGCCTTACCCAGCACACCATTCTTTTTTCTCTTTCTATCTATCTTTCTTTTTTTTTTTACTGAATCCACCAATTATGGCAATGGGGGGATAAGAAAAGAAAAGAAGTGAATAAAAGAAGAAAAGAGGTTGCTTGGGAAAAGCGGTGGGAGGAGACTGGTACCCTGGGACTACCCAATCCCAGCACTGCTTCTGGAGACATTTGCACATTTTTCTTTTCTTGGAATGCTAGCATTGAAGGCACTGTTTTCCTGCTTTAATCCCAGTTTAATCCCGGTTTAACAGCCACATGTGGTAAAGTCCTGAGTCCTGAATTGTGAATAGTTCTCAAAAACTACAGTTTTCAGAGTTTCTCACAGTGGGAAGAAAACTGTTAAAATTATTCCTTTCTTCCTTTGAGGAAAATAGTGAGGAACCACATATCTATCTTTTAATAAATGCTGCTTATACAATATCTCAGCCCTTATGTCTTTCACATTCACTTCTGCTCATTCTTTTCATTTATTGCATATACTGAATATTTATTAAACATAGTCCTGCTAACCTTTAAATTAGATTCCTACTTAAGATCTGATAACATTCTGGAAAAAAATTTCAAGCTGCAATCTGCATTCAGCCCTGAATCTGCACCAGGGAAATAAATTAGCTGCAAATGATAGAAGGTTCACTTTATGTATTATTCCAGTTCATCCAGCCAAAAACCACTATAGCTCTTGGCTACTGCAAACAACTTTGGCTTCTTCCCAATAAAATCAACCAAAAACAACAACAGACAATTTATATAGTTTTGCTCACTGCCTGAAACCCAAGCAATCTCACAGTTATCATTGCCCTCTGGCTGGTTTTAAGCAATACATGCTCAGCCAGAATACAAGCTCAGTTTGCTTGTATTCTGGTTTTTAGTCATTTTCCTAGGCAAGTTCAAAGTTAGTCCAAGGGTAAATGCTACATGTGCAACCACTCAAATAAACTGATGGCAAATGATATTTTTTTAATGTTTGAAAGAAAGAAACCCCATTTATAGCAACTTTATATATTATAATTAATTGAACTTTAGATGAAGACATTGTTTTATACTGATACTTTTTTGGGGGACAAAAGACTGAGATTCACAAATGTTTATAATTTACACTTCTGACATATTACTTACATTGGATTAAAAAGTCTGAGGTGTTCATTAAGAGGACAAACTGTTCTAGCCTTCTGTTTGCCTCACATACCTAGATAATCTGGGTGTTGCTATTTGGTGAGAGAGCAGACCTCCCTTCATTGTGAACCACAAGATCTCTTGAGATTTTCTACAACTTTTTCAACCAGATTCTGATACTGTACTGGGGCAGGCCTATTCTAAAGTTCTAGTTTTCTTTGAATTTCCCTGGACTTACCACTCCAATCTCGCTACAGTCATATGAACACAGGAAACCTTATACTGAGTTAGTACATTGGTCCATCCAGAAATGTATTGTCTACTGTGACCAGAAGCAGCTTTCAAGGGGTTTAACAGTTACTGAAGAAAGTCAAAAATGAAAGTGCAAGGGCAGGCTTAATGCTGAACACAAAGAAAACAAAAATAATAGCCATGGAAGAAATACACGAATTCAACCTACACAATAAAGAAATTGAAATAGCTAGGATCACAGATTGATCAGAATGGGAACAGCAGCCAAGAAATAAGAAGACTAGGAATGGATAGGGCAGTATGAAAGAACTAGAGAAGATTCTAAAGAGTAAAGACATAGAACTCAATACTAAAATAAGGATTGTCCAAACAAGAGTATTCCCCATCATCATGTATGTGTATGGCCCTAAAGTGGACCTATCATGGGGTTTTCTTTGCAAGATTTGTTCAGAGGAGGTTTGCTATTGCCTTCCCCTGAGGCCGAGAGAGTGTGACTTCCCCAAGGCCAGCCAGTGGGTTTCATAGCTGAACTGGGTATCGAATTCTAGTCTCCAGAGTCATAGTCCAACACTCAAACCACTATGCCATGGTGGCTCTCAAGGTCTGAGTGGCCAGGGGGGAGATGGTTAGGTAAAGGCAAAACAAGGAGGAGAATCACGTATTTCCCTAACAGAAAATTGAATTTTTGTGTAGAGACCAGAAAGATTTCAGTTACTGAGAAATCACCTGGGGTGATTGCCCAATGGGAAGACAACAACATGTGGGTCTCTAAATGAAGGAAAAGATCTTGCTGGTGGAAAAGACTCCTAGGTCCCATCCCAGGAAAAAGGCATGATAGAAACAAAACAAAACATCTTCCTTGGTCAAGCAACTCTGATTTCTTGCTTCACAAAATCTGCCTCAGTTCCTTCTTAACCTCTGAATCTTACAAGAAGCCTTAGCTGTTTATAAGTTGCTTCAATAATAGAAAACACTTCCTTCAAAAAAGCTTCTTCATATGAACTTCATGAGTCAATCCTTGAGGTGAGTCAGGCTATCCTTCTTCTCATTCCAACACACTTTGACACTGCAGCACTTTTTGGTACTAATGCAAACAAATCACCCCCCTACATTACTGCTTCCCAGCCTCCAGAACAGTTTAGGCATTGTGCCAAGTAGTCAAATCTCTTCCCTAGGTCAGCCACATTTTTTGTCTCTAAATGCCCATCTTTTATCAACTCTGTTTCTTCCTTTCTCGTCATTCTTTGCTTCTCTTGAAGTTCTATCTCTGTTTATTTAGTCTTCTTTGGTCTCTATCCACCCTTCTGAATTTTTTTGTTTGAGCCTCACCCCATTAATGAACCAGAAGGCAGCAGTATGACATGACTTATAGCAGAATGCAGCACTTGACTGTGTGATAGTTCTCTTCTACCACCAGGTAATGAGGTGACACACCAGCAAGAATAAAATTCATTATCATCGTTTTTTGTAGGTTTCTCGGGCTATGTGGCCATGTTCTATAAGAGTTTATTCCTGATGTTTCACCAGCATCTGTGGCTGAAGATGCCAGCCACAGATGCTGACAAAATGTCAGGAATAAACTCTTCTAGAACATGGCCACATAGCCCAAAAAAACCCCACAAAAAACTATGGATGCTGGCCATGAAAGCCTTCAACTTCACAAATTCATTATCACTACAATGCAGAATGACTTCAGTCCTTGTTAAGGGGCAATCATAATGGAATGTCATTCTCCTTATGTAACTAGAGAAACAAATCAATTACAAGTAATGCATTGTTTCTAACGTGCTATTTCTGAATTCTGCCATGGTACCAATCATTGCAGATGTAACCAGTAAGTGCCAACAGAAATGCAATATAGGAAAATGGCAATGCACATATATACACACAACATCACACTGCCCTGAGAGAAACACAAATGGCACACCATGAATATGGCATTTTTTCTTCAGTATGCAAGAGGTTAGGCCCATGGCCTAATTTGCTATTGGGACACAGTAAACTGCTGTTGTCACCTGCCATCATGCTAACTTCAATTTATGGTGACCATACGAATGAGAGATCTCCAAGTCACCCTGTTAATTTCCTTATTAATAGGCAGAATCTATGAGTCAGCTTTGTTCTCTTTATCATGCATTTATGATTATGAAACTGTTTTGAATTGTCTTTTATTATGAGATAACAGTGTATTGTTGACATATTTATATTTGTATTTGTTGCCATGGCTCATGGTTTCCTGTGAACCAGCATAACCATGATGCATGTGGAAAAGAAGTACATAAAGTCACTATGTTCTTTAAAAATAGAGGTAGTGGCTCAGAGGAATTACCTAAACAAAGCACTGCTTGTCAAGAAATAACATGAAATGATTGTAAAATCAAAAACAAAATGTACTCAGATAAATGAAAAAGTATCACATAACAGAGAGCCAGCATGATGTAGAAGTTTGAGTGCTGGACTACAACTCTGGAGATAGGGGTCTGAATCCTTGTTGGTCCATGGAAACCTACTGGGAGTCATTGTGTGTGTATGTGCCCCCAAGCAGTCTGTTGACTTATTTTAGCTCCATTAATTTCATAGGATTTTCTTAGGCAATGACTACTCAGAGGTAGTTTTGCCAGTTTTTTCCTCTAAAATAAATCCTACAGCACCTGGCATTTGTTGTCAGTCTTCCATTCAAATATTAACTAGGGCTGGCCCTGCTTAGCTTCCAAGATCATACAGGATCTTGTGTCTTCAGGGTATTTAGGCATTGCTCTCTCCAAAATGTCTAAAATTGTTTCAGTGCTGTAATCCTCTCTTGACTTTGCAGCTATCTCACCACATATAGATGGGATGGGGCCACAGGAAGGAAATAGAGGCTGATCAGAATTCAGCATGATGAATACCAGGTTTAACAAAACTAACTTTGATCCCTCCGGTGAAATACGCTGTGACAGAAAAGAAAATTGAGGCCATCTAGAACAGTAGAAGTGTAAAGTTGAGTGTATTTTGGACAATAACTCTGTTAAGATAGATTAGTAATAGCTACAGTGCTAAAAAGCCAAAATGCTTCTGAAATCTCTTTTATGCAGCCTGGGGACAGCTTGAACATCCTTTGAACTTGAAAGTGAATAAGATCACTATGACTTTTTTAGGGATACACGTGCTGCGGTGGATAAAGCTGATCAGCTAGAACAGATTATTGTCCCTTTTACACTGAAAAAGTTTGGATATATTTCTTTGCACAGGAACTCATAGAAAGCAAGGACCCAAAGAATTTCCAGATATGGTATACTTGTAGAGGTTGCAGTCAGATACTACATAATTATGGTTTCCAGCTGAAGTTGTTAAAATACATACCCCAATTTTTTCAGAGCTAAATTACAAATATGATTTATATAAAAAAGAGTATTTTTCAGCATTCATTGTAAATAAAAAATGGATATGAAGTTGAAGGCCTTCATGGCTGGCATCCATAGTTTTTTGTGGGTTTTTCCAGCTATATGGCCATCTCCTAGAAGAGTTTATTCCTGACGTTTTGCCAGCATCCTTGGCTGACACCTTCAGAGAATGTTGGCATAGAAGAGAGCTGGATATATACTTTGTGACCCTGGGTAGGGAGGAAATTCCATGTTAATCTGTGTATTGTTCTGTAATTGATGGCAGGGCCTCAGGGTGGGAGGATACGCAAAGGAGGATCAGTGTCTGCTAATTGGTGATCATTTTCTGCTAGGGCTTTCCATATAATGCAGAGCACAGCTGGGACTCGGGCTGATGGTGGCCGGCAGTTTAGTGGTGATTTAGTGTGCAATAATTCCTGCCCCCATCTCGCGTTCCAGTTCCAGCCCAGGAGACTGGAGCCAGTTTAAAATTCAGCTCCTAAATTGTAAAAAGAACAGTGTTTTTCAAATGATAATATCATTGCATTGTTTAAATGTACTGATGTACAGTGCGCCCGTGCCATACGCAGGTGCATTATACGCTGCTTTTAGCATACACTGAAATCAACGCCACTTATTCCTGCACCGTGTGTCATAAGAAACAATCGTGTGTGTGCCCACTACCATGCGCCGCCATGAGCACAAGCCCCTTTACTTGTAATGGGGCTCAAGCATACACATTTTTTGTTTTACGTGGGGGGTCCAGAATGGATCCCCAGCGTAAAACAAAGGCACACTGCACTTTAACAGAAGATTGGGTATCCCCCCCTGTCAGCTGTCTTCTTGGTTGACTACCAATGAGCCACAAGCAGTCTAAGACAACATTCTGCCCTGCAAACTCAGTCTACACAATTTCTGCATAGTTCAGACTTATCCCCACAGTTCAGGGACCTATCTGCATAAGTTCATAATGAGAAACAGCAGCATCTCACTAAGTAAGCTAATACTTAAAAATACCTCTCACAGGGATGCCTATATCAGCATTTCTTTTTCTACAGATGATATCAGGGCTGGATGGCCTTAACAGGTCAAAGGGCCAATGTTCTGCACACTGGGATCACCAAGGTCTTCAAACATCTCCATATGAGGGTGGAGGGACAAAACAAAACAAAAAGCCAGAAGAAGCCGGAGAATCACTTCTGCTTTAGAAAAAGAGATATCTTAAAATATTAAATAGTGTAAGGGTACATTTCAAAAGGTGAATCACCAAGCTTGGTCCTTTTCATGTTATACAATTAGAGTGCTAAGATTCCACTTTAATTGCCATGGCAAGATCCTTAGGAATTTTGGAATTTACATTTTATGGAGGTGTATTTAGAATTCTCTGGCAGAGAACTCTAGTACCACACCCAACTATAATCCCCAGGATTTATAGAATGCAACCATGACAATTAAAGTAGAATCTGAGGCCCTATACAACTGGAAGAAAGTGCTGGCCTTTGGGTGGAGTCAGGAAGCAGCCTCCTGATGATGCTTGCCCTAACTCTGCCCCATGGCACCATTTTGGCGTACACTGGTCAAGATGGAGAGTTAGTAGCCTTTAATCCTTGGCCATCTTTAGAGGCACTAAACTGATTTGATCAAAATAAGACAAACAAAGGCCTGTAAAGGCTGAGAGAAAAATAATCCATCACTAAAATGTAGTTTGTCACCGAGCAAGCTATGTCCTATACCTCTGCAGCTGCCCAAGGCTATAGCTTAAAAAATCCCTAAATATCTCGAACAGTAAGAAATACTAGTTTCTCAGTATATTTATGCACTGATATCGTGATAAAGTGACAGGCAAAAGGCAAAGAACTTTCAGTCTTCTACAAGATACAGGGATGGAGAGACCATGCCTGTCAATAGGAAGACAGGCAGTGAAGCACCTGTCTTAGGAAGGAGAGTGTATTTTTAATTTTTTTCAGCAGGATCAGTCCCTGCTGATGAAATGAATTCTTCATGGAAAACTGACAGTCAAGCCCTGGAAGTGTCCCATAAATTCAGTAGTAAAATCAATGTTAATGACATATGAAATTAATGCAATTGCACAGGGCCTATCTTGAGTAAAGATAGTCCAGACAGGTACCTCTGACAATGAAATACAGTGATGTCTCAAGTCAAAACCCCAAGATGCAGAGGTGACATAACCAGGACAAAAGAGTCTCTTTTTCATGGCATGATATAATTGGGACTTTTAGAAGGCCTACACTTTCCTTGGACTGAAAAATGGAGTGATCATCAGGGAAGAACTGGTCGATATATGATTACTTCTAAAACTGGATTTCAGGGGTGGGGGGATCTAATATTCAAAGATAATCAAACAGTTTTTACAATAAGTCATTTATTTACATCAGTTTTAATAACTACTTCATTTGAGACATTTAAAACTAGACAAGACAATTTAAGAAGATAAACGATACAACTATTTTCTCAGTTGCATGACTGGTTAAAAGAAGAGAGACAATAAAGCTGTAGACAATGAAAATACCTGCTAGGCAGAGACTATCATAATTTGTGCAGACAAGATAGGATATATTCCTTTTCTAGCTGACCCATTTTTATAGAGGAAAGCTACAGGCACAAGTGAGAGATTTAATTATCCTTGCAGCTACTGCAAGGTAGATTTCTAGAGAGGTTTAGTGTATATTTCTGCTGTTTCTACTAATGGGAAGCTAATGACAGTAACTTTTTTATTTTGCTAAAAAGATGTTCAAAACTGTCATAATACACACAGGTTAAGTACTCAGCTGCAGAACAGCTGGGCTTCTTTGGGTGGGAGTTTTGAATTTCATATTGACATATGCATGTTTCATGAATCAAGTATTTCAAACTGAAAATCAAAAGTGTTTCACTGTTTCATCTAAGTCCTGAGCACAACACAACTTCTGCACATTCCCACAGCTGCATCCAGTTTTAGAAGTGATATATAACCTTATACATGCCTGTCCTTTAATAAATCCATTGTGTTTCATGGGACTTACTTGCAGATAAGTGGTGTAAAATTGCAGGGACATTTACAAAAAATGAAAATTAAACAAAGCTCATTTGTACAGTATATAGCAGCTCATTTGTATACAGAAGTTTATTATAAACCCCTATGGTATGTGTCTGCTTTCATGGAACAGTCACTTGGCCTGCTACTTGGAGAATGTGCACAAGTAACACAAATGTTTAATCAATGTCAGGAAGAGACAAAGTTGATTAGTCAACATGCAGATGCATTATGCATTTTTTTTCTAAAACACACATACACTGAACTCAAGATGAGTTTACAGTTACGCTATTTATATTTTGATAAGGATGGCACTATCTTATCACTAGGGATGAGAAGAAATCTTGCTATGCCATGTCAAGATTGCCTATGGAGTGTTTTGCCAACTCCCACAAGTTTTCTTGTCTCTAGAATGAGCATGAGACAATGAAAAATTTTCCATCCTGTCAATGTTTGTACAGTTTATAAAAAAATAGTATATTTGCCCTTTGTAAAGTTCTGAATATATATACAGCTATCATAAAAGGATAAAAAATATAAATAGCCACCTAGCTGTTACTTCTGATTTTTTAAGAAGTCTCCACAACAAGGCAGATGATATTGTACTTTAAATGCACCATTTGCACAAATTACAGAATTGTGCAAAATCCTCTTGAGACTATCAGAAAATCTCTCACCATCGCACCAGTGAGGAGAGCAAAAATTGCAGTTTCTTTTTCTTGAGTGTTAAAGGAAGGTAAGCAAAAAATGTACACTCCTAGCAGCACCACTTTACAATTTGGCATCAGTTCTCCCTGAGATCAGGATTAAGCAACTCTTCAGTTTGTCATCCATCCAATTAACTGGAATTAGTAATGTTACTTACTGCATCATCCAATACACAACATGAAAATTATCACACCCTCCCCAATAAGAGTCATTAACATTTTATAAAATTATCTGATGACTTAAAGCACATTAGAAGTGCCAATGATGGGAATCATCACTAAATGGTTTTGACCCATTAATTAGAATCATAATTTTAAAAATATAAAATCATTCCAGACACTTAAAAAGTATTAAGCATGGTCAGCCTGAAAGAAAACAATAAGAGGCATATTCAAAACCAAGCCTCGATATAGGGTTGCTGTGGTGAACTGCCAGATTCAATCTTCTACATAGATATTGTTGTTCTGCTGGAGAAGACAAGTATCTTAAACCCTCATTATGTCCAAATCAATCTAGTTTTAAGTTCTAACGGGAGAGAGAAAGAGACAAAGAAACCATTGGCAGATGGACGTGCAAACTCATGCATGCTGTAGTTGAATGGGGTAGATGCACACTCTTGCAACATGCTGGTGGCACCATTCTCCTGTGTGGTAAGATGAGTTCTATGCCACCTCCCATCCCCATTACAACCCCTTTTGGAATGTGACAGGCCCGTTCTAGGGCCTGTGCGATAAGGCTTATATTAGGAGAAAGTGATTGGTCAGACTCAGTGTTTTTTTCTTGGTTGAACTCACATTCTTCTTCTTCATAAACTGTTAGTGATTGCAGATTAAACCAAAGAGAAGACAGGAATATCAAGTGACATTTTATTATGAATCAGATTGTACAAATTTTGATAGATTCAATTATCTTTTTCAGTATAAGCATTTAAGCCAAAGTGAAATTTGAGCTTTTAGAATACAGTTAGATAAAAAGCCAAATGAATACCCCTCTGGATCAGGAATTCCAGAATAGAAGTAAATTAAATTTGACTATTTGAGCAAGCCATACATACAACAAATGAATGGTAAATGTATCCTATGGACCTACTTTGACTTGTGAAGGGTCTGCATACAGGCTCTGAAGCATCTAGTGATGCTTCTCCCCATCCTCAAATGGCCATACTCAAAGTGACTGCACCTCAGCTTCCTCCTGGGAAGCTGAGCAGCAAATGGGGAAATTCTTCTACTATTTGTGATCCCAAATTGAGAGGTTAGAGGCCTTGGCCCATTTGCATTTCCCACTGAGACTGGGAGCAGGGCAAGGGGCTTTCTTCCTTGACATTTGGTGTTTCTTGGTGGAAACATGAATAGTATAGAGAGAGCTGCCATAGCTATACCTGATGCCTCTCCTTGTACAAAGAAGGGGAAATGAAGTCTGAGGGAAAGGACACAGTTTAACTGTCCCATTTTAGCAGGGACAATCCCAGTGAAACTTTTGCTGCACAATTGTCAACTGTTTTTAAAATAGCAGAGTTTCTGTCCTCTCCTTCCACTTTCTCCTTTGTCCTCAACTTACTTCAACTTCTGCAATCTGAGATCAAAGTGAAAAATTGGTTTCAACTCAGTAAACCTATTTGGAGGGACAGCAGGAATTGGAGTCTTGCCCTTCCCCATATACTCATTTGCAGGCTTTCTTTTTTCAGGCTTTCCTGAATTCAATGTATACATTCCACAGTTTGTCTCCTTAAAACTGTATTTTTGTGTGTTCTTCCTCATTAATAACTTTTGTTCTCTTGTTGCCTGCCCACACTGTTTTGCACACACTCTGATGTTGCTCAGCCACATGTCTTTCAGTTTTCATTTGTGAAATGAAGTGGTTCTAGATGACGTCAAGCAATGACTAGAGCTCAGGCAAGGTCCTTATCTCAGACAACATTCCCCCCAATGTTTTGGTTCTGGGTAATGATCAGCCCCTGGGATCAATTTACTTTGCCATGCATGTGATAAAGAAAATGGAATGGAATGGGAACACTGGCAGGAAATTGAGAAACTCAGCAAGAATGAGATTGTTAAATCCTTGGCACCAGCTGTGGAAATGGGTTCATATCAGTTATAGAAAATATGCAATAGTCCACTCACCTCCCACACTGACTATCATCATTAAGTAATTGCCTGAAAAGAAGTTCCATGCTGGCAGTTTCAGAGGAACAGATTATGAAATGGTGATTAGCACAGATATGGAATAATGTGAGTCTTCTTGTCTCTCAAGAAAGTGAGAGGCTGGGCTCAACTTTCTGCCTCACTCATTGAAAAAGAGCTTCCCACTCCCATGTTTTATTTTACTTCCATTTCCAAAGGCTTCAGCCTCATAAATATGACTGGATAGGGGTGGGGTGGTGGTGGAGAAAAGCAGCAACATTATATAAATCCAATAATCCTTCCACATTTTTCAGATAAATGTGAAATGAAGTTAGACCAGTTGCCAAAGAACAGAAGAAAAGCTTGCTAAGCTAAAGCTTGCTGAATATATGATGACACTACTCTGAAATCCTTCAGCTGTGAACAAAATCTGAACAGTATCTTTTCTAATAACTGATACATTCAAAGGAGTTGTGCTTTCTCCTTTGAATGTATCAGTTATTAGGATGCACCAGTTTAATTGTCCAGAATCTTTTATTTGATCCCCCCCCCTTTTCCCCCCTCAAATAAATGTCAAAATTTTAGGTAGATACGTAGCAATTGATGTTGTCAACTGCCTTTGAGTTGACTTCAACTCATGGTGGTACCATTAATGAGAGACCTCCAAGCCTATTATAAGATAGGGTTTTGTTTTGTTTTTGGATGCCTCTCACTGCAAGCTCAATGCTGTGGTTCCCTTGGTTGAGTCTACCATTTGGTGTGTGGTCTTCCTCTCTTTTTGCTGCTGCTCACCTTTCCTAGTGTTATTGTCTTTTCTAGCAAGTGGTGCCTTCTCATGATGTGTCTAAGGTACAACACCCTCAATGTAGTCTCTTGGCCTTCAAGGGGAGTTCAGATTTGATCTGTTGTAAGACCTATTTATTTGTCTTTTTGGCTGTCCACAGTACCCTTAGCACACTTCTCCTGCACCACATCTCAAATGTACATTACATCAGACACAGCTTGATGGGCTGTTTCTGTGTTAGACACACCAATCCAAAGACTTGTCATTTCAATTTTATAGGGTTGAATAAAGACTATGGCAGTACTCCTGGGTCAGATGTTGCTCACTGACAAATAAACTGGGGTAGCTACAAGGAGTGCCATTTTTAGCTAATAAGATATTTTCTCTCTTAGAAAAGACAGACCTTGTGCCAACATTCCTTGATGCTTTAATTTGAGGCTTCATTACTGCAGTGCATAAGGCTGCCCTTGGAGAGCTTGAACAGAAGCAGAGTATTTCTTGACAGCAAGCCTTGACAGTCAGACATCTTCAGTTTGTCTGGGGTCAGTCACATTGGTTGGCAATTTTGTCCTGTGCTCTGTTCAATGGATTAATTTTACTATTTAAAGACTGGCACAACCTGGAACCCCAAAGTAAGGGCCATCCCTGCCTTTATAATCTTAATCTGCAGTTGACACCTAGGGGTGTGTATGTATGTGTGTGTGTAGTGTGTACCTTCAGGCTGTTTCTGACTTATGGTGACCTTAAGGTGAACAGGTCAGGGAGTTTTCTTGGCACGATTTGTTCAGAGGAAGTTTGCCATTCCCATCTCCTGAGAGAGTGTGACTTGCCTGTGGTTACCCAGTGGGTTTCGTAGCCAAGCTGGGAATCAAGCCCTGCTTTCCAGAATTGTAGCGCAATGCTCATTGTCACACTGAGGACTTATTCTTTGTTTCATTGCTGGAAAACATTTCAGTGCTGATGGCCAGGAGTCAGGTTTTCCCTACTATCGACCCAAAAGAATTGAATCTACAAGGTAAAAAGGGTAGTATCCCTTATACCCTTTGCCAGGCCTTTTGAAGGAAAAAATGTTTTTTTTTTATTATTGTATTGGTATTTTGATGATACTTTGATACAATATTTTATCTGTTCAGTGGGCAAATGGTTTCTGCTACAGGAAAACAATTGTACGTATATTTTACTGTATAAATTCATTCATATCATACAATCTAGCTGCCCTCTCAGTAGATTACTTACTTTTTATAATGAACAAAAATGAGAGAATAAACATTTGACATTTTAAAGTTTTCCTAATGCATACCAGATGCACATCAAGAATCTTGATTTCTATCAGCATAAAGACATGTATTTATTTAATTATGGGTTGAATATGGATTAGTAGGCAATCTGAACCCCATTGCACAAGTTAGCCACTAACACAGCAGCTCTACTAAAGAGATTTGATTGCCTTGGTGGATGACCTATGCAGAGAACTGGACAGAGGAACTGTGCCCCTATTGGTTCTGCTGGACCTCTCAACAGCTTTCAACACCATCAGCCATGATATTCCTCTCTGAGTCATCTCTCTGGGATGGGACCTGGAGGTACAGTTCTATAATGGCTCCATACTTTCCTGGAGGGACATCTCAGAGGGTGGGTGATTCCTGCTTAATTCCTTGGTCATTGGCCTGTGAGAGTCCATCAAGGTTCAATGTTGTCACCTATGCTATTTAACATCTACATGAAACCACTAGGAGAAGTTGACTGGAGTTTTGGAATAAAGTGTCACCAGTATGCTGGTGATAGCCAGCTCTATCACTCATTTCCACCTAATTCAAAAGAATTAGTGTCTGGCAGCTGTGATGGACTGGATAAGGGCAAACAAAAAGTCAGTCAAAAGGAAGATCCAGATTCAGTCTGTGTAAGATGGCGTTACATGCCCCCTGAAAACACAGGTCTGCAGTTTGAGGGTACTCATGGATTCAGTTCTGAGCCTGGAGACCCAGGTATCAGCAGGGACTAGAAGTAGTTTTGCAAAGCTAAAACTAGTGTGCCAACTGCGCCTGTTCTGGGAGAGGTCAGATCTGGCCATGATAGTACATGGCTTGGTGACATCACATTATTGCCTTTTCTAATGAGTCATGTCTTCTCATGTATGGCGAAAGTATGATTGCCTCAGTTTCATCATCTTGGTTTCCAGGAAGAGTTCAAGCTTGATCTGTTCTAGGACATTTGTTTTTTTGATTGTCCATGGTATCCTCCTCAGCATGCTCCTTCAGCACCACATTTCAAATGAGTTGATTTTCTTCCTATCTGTTTTCTTCACAGACAAGCTCTTGCATCCATATTTGGTGATAGGAAATATAGTGCTTTGGATGATTCCAACTTTAGTGCTCAGTTGTATCTTTAAACTTCAGGATCTTATCTGGTTCTTTCATAGCTGGTCTTCCCATTCCTAGTCTTCTTTTGATTTCTTGACTGCAGTGTTCTTTTTGATCAATATTTCATCCACAGTATGGAAATTCCTATTTTGATTTGCTTATTTTCTAGGTTGAAGGTACATTGCTGTAATTTAGCACAAAACATTTCTGTGTTTACATATAGACAAATATATTCACAACTATCTTTATTTCTTTGTGAAAAGGTATATATGAAGTGTGGAATATTGGGATGAATGCTGGACTAGGACACGGAGGAATCAGGATTTAACCCCCCCTCAGCTATTGGGTTACCTTGACCTTGACCAAGCAACACTCTCTCAGCTTTACAGGAAGGCAATAGCAAACTCGCTCTAAACAAATCTTGCTGAGAAAACCCCATGATAGGTTTGCTTTAGGGTTGCCTCAAGACACATAACAACAAATATAACCAGGTGTAGTACTTGATACCAAATCAAACTAACTCTTGTTCATCTGTTGTTTAAGAAAGGATGGCAGCTAAATTCTTGCTCACTTAACTTCTTTCCTGTCAAACATCCAATGGGAACCTTAGTCCATGCACATTTAGCATTTCTGATTGACTTTTGTTCGATCATGCTCGTACTCAGTTATTGCCTGCTGAAATCATTGAGCCAAACTTATTTGAAACACACACACACACACACACACACACACACTGAAGTCAGACAGATGATTTTTTAAAAAGAGGTCACAGAACATTCTTAAGCTAATCATGTTTCTGAAGGGAGAATAGCAAAATGCCTGGATGACCCTGCAAGCAAGAGGATTTACCAAGGAAATAAGAGATAATTTTCCCTTACCTATTCTTCCAGTTTTCAGGAGCTTATGTTCAGTGACTCATTTACCTCATGGACTTTCATTCCTAAACTGATCCCCTTGTAGCAATTCCTCTGTGCCTGTGATTACAGCTGAGTGAGTAATTTACAGTGAATAATTTATCTATTTTTTCTGATCACAAAATATCTGCAAGGAGATTGTAATTGTAATGACTTTATTATGTAGATGTATTTGATTTGTTAATTCTTACTCTGTGTATTCATTAAAACCTGAGCTGCTCCAGTTATTTTTTTTAAAAAAAAATAACCATTTTGTTTATTGAAATATAGATTAGATGAAAGAATGAAGCAGGATATCCCCTGTTTCATTCCCATAGATTTTCCAACAGAAACATATGGATTGATTGATTGATGGAGAAATAAATAAATGGATTTATGGATTTGTTTATTTAAAACTAGAGAACATGACATCACTTTCTGACAACGAATGGGCAAAGAACCTGAATGCAGAAAATAATTCCAACTACACACAATTTTGATTGTGTTTTTCTTTTTCGCCCTGATTCCTACTTCTTCTGATTTGCTCTGTTTCCAGTGTACATACTCCAGAATGGTATCACCTTTCCCACACTTATCCAGTGACTCTTCTTTGTTTTTCATCATAAACTAGCAAAAAAAAGTTGTTGTTGTCGTCGTCTTTGTGTGCCATGAAGTCATTTCTGACTTAAGGCAACCCTAAGGAAAAACACATAATGAAGTTTCCTTGGCATGATTGCTCAAAGGGAGTTTCTCAATGCCTTCCTCTGAGGCTGAGACAGCATGACTTGCCCAAAGTCACCCAGTGGGTTTCCAAGGCACAGTGGGGATTTGAACCCAGATTTCCAGAGTCTCAATCCAGCACTCAAATCATTACACCACATCTGTGTCATTCCAAACTAGGAGATCCAAAGGTTGCCCTGGAAAATACTACTGCCAAAGGAACAGTCTGACTTCCTCATTCCACTCCTCCATTTTGTCCTATATTTGCCAGTCAAACTGTCATAGCACAGTAGATCAGAATGATGATAGCCTATATAAGATTTTCTTTTGTGTTACTCACTCTCTTTCACTATTCTCACCATCTATTGCTGCCATCTATTAATGTGGGATGTGGGATCATGGAAATAAATTGAACATACATTATATAGTCAATGTTTACCCATGATTATTATAGTCTGGTTTTTGGCATTAGTGGATAAAAGCTTCACTTCTAAAAATGCTCAAAGTCTGTTAACTATCTGAAGATTTCTTTGAAGAAAATAAAGACAGAGAGTGTAAAGTCTTGCCTCAGGAAAGTAATCCTGGGCTTACCTTGGGTCATACTGGAAATCTGAGACATTTTCTATTGCTTCTATATACAGTATGACTATGATTAAATACAGTGGATTTAGACTACATTGTTTAGTTTATGACTAAAATATACTTAATTTCCAAAAATGAAGCACTGTCATTTGACCAGCACTAGAGAAGAGAGCTTAAAACACATGCACAAAACCAACAATAAACAAGTGTATAAATTATATTTATGATGTAAATAATATGTCAAAAAGAATTACAGGTAGTTGTGTTGATCCACAAAAAAGAAATTAGTTTGTCTATGTATTATGCAACAGGATATCACCTACATCCATTCTTTGAATTTTCAGATAAATAAATTATAATAATGTGTCTTAAATGAAGTTCTGTTTAGCATTGTTAGTACTTCTCTTCAGCACCCCACAAACACTAAGGATAGCTTTGAGCATATGGACTGAAGTTTCCACAGAGAGAGATTTTACACAACATAACTTTAAAAAAATGCAATGTTTCTCATCAAAGAAGACCCAATATCTTTCATCACACAAAATACTAGGTTTTCAATTGTAGAATTAAGTGATGGTCCAAAAATGATTTCTCCAGAATGGACCCAAAAGATGTGTGTGAAACCAAATACAGTTGTCTCTCTGGATTCACTGAATTCCCATTCATGGTCTTGAATTTCCATGGATAGGAAGCCAGGAGGGGCAAAATGGCGTGCACACCCATGATGTGTGTGTAGGGCTGCATACAGGACCGTGCCACCATTATTTTCAATGAGGGCTTGAAAATTTGTGGTTTTCCAACGGATCTCCCACAAATTGGGAGGGAGAACTGTATTTACATAACCCATACCATAGCTCATTGAAAACCCTTTAAAAAAAAATCCATCGACTGCTTATTTTCAAATTAATTCAATATCTCTTTTAGGGTTTATTTATAGTCGCTACTTAATTCTGCATTAACTCTTGACTTTAAATTAGTTTTATCCTACCAGCTTCCCATACGTTTATATCCTGTTGAAAGCAGGATTGAAAGGAGAAGGGGGAGGGGGAAAATTTTGTCTACATATAGGTGAATTTTCAGTGGAATGTATTAATACTGAGACAAGGGTCACTAAAATATTAGTTTTGATTATCCCTGCTGAGGGGTTGGCATCTCAAGGAGTTTTCCTGCTCTGAGTCCAACAGTATCATTGCACTAACAGACTTCTCTGATAATAGAAATGAATTTCTAGAGTGAGTGTAAGGTAGGGACCTATCAGAATTTCCAATATGAAATGCATTGCACCTTGTGCTATTGAGCACTAAGTCCATTAGCAGAGTGTTTTGTTCCATGGCCATGTTGCAGCTATACACCTAGTTAATCTACTTCTTTTTCTTTGCTAGAAACAATAACAGCATCAAGAGTACATCCGCTCTTTAAAAAGCTCACAAACCACCATTTTATTTCTCCCTGTAGCTCTAGTACATTGTAAGTGGGAAAACGCCCATCACAACAGGATCGAAACTACCATGTCCCCCATGCATCAGAATGACATTGTGTCTTGCCACTAAAGAATGCTGCTTTGGCTGATGTTGTTTTTGTCACTAGCAAAGTAAACAAATCGTCTCTCAAATAAAAGCACATCCTATATTGCCTGAAAAGTTTGGGGGAAACAAAAAGATCTCCCAAGTTAACTTGCCACAACCTTAGTGTTTCATTCTGAACTCAGGGCCAGAGTGTTTTGATTAATTAAAATGAAACACTACATGCCTTGTGTATGTGGCATAGAAGAAATATCATTTCAAATTATAAAATAATTCAAAAAGTAGGATGACCAGACTATGACTGGCATTCTGTTAGTGATATACACATGTGTTAGTAATGCTATGCATTGGGGCAAATTATTTTCCACACTGCAACAGACATCAATACTGTGCATTGCAACAGCAGTGTTGTAAACTGTGCACTTACATTATGATTTCACATTGCACAACAGCACCCAGTGATTGACAACTGTTGCACAAAGCTGCTGTTCTGCATGGGGTGTATGTAGTGATACCATGGTGTATCAATGCATGCGGATGTTTATGTTATGCTGAGGTGATGTTGGAATGCAGCCATTGTGTGGTAGTAGATTTTGTTCTACTACCAGATGCTCCCACTTCACTTAAATTGCTTTCTTGAATTAGGAATGGTTTAGCTGAGCAGAGGTTTGACAGAAACAAGGGAGTGAAGTATATTCACAAATACCGTATTTTCCGGCCTACAAGACTACTTTTTAGCCCTGGAAAATCTTCCCCAAAGTCGGGGGTCGTCTTGTACTCCGGAAAGCCCCTGGGGTCCTAAAGAGAGCCCTTGGCAGAGAAGCCTTCTCTCAAAGGCACAGGAGCATCTCCGTTCCTTCCCTCCTTTGCTTTTCCCCCTTCTTTCCTTCCCTCCCTTTCTTTTCCCCTCCTTCCTTCTCTCCCTCCCTCCTTCCTCCCTTCCCTTTTTCTTCCTTTTCTTCTCTTCCTTCCTTCCTTGCTCCCTCCCTTCCCTCCCTGTCCTCGGAAGGCAGAAGGTCTCTCTACCTTCCCTCCAGCCTGAGAGCGAGGCTGGCTACAGAGCAACCAATCCTTTGGAGTCACACACTCACAGTTTTCATCCAATCAGAGAGAGGGCTGGAGAGTGGTCGCCACCCCATTCTCAGAAAAGGATCTCTCTCTCTCTCTCTTAATAATAATAATAATAATAATAAAATTTTATTTATACCCCGCCCTTCCAATAGATCAGGGCGGCTTACAAAATGCACCTTAGTGCAGCAGTGTACAATTTAAAAACAGATTAAAACAGCAATAGTACATAAAAACAATAAAAACCCCCTTAGCCCAACCTCACGGCCACGAGAGAGGAGGGAGGCCCATAGGATGTTTAGACGGGGAATGCCTGATTAAATAGGAAGGTTTTAAGTCCCTTCCTAAATTGGGCCAGGGTGGAAGATGAGCGGAGCTCTATGGGCAGCGTGTTCCAAAGGGCTGGGGCAGCTGTGGAAAAGGATCTTCTGGCCGTAACGGCCAACCTTGCCCCAGGCACCTTCAGGAGTTGCTGCCCAGATGTTCTGAGGGTGCGAGGCGGAATGTACGGGGAGAGACGGTCCTTCAGGAATCCTGGGCCCAAGCCATTTAGGGCTTTATAGGTGATAACCAACACCTTATATTGAGCTCGGAAGCGAATAGGCAGCCAATGGAGATCTTTAAGCACCGGTGTTATATGGCTGGTCCTGGGAGCGCCAGTGACCAGCCGTGCTGCCATGTTCTGCACTACTTGCAGCTTCCGAGTTTGGTATAAGGGTTGCCCCATGTAGAGTGCGTTGCAGAAATCCAATCTCGAAGTTACCAGAGCGTGTACAACAGTCTCAAGGTCCCTCTGGGCCAGGTATGGGCGCAGCTGGCGAATCAGCCGAAGCTGATAACAGGTACTCTTGACCGTCGCATTCACCTGAGCAGTCAGGCGAAGGGACGAGTCAAGAAGCACCCCCAGACTTAGCCCCTGAGTCCCTCTGAGAGCCAGGCTACAAAGCAACCAATCCTGTTTGGATGGAGTCACACTAACAGCCAATCAGAGAGAGGACAGTGGTTGCCCCCCCCCCCGCCCTCACAAACTACAATTCCCAGGATTCCCTGGTTTTTCAAGGGAATTGCCTCCATGCATCCAGATCCCAGCCCCAGAGATAGAGTCTACAGTGGTATATGTTTATTATATTATTATTATTATTATTATTATTATTATTATTATTATTTATTATTATTATTATTATCATCATCATCATCAACCTTTATTTATTTATTTATTTATTTATATCAGTGTTGCCAGTTTAAGTCCACTTCTGCAGATGCATTTGGATTTAATGATAACAATAGTGGTGATGATGAGGATAGAGAGATAGGTCTTGTAGCACATTTGAGACTCACTGAAAGAAAAGTTGGGAGCTTTCCTAGACTTAAGCGTACTTCCTCAGATGCATGGGAATTGTAGTTCATTGTGGCACCAGAGCTCTTTCTCACAAAACTACAATTCCCAGGGTTCCCTAGCACTGAGCCAGGGCAGCTAAAGCGGTCTCAAACTGGAGTATTTCTGCAGTATGGATTGGACCTTGAGCATTTTTAATAACCAAGGTCCAAAACACACTGCAGAAATAATCCAGTTTGTAACCGCTTTAACTCTCCTGGCTTAGTGTTAGGGAATCCTGGGAATTGTAGTTTGTTGTGGCACCAGAGCTCTTTCTGATAGAGAAGGCTCAATGTCTCACAAAACTACACTTCCCAGGGTTCCCTAGCACTGAGCCAGGGCAGCTAAAGTGGTCTTGAACTGGATTATTTCTGCAGTGTGTCTTGGATCCAATTTAGGCTGCATCTTCATTCCAGAGACAATCCAGTTTCATACCATTTTAACTGCCATGGCCCAGTGCTATGAAATCCTGGGAATTGTAGTTTGTTGTCACACCAAAGTTTGCTGAGATGTCTCAGAAAACTAGAATTCTCAGGATTCCATAGCACTGAGCCAGGGCAGTTAAAGGGGTGTCAAACTGGATTATTTCTGCAGTGCAGTTGCAGCCTAACACATTTCTATTTGGCACAAAGCTTCCTGGGCTTTGATTCCAATAGGAGCCACTTGAACTGCCACGGCTCCATCCATACAGAATCCTTGGGATTTGTAGTTTGGAGCAGCCCCCTGCATTCTTTGGGCAGAGAAGGCAAAAGACCTTATAAAACTACAAATCCTAGGATTCCAATAGGATGGAGCAGCAGCTCTTAAAGTGGTGTCAAACTGCATTAATTCTAAAGTGTAGATGCACCAAGAGGAAGGGCGGGAGGAGTTGTCAGGGCGGGTGAAATAATGTTGTGTATGCTGTTACTTCAAACATGGAACACACTCCTTCCTCAGAGTGTAGTGGAGTCTCCCTCCTCTTCCCCTCCTTTTCTTCTTTCTCCTTCTCCTTTTTTCTCCTCCCCCCTCTTTCTCTTCTGTTGCTGCTGCTGCTGCTGTTGTTGTGTGCCTTCAGCTCCTTTCTGACTTATCAAGGAAGAGAGGGGTGGTCTTATACGGTGAATATATCCCAAATACTCTATTTTAAGTTGTAAATTTAGGGGTCGTCTTATACACCCAGTCATCTTATATGCCGGAATATACGGTATGTTCTTACCCTATAAGAAAGAGTGTCTCAACACAAGAAGACACCTACTGAAAAACAAAACAAAACAAAACACCTCCAAGCACTATTTTGGTAGGGGCAAGAACAAAAAGGCTCTTTTTCTTCTGGTGTTCTTTTTTTAGTGGGCTTTGTGTAAAAAAGCAACATTGATACACAAAGAAATTGCCCTTTATTCAAAGGCTAATCATTTCTAAAATAAAATAAAATTGTGCAAACAAAATTTACTCATCAGTTCCAAAATGCTAATAATGTTAATGCTAAATATAATTAATAATAATACTAATACTAATACTAATAATAATAATAATAATAATAATAATAATAATGTGTAAACAGGAAATATTTGCAATACTAGACAAAAGTGAAGTAGCAGATGGGCAGAAAATGAGCATCAATCCAGAAATAAATGGATGTTCTCAACCAAACTTCAAACAAGATGTCATTTGACTGTTGTTTTAAAAAATAATAATAAAACACTTTTTAAAAAGAAACAATTATAGATATCATTATAGAAAAGATGGAATAATATTTTTCTTCAAAATCATCCTATACGACAGTACCAGTATGTGCTGAGCAAATCTGTTTGATTTTGACTTTAGATGTAAAAAAAACAAATTTAAATGGTATGAACCTGCCAGTGTTATACTGAGGACAACAGATTCGCTCACACTTATCCCCAGCTACATTTTTGCCACAATATCTTCTTGAGAAATACAAGCAATGGGAAAAACAATACACCAGTCCTGTCTGCTACAAGCACATAGACACTCATTGACAGGATTATTACATACCTTTTGTCCAAGTGAATCAAAGCCATCATTTACAAAAAGAACACAGTGAATTAAATCATTTCCAAAACAGCCTGTTAAATGATGCAGAAATGGCTCTATAACATGGGCAGGCAATTGTAAGAGGCTTGTGGGCCACAAATGCTCCTACAGACAAGAGAGGGTTGTACTGCCCCCTCTGTTGTTTTTAAACCTCCCTGTTTGCTTAAAAGGCCCCTCTAACAAGTTTGTTGTTGTTGTTGTTGCTGCTGCTGCTGTCAAGTCAATTTTCACCCATGGCAATCCTGTGGATGAGACATCTCCAAGACTTCCTGTCCTCCACTGCTCTGCTAAATTCCTGCAAACTTATACCCATGACACCTTAATAGAGTCTATCCATCTAGCATATGGAGGGTGCTCAACAATAGCTCCTTTTCATCCTGGAGAGAAGTGACCAGTGGAGTCCCACAGGGTTCTGTCCTGGGCCCAGTGCTATTCAACATCTTTATCAATGACTTGGATGACAGAATTGGGAGCATACTTATCAAATTTGCAGATGACACCAAATTAGGAGGAGTAGCTGATACTCCAGAGGACAGGATCAAAATTCAAAATAACCTTAATAGATCAGAAAGCTGGGCCAAAGCTAACAAAATGAATTTCAACACGGAGAAATGTAAGGTACTGTACTTAGGGCTGAAAAATGAAATGCACAGATATAGGATGGGGGACACCTGGCTGAATGAGACTACATGTGAAAGGGATCTAGGAGTCCAAGTAGACCACAAATTGAATATGAGTCATCAGTGCGATGCGGCAGCTAACAAGGCCAATGCAATTTTAGGCTGCATCAATAGAAGTATAGTGTCTAGATCAAGAGAAGTAATAGTGCCACTCTATTCTGCTCTGGTCAGGCCCCACCTGGAATACTGTGTCCAGTTCTGGGCACCACAATTCAAAAAGGATGTGGAGAACTGGAGCATGTCCAAAGGAGGGTGACTAAAATGGTGAAGGGTCTGGAAACCATGCCCTATGAGGAACGACTTAGGGAGCTGGAGATGTTTAGCCTGGAGAAGAGAAGCTTAAGAGGTGATATGATAGCCCTGTTAAAATACTTGAAGGGCTGTCATGGAGGGAGCAAGCTTGTTTTCTGCTGATCCAGAGACTAGGACACAGAGCAATGGATGCAAGCTCCAGGAAAAGAGATTCCACCTCAACAAGTACGCTGATGACACCCAAATAGTCTTCTCTATGTCTCCGACTGATGCAGTGACTGGGGATGGCGTCTCTCCTCTCGCGGCCTGTCTGGAGTCAGTAATGGGCTGGATGAGGAAAAACCGACTCAGTCTGAATCCAGAGAAAACGGAGGTGCTCGTGATAGGTTCCCCTGGCCCAGGGAAGGCAGTGGTTCCACCTGTCCTGAACGGGATCACGCTTCCCGTGAAGGACTCAGTACGCAGTCTGGGGGTGCTCCTGGACTCGTCGCTCCACCTTACATCTCAGGTGGATGCGACAGTCAGGAGCACCTGTTATCAGCTTCGGCTGATACGCCAGCTGCGTCCCTACCTGGACCAGGGGGACCTTGAAACGGTGGTACATGCTCTGGTAACCTCTCGTTTGGACTTCTGCAATGCGCTCTACATGGGGCAACCCTTGTACCAAACCCGGAAGCTACAATTGGTGCAGAATATGGCAGCCAGGCTGGTTACTGGCGTACCCAGAGCCAGCCACATAACACCCGTGCTCAAAAGTCTGCACTGGTTGCCTATACGCTTCCGGGCGCAATACAAGGTGTTGGTCATTACCTATAAAGCCCTAAATGGCTTGGGCCCAGGATACCTTAAGGACCGCCTCTCTCCATACAATCCGCCCCGCATACTCAGAACATCTGGGCAGCAGCTACTGAGGGTTCCGGGGGCAAGCTTAGCCTCCACCTCAAGGAGGACCTTTTCCATCTCCGCCCCAGCCCTCTGGAACACGCTGCCCATAGAGCTCCGCTCGGCCACCTCCCTGGCCCAGTTCAAGAAGGAGCTCAAAACCTTCTTATTTTTATTAGCATTCCCGGACGCTGGTCCTGATTAGCTTCCTCCTCTGGCAGCAGTGGTCGGCTGGCCAGATATTGGTTTTAATGTAATTTTTAAAGTTTATTGTGGTTATTTTTACTGTTTTTATTGTATTGTACTGGTTTTATGTTGTACACCGCCCTGATCATGGGAAGGGCGGTATAAAAATAAAATTTTTATTTATTTATTTATTAACATTAGGAGGAACTTCCTGACAGTAAGGGCTGTTCGACAGTGGAACAAACTCCCTCATAGTGGCGTCGCTTTCCTTAGAGGTCTTTAAACAGATGCTGGATGGACATCTGTTGGGGATACTTAGATTTAGATTTCCTGCCTGGCAGGGGGTTGGACTGGATGGCCCTTGCGGTTTCTTCCAACTCTATGATTCTATGATTCTACGTCCCTTTATCTTTTCTAGCATTATTGTTGTTTTTTTCCAGTGAATCATGCCTTCTCATGATGTGGCCAAAGTACAGCAGCCTCAGCTTGTCATCTTGGTCTCCAGGGAGATTTCTGGCTTGATCTGCTCTAGGACTCAATTATTTGTCTTTTTGGCTGTGCTGGGTATCGACAACACTCTCCTCCAATACTTCATCTCAAATGAATTGATTTTCTTCCTATCTTCTTTCTTAGCTGTCCAGCTCTCACATTCATACATGGTAACAGGGAATTACAATGGCTTGTATGAGTCTAACTTTTGTGCTCAGATCTTTTCTAGTTCTTTCATAGCTACGCTCCCCATTCTTAAGCTTCTTCTGATTTCCTGGCTGTGGTCACCATTTCTATCAATGTTTAATCCAAGGTATGAGAACTCTTTTACTATTTCTATTTCTTCATTATCTAGGTTGAATTTGTGGCCATTATTTCTGTATTCTTTATGTACAACAGTAAGCTTGCCTTTATACTTTCTTCCTTGATCTTCCTTGGCAGTTGTTCCACGTCTGTGAGGTTTTCTGCCTGTCATAGGTTGTCATCTGCATATATTAGATTGTTGATATGCCTTCCTTCTATTTTCCTCCTCCTTCTGTGTCCAAGTCTGCTTTTTTTACAATATGTTCTGCATATGTTGAACAGGTAGGACAACAGGTAGGAGTGCATCCTTCTGGGGTCACTAAAATGAGTACCCAGCTTGTTGGGGACAATTAGCTTAAGCATTGTAAACTGCTTAGTGAGTGCTTAGGTGCACTGATAAACATTATAGAAATGTACTTGCTATTGCTATCCTTCTTCTGTTTTGTCTCCTCAAGAAGGGTTTTAGTAAAAAAAAGGTATGTCTTTGCCTAACCTAGATATTTTTATTTCTACATCCGAGCACTAATAAAAAGTTCTCTAGGTATGAAGCATGGAGCCATTTTGTCTTATGACTGAACTCTCTCTTGGCTCTTAGGATCCCAGTCCACATGGATAGCTAACCTTAACGAGGAATATATTTAGAAATACAAAGGACTGTCACTAGAAGGTAAGCTAAATGGAACTTAACACAAGCATATGAATGGAAAACTGTTTTCATCATTTTAAATTGTAACCAGTATATTTGTACATTTTTGTTTGAGGTGTAGACATTAAAAGATACATTGTAATTCATTATCATCATTGTAACAACAGTCCTATAGAGTGTTATAAGACTATAGTCTATAGGAAAACTCTGAATTGCTTGTGTAGTCTTATGCAATGTATGCTCTACACAGAAGACAATTATAAATATGTTTCAATGTTGTATTCATTTTAGTAATTGTACCATATACTGTACATGTTATTGATTAATTAATTGAATTTCTCCCCAATTTTAATATGTCAGGCAATTCAGTAAAATATTATTATAATTTATAATTTATTTCTAGCCCGCCTTTCCAGAGATCAAGGTGGGTTATTATTGTCTACTATTATTGTCCACTATTATTGACTCAACTTGGGGGCGGCAGGTGGGACAGGAATAAGTTCAACCCAGATGGCTACTTCAAAGCTTTGGACTTTCTATAGGAAAATCAATGCTTGCAATAAAATTGTAGGAGATGGCAACATTGCAAATCATAATCTCCTGGGAGAAATTGAATTTTTTAAAACTCAGGCATAGACTTTGGAGTTGTGTATCTATTTATTTAATGCATTTTGAGCAATACCCTGAGAGACAATAGAAATAATAATATACTTGCACTGTCCTTGACTGTACAAAAAAACCCTTCAAAGGAGATCTTCATTCAAAATGCACAGGGTTATCCCTTTAATATATACATGATAAAATACTTTCAGATTCCATCTTCTCTCTTTGTGCTGAAATGTAATGCAGCTACTTGACTTTTTCACTGTTAAGAAAATTCTTGATTGGCAGCTTTCTGGTTCTGCATCAGTGGATACAACTTGGCAGGAAAAAAGGCCAACCACCAGGGAGACTTTTTTTTTATTGCTGTTTTGTGATGACTATCATTTAAGAGAAAGAAATTTCATTAAGTGGAAACAAATGCTGGTATGATACTAGCTGTTCTTCTGTACTCAAATTACAGCTTGAGTTGTATACTATAGGCTAAGGGGGTCAAATCATTTACATGCACTTTTAATTGTACTCACAGCCAAGTAACTCAGCTGGAGTCCTGCCTTTTTTGCATTTTGTATCAGAACTCTACTCTGAAAAGAAAGAGGATGCATTCAGAATATAGAACATATGAGATATCATTTCCCCACTTTCTTCTAAATTGAGGAATTGTGCAGCTCTCTAGATGCTGTCATACTACAGTTGGCCCTCCTTATCCATGGATTCAAGCATCCATGGCATATATATATATATATATATATATATATATATATATATATATAGTATAAATTCCAAATAGCAAGCCTTGATTTTCCATTTTCTATAAGAACCACCATTTTCCTATGCCATTATATTTAATGGGACTTGAGCACCCACAGATTTTGTTATCTATGGGGGATTCTGGGACCAAACTCCAGGGGATAACAAGGACTCACTGTACAACGTCCAGCAGCCGTAGCTGGCACAGTCAATATTAAGGTATGTTGGAAGTTGGATAGACAACTACTGGAGGGCTGGACAATTCTACTCCTGCTTCAAATGATAGAAATGCAGATTCAAAATTTCTGACACAACATATAGCAATAGCAAGTACATTTCTATACTATTTATCAGTGAACTAGCACTAAGTGGTTTACAATGTGTAAGCTAATTTCCCCCAAGACATGACTCAAGTACAGCATAAACACAATAGCATTATCAGGCCTAACCTAAATGAATGGACCCAAACCCACTGACACCATCTATTAAGAATTTGTAAAACGTATAGCTTTATAAAGTGTGTACATCCAAGAGAGAAAGAAAGGTTAATAACAGAGCCAAAAGACTTTTGAAATTGCTTAGTGACATGCAAATTAATTTGCATCTTATTTGCATGCATTATTTTATACATAGAGATTACTGAACAAATTAAATAGAAATACATACCTCTCACCAAACTGAAGGAAACTATGACCAGTCAGGAGCATTTTACTTTGGTAGGTTTAAGACTAGCATTTCATCATGTGTCAGAAGTGGGAATAGTGCAGCTCTCCAGATGCTGTTGGACTGCAAGTTCCAGCAGCTCTTCTCAGCATAGCCAATTGTGAAGAAATGCTAGGAGTTGCAACCCAACATCTGGAAGGCCATGCAAATGCCCTCCAATGTCCACAGGCTAGATTGGGATGGCCTCTGGCTGTTTTGCTCATGCTACACCAGAGGAAATATTACTATAAAGTACAGGAATTCTGCTTCACCATTACAAAAACCACCAGAACCGTATGCATAAAATGTAAGGAAGACTGCTTTACCAATGGCCATGCTATACTGAGAATGGGTAGAACTAATGGCCTCCAAGCTCTCTTGTTGTTCTGTGTGGTCTGTTGGCTGCAAGCAGCATGGGGTGGTAGCTGCAGTTGCATTATAGGTTCAGTTGCACAGAATCCAGGGGTGTAGTTTCTGGGGAGGGAGGAATGAGGGCATTGCCTAAATCAGCAGTTCTACTCCACCATGCAATTTTCCTCACTACACATATTTCCAGCAGTATAATAATTTAACATCCTTCTGCACTCCACTCACCAGCAACACAAAACTCCTTTGGCTGGTGCAGCTGTCTGATTTTTAAGATGGGGCTTTAGGAAGTCTGATAAGGAGACAGATCATAGCTATATCATCATAGCTATGTCTCCCATGGAGGACCTAAACATAGTTTAGATGTTCGGAGAAAAGGGCAGGCAAAGTTACCAAGAGAATGCCAACACAGTGATTGTTGAGAGTTCTAGGTGTGAATGGTATTCATTATCTTACTCTCTTAAAGGGGGACTGAAGGAACATTTCACTGAGGGAGCAAATTCTTATTTGCAAGACAATGCTTCATGTCTCTCTTCTCCCCACTGCATAGCTGCACCTTTAATAGAATCCATGGTGCTGTATAGACCTCCCAAAAATGGAGGCCTGCCAGTACGTTTTTCCTCCGTAGGGATGCCGCAGCCGCCAAACCATGCGGCTTCCCTGCAGAAGAAAAAGAACCCATGAAAAGTGAGTTCTTTTTACCCTGTGGTGGCAGCGTAATGAGTGCACCAGTGGCGCATTCAGTACATAAACGCTGTGTGGCGCCATGTGGTGCTTACATAACAATGGCGGTGCCATGTATACAGGGTGCCATCATTGTTATGCTCTCGTCACATGTGAGGGTTGTGGGGCGTGTGGGTGCTCTGCCCCCAGGCAACCCTAGCATGTGACAAGGGTGTCACAAAAGGCCCATCTATACCGGGCCCATGTGTCTATTCCAGCAGACAGACTAAAGCCAGCACTTTGCTCCAGATAGCCATCCAACCTCAATCCAGAAGTGAACCTGGAACTGGCCACAGTGCAGAATATAACACCATATACATATTGCCTAAACATTTTAAAGGTGTGGCCCATCAGAACAATTTATTGGACTTTTGGAGTGTGAGTGCATAGAAAACCCTTTACACAGCAAGTAAACTGAAGGATATTTTGTTAACTGATTATCTTCTGTAAGAGAAAATTCCCCAGTTAGGTAGGTACTTAAAGGTCAAGGAGAAAAGTGGAAGAAAATACATGATTCTTTTGCAAACAAGAACATACAAGTATCTACTTGAATGGGGAGGAACATGGGAAGAAAATCTCTTGTGTCTTATAAAAACACAACTAAGAAAATTGTAGCATAGTAATACAGTGGCAGTACAAATACATTCATGTTTGCAGAGCTCTTATAATATTTCGAATACTGTTTAAATATCATGATTACTGCTTTTTCTAGTACCACCACCCAGTACACTCAATATTTATTTAACACAGCAGCTTGGGTTACTGAAGCAGGGGCACAGTAAATGACCTTATTCTAGCTTACTACTGTCCACACCAGGGGCTGATATGCACAGAGGATAACTGGTTTATTAGTGTTCTTCCAAACATCAATGTATGCTGCATACTGAAACAGGAAATGGAATTCCACATTCATTGTTAATGTTTTAGGGGTGCTGGGGGAAGGAGCAGTACATTTTACAGCTAAGCTGCATAACACAGGATCTTTTTCAGCCAAAACTGCATTTGATGCAGCTGGCTTCTGGGAGGTATGGGGGCTTTTGCAGGGGGTTAAAGGTTACATGAGAGTATGCCTCCTGGAAACTGCATAAACCCCTCCTGCTCCATCAATACTATTTTCAACATTGGTGGCAATTCATCAGGATTAATGACAGGCATATTTCCATTTCCAGTCCTAACACATTCCCTACATGACACTACCTCTCCATAGTGATGTGTAGCAAAAGGCTATGCTGATGACAGTAGTGCTTCTGGTAGGGTACCCCATGTCAGACAGGCTTTTGGTGAGAAGCCAGATTAAATATGTCAAATGACTACAGGGCAACAGCAGTAGTGGGTGGTGGCACTGACAGAGGACCTCTCAGAAACAACCACAGTGGTACCATAGGTAACACTTGTAGTACTCAACAGAAAAAGGCAATAGTAAACCATTCCTGAAGACTTCTGTCTTGAAAATGCTATGATGAAACAATCCACAATGAAACAAGATATAGAAAAGAAGTAGCAAGAGCAGCTAAGGGATATAATATAATGTAATGTACATTGAGGGATATAATGTAAAGTCTGACTAAATAATATCAATATGATTTCAAGGAAAAACTATCAGTAGAATCATAATCCAAGTTAATACCCCAACTACAGAAGAAGAAGAAACTGAAAGTTTTTGCACTGGAGTCCAGCAGGAAAATGAACACACTCCAGAACAGGACATGTTGGTAACCGCAGGTGACAGAAGCACACACATACAAAAGAAAGAAAGAAAGAAAGAAAGAAAGAAAGAAAGAAAGAAAGAACGAACATGTCTAGGATCAAGATATGAAGCAGGAGAGTGAGTAATTGAATGGGATCCAGAAGAATTCTGGACTGAAGCCACAGATATTGTGAGGGAAGAATATGAAAAGACCATATTTCTAGACAAAAAAGAAAGAAAGCTCTTACTGGATGACAACTGATGAAACTTTTCAACTAGATAAGGATAGACCAGAAGCAACAGCAAAAGGGACAGAAATAGGGTTAGCCCTGAATGCAATTGTTCAATGATTTTTCTGCAGGGAGAATGAAAAATACTGCAACAATCAATTCAGAGAAAGAGAAAGCCACTATAACAACAAAACAAAAGGATGGAAGAAAATAATTCTTCCACAAGATATGATAATTCAAAGGGAAATTTAAACTAAGAGAGGGAATGCTCTACAACCAGCAAGGGAACACACTGCATGATCAAAAAGAAATAAAAAGATGATGGTAACAATACAGTGAAGAAATATATATAAAAAATCCCTCTATAAAACAGAATAATTGAAGGAAGATCCATATGAAGATGAACCCACAATTTTAGACAGTGATGTAGAAGGTATACTCAAAGCACTTGGGAAAAAGAAATTATTATGAACAGATGGCATAACAATAGAGTTAATTCAAGCTGCAGAGACAGAATCCGCTCAAATTCTAACTAACATTTATCAACAAATGTGGAAAAGAATGACCCACAAATTGGAAATGCTTAATGTACCTTCCAATCCCCAAGTAGCCAGCAGACCATTGCACTAATTATTGATGTACGAAAAATGATACTGAAAATTCTACAACAAAAAATTCTACCATATACAGAATGAGAAATACGAGATGTCCAAGATGGGTTCAGAAGAGAAAGAGGCATGAGGGACCATATTGCTCACATCTGTTGGTTAATGGAGTGCACCAAATGATTTCAGAAGAAAACCAGGCTGTGCTTTTACAGATTATAAAAAGCTTTTGATTGCATGAAAAACTATGGATCACTCTTAAATAAATGGATGTTTTGCTACATTTGATTATTCTAATGTGTAATAGGTACTCAGGAGACCACCAGTATGACAGAATATGGTTTCCAATTAGCCAGGGAGGTCAAGCAAGGCTGAATTTGATCACTCTATCTTTTTAACTTGTATGCTGAACATGTCATATGCAAAACTGGATTAAATTCTAAGGAAGGAAGTCTGAAAATTGGAGAATGAAACATGGATCATTTAAGATATACAGATAACACCATACTACTAGCAAAGACCAGCAAAACTTTGGAACAACTACTGAAGAAAGTCAAGGAAAAAAGTGCAATGGCAGGTTTACGGTTAAACATTAAGAAAACAAAAATAGTGACCACAGATGATTTACATAATTTTAAAGCAGACAACGAAGACACTGAGACAATAAAAGATTTCTTATATCTAGACTCAGTCATTAATCAAAATGTCGACTACAGCAAAGCAATCCTAAAAAGACTAAGGGGTGGCCTGCAGCCACCCTTTTTACAGCTAAATTGGGGCTGCAGCCGTGATCTGGCTTTTCCAGGGAGCAAAAAAGAAGCAGCTAAAAGCAGCTCCTTTTTACACCGTGGAAAGGGCACAACAACCACGATGCCACGGCTTTAAGGTGCTCCTTTAACATTGTGTCATGTGGACGCATGGCCAGAGGAGTGTCGTGATGCCATCCACTGTGTGGAGTGATGTGCAGCATCATGGCACCCTGGGGGTGGAGTCGAGGTGTGCAGGTCTGCACAGGGCCCTAAGACTTGAAATTGCAGCTATGAAGAAACAAAATAAGACAAGTGTAAAGACAGATATTTGAATATCAAAACCAGGATTATCCATGCCACTATATTTCCAATTCCTATGTATGATTGTGAAAGCTGGACAGTGAACCAACCTGATAGGGAGAAGATCAACTCATTGGAAATATGGTGTTGGAGGAGAATTCCCCAGATACTGTAGCCTGCCAAAAAGCCACATAAATGGGACCTACCCAAGGACCAAAATTTCCCCACTACTGCATAAAACATACACAGGATTATAGCCTAAAAGTTCTGCCTGGCATTGTTTGGTAATATTTGTCAGCATATCCCTGCCACAGATATGCTGACATATATTACCAAAGAATGCCATTTTTTAGTTCACATGGAGGGGAGAATTCAGCATCTCCCACTACAGCCTCCAGCATCCTTAGAACTTACCTATCAGGTGCTACTTCCTTCCCAACACAGCTCTTTATTGATCTTGGAGAGAAGGAACTTTGCCCTTATAGCTGTATGCACAATGACCAAGGCATCTTCCAGATTCTAGCTGGATGTTGTGCATTCAGCAGGAGGGACATAGTAGGACACATCACCTACTCTCCACAGCTCTAGGTGTTCTGGGAGGGAAAACAGGAGAAGAAGTGTAGTTCACCTAAGTTGAACCTCACATTTCCTGAGACTGGAACTTGTCCAGTACCATAACACAAAAACACACATGGGTTATAATTCAGAAAAAAAACAACAACATATATTTAATTAATGTGCCCATAAATATCAAACCATGTTGGTTTCAAAGTTCTAAAACGCAGAATACAGCTTGGAACTCAGACATTCATTTTCCCTTCTTTATCCCCCTCTTTTCTTTTCTTTTCTTTCTTTCTTTCTTTCTTTCTTTCTTTTTTGCAACTGTTCTGCTCATGAAGGCTTCGTCCTTTATTGGTTGCAGAGCAGCCCTGGGTATACAAAGGGATGTGCCTCATAGTTGTGCATCCTGTGGAAATGAACATGGAAATCCTTGAGGGTGAGTGGCCTTTGCAGACGTACTGGAGGCTTCTTTTTCCTGCTATTGTACTGATGCCTGGATCAGAGCATGCATGTGCTGTCAAAGCTTTTGTGGCTCACAAATGACAATTTAACTATATTCTTTATGTAATGATTTGTGGGAATATAGTTTTACGTGTGCGTTAAAATTCCTCATTCAAGTACCAATTTTATGATGAAGTCACTGACAGGTCTCAGACACATGCTAAGGTATAGAAGAAGTGCTTCAAATTCCTTCACACTGCTCCTTTTGTTTTGCCAGAATAACAAAGGAATTCATGAAAATGATCAACATGTAGGTTTATTTTTTTAAAAAAAATATCAGGAAAGCACTTTCAAGTGGCCCTGAGTAGCATTCCTTAAAAGATGTGCACAATTAAGTACAAACTATGAAGAGCTTTGCCTGCAAATAATTCTACACAACACAGAAGCTTTGGAAATGGGGAAAATGGTCACAGAAGTGACTTACAGGGCCCGAATTCAGCACTGGAGGAATGGGAAGCCATTTTGAGGGAAATGTCAGTGTGATAAAATCAGTGTAACTTCCAAATTTGAGCCCAATTCAGAAGAGGTAAGTCGGACACCAGAGGCAGTGTGATAAAGTAAAGGAGACCACCTGGGTTTTGTTGTTCGTGTTGCTGTTGTCTCTTATGTTTTTAGAGAGGTCTTGTTAAGGCAGACTGAAGACCTAGTGCAATCCATCTAGTCCCAATAGAAGTTATTTCTTTAAAAGCATAAATTAATGAAGCACTTTATTAATTGGTTAATTTTGCTGTTAATTTGCTAGAGTAGGTTCAGCAGCATACTAGTAAACTGCCTTAGGCAGTAGCCTGTCTTTATGTAATTAAAACGTGAAACCCTAACAGATATGTTGATATATTCTGCATACTGGTACCATGCACTGGAGCAGATCAAAATTTTTACTCTAATTATGGCAGCTGTGTTCACTGATGCATATAAATTAAAAGTGACCTATGGCAATATAATCTACGCTTCTTTTCATTGTGAGCATCCTTTAGGGAATTACACAGCCTATTAAATATTCTTCACAAAGAAACACAGACCTAAAAGGTGTAAAATTTGAACTTCACTAATTCACACATAAAAGTATAGCAATTGCACTGAGGCATTTAGGTCATTTGCCAACCAGTAAACAGCCAGAAAAAAATAATCTCGATGCATATAGAGCAAATCTTTTAATATCTTTGCCAAATCTTCGACTCTGTCCAGTTATCTCAGTTCTAACCTACAAGTCCACATTCCTGTTTAATTAATATGAATGCTATTTTCTCTCAGGCTCCTAGTAATGATATATTTTGTATTATGGCACAGTAGTAGATTAAACAGGCAAAAACTGGAGAGCATCCAATAGAATACAGAGAGAGACATGTCCTCAATGGATGGCTGTTTTTATTTTGGAAAAAAGCCCAACTCATTTCAGCCTATACAGTGGTACCCCGGGATACGAATGCGCCGCCTTACGAAATTTCCGGGTTACGAAAAAAATCAATTGAAAAAAACTGTTCCGGGTTACGAAGGTTATTTCGGGTTACGAAAGAAATTTTGGTGCTTTTCGGCGCTTTTTTCGCACCAAATCGCGGCTTTTCCCCATTAGCGCCTATGGGTTTTCGGCTTGCGAAAGCTTTTCGGGTTACGAAAGCGGCGGCGGAACGAATTAAATTCGTAACCCGGGGTACCACTGTATGTATTTCAGTGGCCTTCTTCAGTAGCTACATAAAAACACAAATATAAATATACGTATCAAATTAAAAGGGAAACACCTAGTTATACATACAGAATACATCATAATACATATCATTCAGGGACGTAGCCAAGGGGGGGAGTTCTTGGAGTCCGGACCCCCCTTCCGTTAGATAAAATGAATGGTGTGTGCTGCCGCACTGCCGCACCCAAGCCCCATTATAATGGTGGCACTTAGTCTGGACCCCCCCTTCCCAAAATCTTGGCTATGTCCCTGTATCATTCTCATCTTTGTATACTGCTTAAAGCTTAAACATACTAATATGAAATCTAACTGCAGAAATTTCTGGAGCCAACAATCTCTTTCATTTGCTGGACAGAAAAGAAACATATGAATTAGGCTCAAGGTTTGGGTTTTTTTTAAATTCACAGATGGTCAAAAAAAGGGGGGACTGGAAAAAGAGCCATGAGAGCTTTCATGGACATATCATGCAAACAGACTAGAAAAAGATTTTAGTGAATTTACAGAAGTGGGAGAAAACTGATTCTTCTTTTAGTTTTCCAGGAACCAAAGATTTTAACTTCAGAATCCACTCTGCTTCTTTTTAGAATAGAATCTTCTCATTATTATTAATTTTTTCTGCAGCCCAAAATCTGAGGTCCGTTGCAGGATGATGGCATTCCAAATATAACTTACTAAAGAGACCACATGGGTTTTGTTGTTCTGTTTGTTGCTGTTGTTTTTTTTATATTTGAAAGGTGTTCAGCTATATGTTTTTAGAGAAGTTTTGTCATCTTTTCCACATACATTTTTAGACCCTTGCATTGCAGATAACAAAACTGCCAGTGGTAAAGTGGGCCAAAGTGGGCCTCTTTTGAGATGGTTTGTAAATTCAGGCATTTTTGAGGTATACCTGTAATGGCCACAATGGCCACAGGGTGGTGTCCTGTGAATGTGGCTGTACCCATCAGAGTGTTGATGGATGTTTTTGTTTCCTGAAATTGCTGTTCATCAAAATTTCCTAGGATGTCCTATGACCTCAAAGGTGGCCAATTTATCACACTGCTTATCACACTGGGGTTAATTTTGGCATTAAAGAGAGATTAAGTGCATTTAAAGCACCCTGAAAATAAAGCGAAAATGGCAAGTAATTGCACGAATGATTATCACATGCAATTGTGCAAATAAAGTGATATTGGAAATGCATTGTTGCTGAAATCCCAAAAGTAAAAGATGCCCATTAATGCTTCTTTGTGACCACTTTAATGGCAGGTTTTGTGTGATGTCAATGGAAATAGTATCACATGATTACGTGATTTTTCCCCCCGGGATGTTCATGGGATAAACTTCCAATCTTCTTCATGTAATACATTCTATAGAGGTTTGAAAATAAGATCACCTGTCCTTAAAGTGGGTTTACTTTAACTTAAATTTACAAAAGTTTACTTTCAGTTGTCTTGACCACAACGTAATCTCTTGCCCACACATACTCTTGGCACATATACTATAGAATCTGATTGAAATTTAAATTGGAACTGAAACTTAATCCAATGTAGAGGTGTCTCTGGTCAGTCAAAATGTAGATCAGGGAATGGGAGTTCTCCTGGTCAGTTTAAAGGTAAATCAGGGAACAATATTCACACTACAGAATGGCATTACACTTCCCCTGTAGACACAGATCCTAAAACCTGAATGTACAGGTTTCTGCAATACAGTGAAGTGTTATTTCCATTTAAGTCATGTGGGCTGGCTTTGTCTGTTTCTAGAGATATCTGATTACAATGGCACATGTCTGAATTACTTCCCATTTGCATTGCTGTAATGTGACTTACTGGAGTTGCAGGAGAAAGTCTGCTTGGCGACTGCTCCCAACCTCTACATATTCTCTTCCTCCCTTTCTTCCTGGAGCCCTCCACAGTGTCTGTCTGCAAGCAATACCTTTTTTGTTTTGGTTTTACAGGCCAAAGAAAAGGCTATTAATAATATGCTGTAGGAACTGTATTTGTTCTTTTTTAATGGTTAAGCTTTTAAATTGAATTCTATTGATAGTTTAGTTCTGTTTTTAAACTAGTCATGTTTTAGTGATGTCAATTTTTATTTGTATTAGTTTGAACTCTTGTAAGCTGCCTGGAGTCCAAATGCACAGGAAAAGGTGGGGATATTGGTGTATATGGGATGAATTTGAGAGAAAGTTATTTTAAGCAGAAAAATTAAAAAGACAAAGAGCCAGATAGAAAACTTAGAGATTTCTAGAGAGATTTCAACAAAAACACTGCCACTATTATATATAAAAAATCTATTTCCAGCAAATGCTATTATGTGAATTCTATTAAATGTGGTGAATCTATTTTGCATGGTGCTGTCATTCTTTTTGGTCACTGGAAAATGGTAACTTGTACATATGTTGGACAGAAATATATTATTAGTGACTTGATCTTGAGTTATCTCATGTTATGAGAAGCCTTAGAATAACAACCTCCTGCATTCTACCCCTGATTCATTTCCATATTCAATACAGAAATATATTCTGTATAAGTCCTACAGATCAGTCATTGTCCTACTGTTCTGTCCTTTGTCTGATGTACACATGATGGCTGGAATCTTGCATGGCTCAACATACTATTATGTATATAATAGCCCTCCTCCAACCACCATCTTGAGGGGGAGAGAGGCCTGGCTGGAAGAAAAAAGAGCCTCCTCCAACCACCATCTTGGGGGGGAGAGAGGCCTGGCCTGGAAGACAAGAGCCCCTCTCCAACCACATACTGAGGGGGAGAGAGCCAGGCCTGGAAGACAAAGAGCCCTCCTCCAACCACATCTTGAGGGGGAGAGAGGCCTGGCCTGGAAGAAAAGAGCCCTCCTCCAACCACATCTTGAGGGGGAGAGAGAGGCCTGGCCTGGAGAAAAAGAGCCCTCTCCAAACCTCTTGAGGGGGAGAGAGGCCAGGCCTGGAAGACAAAGAGCCCTCCTCCAACCACCATCTTGAGGGGGAGAGAGGCCTGGCCTGGAAGACAAAGAGCCCTCCTCCAACCACCATCTTGAGGGGGAGAGAGGCCTGGCCTGGAAGAAAAAGAGCCCTCCTCCAACCACCATCTTGAGGGGGAGAGAGGCCTGGCCTGGAAGAAAAAGAGCCCTCCTCCAACCACCATCTTGAGGGGGAGAGAGACCTTGCAATTTTTGTATTGTATTGCAATTTTATTGTACACCGCTATGATCATTGCGGAATAGCGGTCTATAAATAAAAATTATTATTATTATTATTATTATTATTATTATTATTATTATTATATATCCACATGCATGACTACACTACAGTTGGTCATTTACTAATCCACAGAGTTTATTGTAAAGCTGCTGCTGCAGCTCCTCCAACCCATACACAGCCATTCTGTGCCTATTGGAAAAGGCAGATGAAGAGAATATGTACTGTATAGTCAGACACAGAATGGTCACATCACCCAGTGAGATGTCAATGGATGATGTAATCATTTCATGTCTAGCTACAGGAACATAGCCAAATGCTTCTTTAACCCTCCTCCAAAGGGTAAGGAATGGCTTTGAGGGGAGGCTGTACCAGCATTTCAGTAAATGCAGCAAGGTACCTTTGGTCAGTGCAGTGTGAGACCAATGCTAGCTCTCCTGTATGCCTCCTGATTCTACTACACTCCTCCTTCAAATTCTACCTGCCTACTACTGTTGGTATTACTTCTGAGGCCTATAAATAGCTGTTTATAGAATGTGCCTTGTAAAAACCAGCCATGCAATTTCCAGGTACAGTGGTACCCCGGGATACGAATTGATCGCGTTACGAAATTTCCGGGATACGAAAAAGTTAGATTGGAAAAAACTGTTCCGGGATACGATATTTTTTTCGGGTTACGAAATTTTTTTCGGCGCGAAATTCAAACGCAAAGCGCGGCTAGCGGCTTTCCAGCGCTAAAAAAAAGCCTTTTCGGGTTGCGAAATTACTCGGGTTACGAACGGAGCGGCGGAACGAATTAATTTCGTAACCCGAGGTAGCACTGTAATTGTTATTCCAATTACTTCTTCCACTTGTGCTATTTAAATATATTACTTGCAAGATACCCTAATAATACAGTTGTCCCTCCACATTTGCAGCTTTGACTTTGGTAGTTTTGATTATTCACAGATTTCATTAATAGGTTCTCTTAAGGAATCTCTAGGTCCTCCAGCATGACTCTGCCAGAAGTTAACCATAGAGTCACAATGCAGCACTTAGAGATTCCTAGAGAAAGCACTTCTCTAGGCATTTGTAGGTCTTCCAGTACAATTCTATGGTCAACTTCAGCTAGATTTTGGCCACAAAGAGTTGCAATGGAAAACTAGAGAGATTTCTCAGGAAAAAAATAGTAATTTTTTATTTGCATTTCTTCCCACTTTCACAGGGGTCCTGTGCCCTAACCCCAGCAAATGGGGGAAGGGAGGGGAGAGCTGTACATCTTTTTCTAAAAATAAGGGCAAGGGAATCCTTATGCATAAATGATACCAAAGTAATATAACCCTTATCTAAATGGCTCTTCCTATACTACTACTACTAATAATAATAATAGGATTTATTTATATGCCGCCCAATCACTGGGAATCTGGGCGGCTTACAACAGAGGGGATAATAGATGGTTCCCTGCCCTCAGGCTTACAATCTAAAAAGACATGACACAAAAGGAGAAGGGAATGGTGGGGGGGGAAGGGGATCAGGTCCAGCAGTTCTTCTCTCCCTCTGAGGTCTGGACCAAGGCAGATGGACTGGAGAGAGGGCTCTTTTTCTTAATCGAGGCTGGTCCCAATGACGTTGGGCCTGTCCTTTCACTCCCTCCCAGGCCAGAAGATGACAGTTGGACGGAGGGAGGAGAGTTTAATTAGCAACTAGGCTGTGTCTTAGGCCTCATTCCCACTTATAAATAAATTGGTTTGCGATCTGAATTGATGGATTGATTTGACAGAGAAGCATGATTCACATTACATTTGCCCCGATCGCATGTAAAATAACACACTTGTGGTTCACATTCACAAATGAATTGATTCAAAATGGAATTTCTCCAGCTGGTGGAAGGGCAAATTTAAATCGATTCCGATTCTCATCTGGTTCACACTTGCGCAGAATCAGTTTATCCAAAAAGACGCCTAAAAAATCAGCATCAAAAAGACATGGGTTAAAAGGATCTAGCACATGGCCCCCTCTCCAAATCATTTCAGCAATTCGGTTCGAGTGGGAACCAGGGTCATTTGAACCGGTTCAAACCAATTTGCAATCCGGTTTAAAAGGCATTGGAGATCAGGCCTTAGATGGCCTCACTAATGTCAATGCTGTCTCTTAACAAGGAGCTTGGTACCATTTATTCTAAAATAGCTCTTTGGTGTTTGTAAGCTCTTCCTCATCATAAAAGGCAAGAGCTTGCTGCATATGGATAAATCTTTCATAATCTGAAGCAGTTTGAACAAATAAACTAACAACAACTGTGAAAGACTATTTGTATTTTCTTTGTAGCCCCATTAATCCTTGCACCAATTTGTGGGGTAATTGTTGTAGCATCAATAAGATTGCACACAAAAATCTCTTGTACAAACACACAGCATTGTGTAGTTTGTACCATTACTAGGATTAGAATCCATCCAATGATTATCTCCCTCCAAGCAGAGGACTACCAATTCTCTCACACTTCTATTAATACCTTAGCTATACAACCAACTCCTTAGAATTACTTCACCTGTGTAACCCACAGCATGTACCAACCTTTCAAGCTATCTGGCTATTCAGAAAGAAACACTTCAGAGTTTTCACTTTTTGTTCATTGTCTGTTATATTCTGACAAGAACACAGACATTCTGTGCATTATATTCCTCAGTGCCAGAAATTATTACTGAAGCACTATCTTAGGTGTACAGCTCTCAGCACATCCATGCTAAAGCAACAAAGAAATCAAATAGAAAGGATGAATTGCAGACTGCCAGATAAAAAACTCCCTCACTACTGGGTAAGACCTCCCAGGTGTTCCATCTTGTGTCGGATGTCCCATAGTAAAGGGATTAAAAAACTGTTTCATATGGGGCCAATACAGGATGCTCCAAATCCTGTATTTCTTGATCTGATATGAGTAAGAAGAGTGGGCAACAGTCACACTTACAACAGATTAACCTTTGAGCATTTTGTACAGTAATTTAGCCTATTACAGTATATGCTAGTGATAGAACAGTAACTGCAAAATTCAGCAATCTTGCACAACAAAACCAATTGCCTATCTGTGTGTGAAACTGCTGCCCAACAAAACTACCTGTCTTATCTTTTGTGAAACATTGCTGGATATTTTTCTGTGTAACATTTTTTTGCCCAATATTTTTTGCTGTGCAACATTTTTTGCTGTGGAACTTTGCTTTTTTCTACATAAGAAATAGCATTCTTGCACAAAACACATGAGACTGCCTGAAACTGGTCTTTTTTATGCAAACCCTACAATTTGATTGTTGTATAATTTCATTTTGATATTTTCCAGGAAGGCTGTGCAGTTCTCAAGTGCTTGCTTTCTAGAGAACTACACAATTTTATAGGCAAGCTGTCTAACACTTGTGGAAAAACTGTGCAGTTTCCCATAACTGCAGATTAAAAAAATCCTGAGTATTTCAGAGATGTGTGTGTATATGAGCCTTCAAGTCATCTGTTGATTTTGTAAGCCAGGTATACTCAGAGATGGTTTTGCCACTTCTTTCCTCTGAAACATAGCGTTCAGTACCTGGTATTCATTGGTGGTCTCCCATTTAAGTACTAAACCAGACCTGACTCTGCTTAGTTTCCAAGATCTCTCAGGATCTGGTGTCTTACAGGATGCAAAACTGTTTAGTTGTTCTCAACATCCAATTGAGATTTACCATCCCGATCACCTACTAAATACTGGAGACTGTTTGCTATGAGCACTTCTCACCTCATAACATCTGCTAACCTGCCATTGCAAGATTTGCATGAGTTTGGAGATTCCTATGAGATCTGACAAGAGTCTGAAAAGTCTGGACACAGAGATCCTTCTGTGTCACATTTTATCTTATGCTGGCAACTGTCTGTCTTGGCAATAGCTTTGAGCATGGCAAGAATAGCTTTATCTACAGATTAATCTCATTAAGAACTGTTTTTATCTTGAGCATCATAACATGTGTTTTAAGAAACACTATTTAAATAATAATAATAATAATAATAATAATAATAATAATAACATGCCAGTTGCATTTTTCTTTAAGCCTGAAACCAACATACATTATCCATATGACCCCTCAGTTCACATTTGAAAACTAGCAAACTATTAACTTGGATGATAGGAAAGATCACGCTGCAGCTGAAAAAAGAATTGCACAGCCAAACACTACCTGGTCCCTAGAACTCAAATCCAGTCTGTAGTTGAGATAAATGTGCAAAGCTGGGGTCAGGTGCAGACCTCCACTTAGAAAGGTGGAGGATGAACTACAGCTCTGGCAGAATGGCTTCTGATCACTGTTGGAACCAGACATGTGGCTAAATGATAAGCTAATCTCATGGCTGAAGTCACCCATTTAGAGAGTCTCTGAACACAGTATAGCCTTTCCTGTGATTATTGCAACAAAATAGAAATGCTGGATGTTTCCTATAAAATAAAGGTCTGATCAACATACAAGAGCTTGCTGAACATCCAACATAGGAGAAAACTTTCGTATCTGAAACAAGCTTTGGCTAGAACATAGTTCTATTCAATTTTGTAAGTGAAAATTGGAAACTACTTTTGGCAAAAATGATATTTCAGCCCAAAGACAGACATGCCCATGATGGAAATGAAAGAAAAGGGGGTCATGTTACTTTCCTCCCCTGAGAGTTCTTCATCCTTGGAAGAAGAACCAGATTTACCAGTTGAGAAGACACAACAGATGCCTGATGACCAGCCAAGGCGTCCTTCTGTTTTGCAGGCCAGTCTGGGTTCGAAGAATGAAGAGAGCTGGAGAAAAGACCCTACAATCCTGGAGAAAATTAGAGGCTCAGGCATCAGGACGAGACCATTCAAACAGATGGAGCAATTGTCACAACAAACAAAAGGCTGGAGGTTTTCCATAAAGCAGAGGTCTGCAGACCTTCTAGACTAGAAAGATTGAGGAAGCTGCTACAACTACAGTTCTGTCAGGTCAGTTAAATATAAAAGGCAAGACCTTACTGAACATCCAACATATGGAGAAACCTTTCATCATATGAAAAAGGCTTTAATAGAACATAGGGAGTTCTATTAACTGTAGTTTGTGACAACTGAAAACCACCTCTGTCAAGAATGCTAGAATCATAGAGTTGGAAGAGACCACAAGGGCCATCCAGTCCACCCCCTGCTATGTGGGAACTCTCAATCAAAGCATCCCTGACAGATGGCCATCCAGTCTCTGCTTAAAGACCACCAAGGGAGGAGACTCCACCACTCTCCAAGGCAGTGTGTTCCACTATCGAACAGCTCTCTCTGTTTAAGTGGAATCTCTTTTCTTGCAGCTTGCATCCATTGCTCCGGGTCCTGTTCTCTGGAGCAGCAGAAAACAAGCTAGCTCCCTCCTCAATATCACATCCCTTCAAATATTTAAACAGGGCAATCATACCACCTCTTAACCATCTCTTCTCCAGGCTAAACATATATCAGCCCAGAGACAGACATGGAAAAGGAATTAACAGTCAGTATAAAATTGGCGTAAAACACATAATGCACGCCCCCAAGATGCCCAGAAGCCAGCTTCATGCTGCCTGCATGGCAGCCAGGTTCACAGAGCTCCAGTAGTATGACATTTACATCCTGCATATTGCAGGAGCATCATAAAGCTGCAGTGGGATGGAAAAAGCCAGCTTTTTACTGGCTCAAAAAGGAGTGACACTTTCCCGTAGGATGTTCCCATTTGGCAAAGTCACAGAAAACAAGAAAAAATAATCTTTATAAGTTCTGATCAAGACTGCCATGCCTAAAGACCATAAGTTCAGCATGCAAATAAACTTCATCAAGTGATAAAATGAAAGTAACTAGTCAATGAACTTCAAATTCAGATCCAGAACAGTCAGTTTTTGTTTTTTTTTTGTAAATCCCGCCCTTTCTTACAGAGTTATCCTCTTCTTTGATTTCCATGAGGACCAAGGATAATAGAAGACTCTGGAATCAGAATCTCCTGAGTGCCAGTGTGGCCAGCATGAGTCTCCCTTACCTGGGCCCAGCTTAAGCCTCCAGGATAGCTGTCATCATCTAAACCTATCTTCTTTAGGATTAATCAGTTTATTTCATAGAATCATAGAGTTAGACAAGACAAGGGCCGTACACTCCAACCCTCTTCCATTCAAGAAGACACAATCAAAACACTCCTAACCATACAGCCTCTGCTTAAAAACCTCCAAAGAAGGAGACTGCAAACATTCCAAGGTGGCACATTCCATTGTCAAACAACTCTTACCTCCAGGAAATGTTTAGGTGGAATCTCTTTCAGCATAAGTTTTCACAGATAACTGCCCAAATCTTCAGAATCACTTCCTAAACAAAATCTTATGCTGAAAAAATAGCTGTTCTGACAGGGCAGCAGGCACAGTCAAGGCTCATGTATAAGTGTTTAGGAATGGCCAGCACAGAGACAAACAGCTGCAGCAAAATCAGAGGGGTCCCAGATGTTTTTGCTGCTTTATAGAAAAGTCAGGTCAAAGCACAGGGTTATTGCTGGAAGGAATGTTGGATACCACTGGGGGAAGATATCTCTTCCCAGCTGCAATGCCTTGATCATGGTTCTTGTGACTTACATACCTCAGTCTGGTTTATTTCATTTAAACTGACTTCATTAGCTTTTGACCCCTGAACAGTTTCAGCTGATGCTAGCTGCATCACTTAACTCACTGAGTTGTTTATGACAATTGTTTAAAGATACCACAACACTTTTTACCACAATATTCTCTTTCTGTCTGTCTGTCTGTCTGTCTTTCTTTCTTTCTTTCTTTCTTTCTTTCTTTCTTCTCACAACTAAATGAAAAAGAGGTATTTTGTTTCCAGAAGAGGGTGGGACAACTACTTACACAGCCAGGATCCATTTTTGGGAAATAGAATAAAACAAGCAAAAAAGAAGATGGCATCATACTACGCAATTATAGCACTCTCATCCCACTTTAACCTTTGTGACTCCATCCTATCAAATTCTGGTAGCAAATTTTAAATACCTCATGAAAATGCAAGCTTCAAGATTCCATGAGATGGAGGCATGGCAGTTGAAACAGGATCAAAAAACAAGAATTATACAATGTAAAACAGACCTAAAATATGTCTAGACCAGCAGTTTTACCACTGCCTTTAAAAGAAAATGGACTCTTCCAGCTTGCTTTATGTAGATACATTGTTAAACTGATGTAATTTTCAGCCATGAACAACTGTTTTACTAGCTGAATTTTATGCTGTAATGAATGTGCATAAATATTATATATTAAGGGCAATTTATCTACACTATTATATTTACCTTTGTAATGGTTTCTTTTCATGCTGTGAAAGAAGTGCAGACTTCCTGAAAATCTTTTCTTTGCTGACTGTTATTTCTTTAATATGTGATTTTATATCATTTGACATGCATAATTTGAAAAAGAGCAATGCCAGGAGATACAAGGCAACTGACTGGAGGTGAACTTCAGAACAGCAAAGGGGGAAAGATAAGACGAACTGAAGAAGATATGTTGGAAAATGAGAATTGGGAGACCTGCAAAGACAAAGACCACAGGATTTAAACTACTTTGGAAGTTGACCAACAATCAGTGTATGATTTTAAGGTGGAACAACAGAAAAACAAAAGGCTATGCTTTCTAGGAGATTCTGGGAGTTGTTTGAAAAATGTAGCAGAGCTTGAAAAAGCTCAGGCTCCTCCTGCCAGTATGGTCAGGGTGGGATTCTGAGAGTACCAGTCTAAAATTTAACTTTCCCAAGCTCTATCCAGAGCACAAAAATACAGCATATGTTTATATCCAGTGAAAAACAAAACAAAACAAATTAAGAGGGGGGGGTAGATGAATGTACTAAAATGCAGTGGTTATTTGATAGTATCACTGCCCATAGAAAATTTACAATTTCACAAAAAAATTCAGGAAGAGTCCTCATATTCTAGAACAATTCATCTAACAAACAATAGTGGACAATGTCGAAAGTAGCAGTGGGGACTGGAGATGTTATATTTTGCTGGGGAAGGAGAATAAGCTATACTGTCAGGGTTTGCTTCTAGAAAACCCTGGACTGTAGATCTTAGGGTTTTTGTTGTTGATGTTGTTGTTGTTGTTGCTGCCATCAGCCTCTTTCTAGTCTACCACTCCTGATAGCATGGGCAATCAGCCTATTGAGATAGCCAGACCTAGTTTCCAAGATCCAAAACACACTGCAAAAATAATCCTGTTTGAGACCGCTTTAACTGCCCTGGCTCAATACTAGGTAATTTTGGGAACTGTAGTGGTTCCGGTCCTACTGCAGTGGTTCCGGTCCTACCTCTCACTCAGGTCCCAGAGGGTGCTGCTCGGGGACAGTAGCTCCAGAAAGAGGGAGCTCCTTTGTGGGGTCCCTCAGGGGGCTATTTTGTCCCCAATGTTGTTTAACATCTATATGAAGCCGCTGGGTGAGATCATACGGAGTTATGGTGCTGGGTGCTATCAGTACGCTGATGACACCCAAATCTATTTCTCTGTGTCTCGTTCGTCGGCCTCGAATTCTAATGGCATCTCTTCTCTCAATGAATGTCTTCGGGCGGTAATGGGCTGGATGAGGAAAAACAGATTGAAGCTGAATCCGAACAAGACGGAGGTGCTCACGGTAGCGGCCCTGAAACCAAGAATTGGGTTGCAACCACCAGTCCTGGACAGGGTCACACTCTCCTCTAGTGACTGTGTTCACAGTCTGGGGGTGCTCCTTGACTCGCCGCTCCTGATGACAGATCAGGTGAATGCGACCGTCAGGAGCGCCTGTTATCAGCTTCAGCTGATACGCCAGCTGCGCCCTTTTCTGGAAGTAAGGGATCTCAAGACTGTTGTGCACGTGCTGGTAACCTCATGCCTTGACTTCTGTAATGCGCTCTACATGGTTTGTGCCTGGTTTGGAAACTACAGCTGGTTCAAAACATGGTAGCCAGGCTTGTGTCAGGAACATCTAGAAGGGACCATATCACTCCGGTTTTGAGGTCCCTCCACTGGCTGCCTATTGGTTTCCGGGCCCAGTCCAAGGTGTTGGTTATTACCTTTAAAGCCCTAAATGGCTTGGGTCCAAGCTATCTCAGAGACCGCCTCTTCCCATACAATCCTCCTTGCGCTCTCTGGTCCTCTGGGAGGAACTTGTTGCAGCCTCAAAAATCGAGGCTTGTGGTGACCTCCCGGTGGGCTTTCTCTGTTGTCGCCCCCAGGCTCTGGAACGACCTGCTGGACGAGATCCATCAATTAACATCTTTGGACAGCTTCAAAAAGGCTGTCAAGACAGATCTCTTCAGGCAGGCCTTCCCAGACTGAAATATCCTGCCCCAGGATCTCAGGATCTCCCCCCTCCTCAGTAATGTCTCCAAAGCCCCCTTTTCTTTTCTTTAGAACTGAAGTTGCAGTGGTTTGTTGGTTGGTGTTATTTTGTTTCATTTATTGTTATTTTAACTAGTTATTGTGGTTTTAAATTAGATATGTTGTTTAATAACTTTTTAAGGGGGGAGGGAAATATATTGTTTTTATGCTGTATGTTATTTTAATGTTATAAACTGCCCGGATTGGTTCGCCACAGGGCGGTATATAAATAAATTGTATTTATTTATATTATGTAGTTTTGTGAGACATTTAGCCTTCTCTGTCAGAGAATGCTGGTACCACAATAAACTACAATTTCCAGGATTCCCTATCATTAAGACAGGGAAAATAAAGCAGTCTCAAACTGGATTATTTCTGTAGTGTGTTTTGGATTCAAGATGTCTTTAGCAGATTTAGACCTCTGTTGTATTCCAGCAGGTATATCTAGTGACTGGAATACGTATTTCCACTTTCTACTGGTATTCAGTCCTTTTCTTCATTCCATTACCCATGGATGGCCCTCTGTCCATAAATACCACCACCACTACATCACTAGTCAACTTCACAGTTCCCCCTGCATTTTCCTATAGAAAGCCAGTACAACAGGAAATCAGACAAAATCACAGGATTATATTGCAAGCTTCTCACAGAGCATTACAATAAAATAAAATGTTTTATTTGTGCAAAAATATATCTCAGTGGATTTCCTTGTATTTTATGGTGTCGAAATCTTGCAAAAATATAGAAGCACACACTTGAGTTGCCTGATAGGCCAGAAATGTTCTCCTCTGGACTAGTGGAAGAGTCTAGCAGCTAGACTCTTCAATATAGGTTGAGTCTCCCTTATCTGGAATTCTCAAATAAGAAATACGCAATAATCCAAAACTAACTGAGATAATGACAGTTTTGCTTTCTGATAGTTCAGTGTACACAAATTTTCTTTTATCCACAAAATTATTAAACATATTGATAAAATTACCTTCAGGATAAGTGATTAAAGTGCACATGAAGCATAAATGAATTTGGTGTTTAGACCTGAGTCTCATTTCCAAGATATCTCATCAGTTATGTATATACAAATACAGGTATTCCACACACACATACACACACACACCCCCGCCAAATCCTGAAATCCAAAACCCTTCTGGTCCCTAGCCTTTCAGATAAAGGAAGCTCAACCTGTAGACCTCTTGGTGACTAGCTGCCTATTACAGGTTATAAATAGATACATTTAGGATTTGGGGAAGGAGCAATTGTAGACCACAGGCTATCTTCTTGTGTTCCAGATTATAACAAAGGAAATACTGTATGCTAGTATTACACATTTGAATAGTATTACATATTTGAATCTTCTCCATATTCACTTTCACCACACAATACATACTTTATACAGCTCTGTTGTGTTCCTCCTTATTCTTGTAAGGTAAAAAGTCTCAAATGTAACTAATCTTGTAGGAGAATTTTTCTACTTCCCTGATGTATCTTTCCCAGGTCCATAATATCCAGTCTCATTTCACACTAAGGACAACCCTGTGAGGTAGGTCAAACTGAGAGAAAATATCTGGCCAAAAGTGAGTTTCATTACTGAGTGGTGGCTAGAACCTGGTTCTCTTATGCTAGCCACTGTACTACACTGTTCCTCAAATAAAATAATAATATGATTTTTTAAACAAATCCTCAAATAAAAGAGGTTCATTCTTATAACTTTCATGATAAGGTTGCCTTTATTTCAGTATCATGAATGAAAATGCCCATCCAGTTGCCCCAAACTTTAAGTAGGATTTAATCAATTCATCTGGGCTGAGGTTAAATAGCTACATCTATGCCCAAGAAGCAGAGAGTGGGGACTGGCAATTCCAACCACAGTTTGGCCATTCAATAAAGAGAATTCAGGGCCAACTGATATATTTTTTGCAAATTTAAGTCTTTGAATTATGCTATTAAATTTTATTAAATGTAAAATTGTTGGAATGTGAGAGGTAACTGTACACTAGGTTAAATAATAATTCTTTGCACAGTTCAAATACATTTCTATATAAAAAGCAATTATTTACTGCAAGTTGTCTGAACTTGAGTACAGGGGTTAATTCAAGTTTCTTGAAAAGAAAATAGCAAGTCTTTAATTTAATTCAACATTTTTATCTTGTTATTTTCATTTAGGTTGCAACAACACTACCTAAATCAAGAACATAGTTATATCATCTGTTGTGGGATTTTATACTTCCAAAACCCAGTTGGAAAAGACCTGGAAATTAATATAAAGGGAAATGGGTGGGTGGGAGGAGAAAAGCCATACACATTCACAGAGGCTCAATTCAGCAATTGCTGCCTTCAGGAAAAGAGTAAGAATGACAGTTTGTGTGCCTAGATCCCATGTGATATTGCTTCCATTTATTCCATAGCTCCAGTTGAATGAGACTGAAAAGAAAAAATCTTTTTATCTAACCTTCAGGGATTAGGTTTTCCATCATACTTTAGACTAAAGATGATTGCTAATGGGCAAAAGTTACAGATATTGAAACCTGCAACACAGGGAATAATTCAACTGGAAAAAACATGACAATTTACTATTATATCCTGCTAAAGAGGCTATCTAGGGGAAAGAAGAACTCCTTAGATTATTTGTTGTGAGTAACAAAGAGCAGCTACGCAGCACAATAAATTTCATCACCCCAATATAGCAATGTTTAATAGTACAAACACTGTAAAGTGCACACTGAGCTTCCCTACTCCCTTGGGCTTTCACATTCATCTCAGTGAAGGAAGAAGATCTGCATTCACATTCCTTTAATGCAGAAGTGAGGAATGTGTAGTCCTCTATATGCTGGTGGACTACAACTCCCATCAGCCTTAAATGACAAATACAATGGTGAGCAATTATGGAGGCTGTAGTCCAGCATCTGGAGGGCCACACGTTCCCTAGCCCTGCTTTAATGAATGGGTAATCTGACATTTTTTTCTGTTCTGTAACGTATGTTCATAGATGTGTTTTAAAGAATCAAAATATATAAAAGTAGCATGTGTGCTTTTAGATCTACAGTGAGTGTGCTTGAGCCAACTGTTGTTATGTGCCTTCAAGTCGACTCTGACTGATGATGATCCCACCATAGGCTTTTCTTGGTCAGATTTATGCAGAGATTTGCCATTGCTTTCCACTAAGGCAGAGAGAGGGTAATTTGCTCAATATCACCTGGTACTGTAGATTTCCATGGCTAAGCAGGGATTTGAATCTTGGTCTCCTAGAGTTCTAACCCAGCTCCTAGTCCAACACTCAAGCCTATATTTGATATTTTGAGCTAATCAGAAATACCTACTCATCTGAGCAGGAAAATATTCAATAAGTGCAATATGTGCATATCACAATGTTAGGTTAAAGACTCCCCTTGGTTTTTGTTTCTGCTTACATGCATTTATGAACATCACTGAACAAGGATGTGCCATATCCTTACTCCTTCCAAGTTTTTTGTAAAATACATCCACCTAATGGGGCAGCTACTTCAATTTGACAAGATGCATGAAGATTTTGTACTGACTGAACAGCCTGAGTACAAAAGGGTTTGTGATGAATCAGCCCAATGACAAAGAGAATAAGCAGACATAACAAGGTAGAGAATTCCAGCCAAGTTTTTTTAAAAATAAACAAAAGGAAAACACATCTTGCCTTGCTTCTTGTTCTCTCATCAAGACACACAAAGACACAAAAATGCTTATAGAATCATAGCATTAAGCAGAGATGACATTCTGGGGTTTCCTTTTCTGCTAGGGAAATAATGAACTCACTTTTAAAAAGTGAATGACAAAGCCTCCATTAATGGGGATGTCTGCAAAGATTATGATGAATCAGTTATTCTAGTACAGCTAACTACCATTTTTTTTAGAGAGATTTGTTAGCAAAGCATAATACCAAAGGAACCAATCACCTGCAGGTTCCATCTCATCCCACTATGAATTTATTTTGTAATATTCCCTTTTTGTTCCAATTGAAAAGTTCCAGATCAGTTCCAATCTAAGACATGCAAGAGGAGAGCCAATCAGCAAACCATTTTCCTCTGTACTGCATCATAAACTGTTCTCAGTCTTTCCTACCTAAGAAAAGTATGTTTTAGGTTGGGTCATTTTGGACAAGAGTCATTTGCCCTCAAAACTGAGGCAGAGCTTTGTTTTGGATCCCAAACTTTAGATGTCTCCACACCTAATAAACTCCATAAATGGCTATAACTTTTACAATTTGGGGGATAGGAAGATGGAATTTGAAGGGGCAGTAGTTCGTTTAGAGTGAGTGAAGCAGAAAAACCTTCAGACATATACAACAGATGTCCATAGAGAATCATGCAAGGGACCCTTAATTACTGATATTTTTTCTACAAAGGAAAAACCTATAACATTTATAATTATTTGTAAATATTATCCCTTAATTACATTACACACACAACAACAGTAAACATAATAAGCCTACAATATGCCTATGCTGATTCTATAGGTTCCAAAGTTTTTAAGAAGGTACAAATATAGACCTGCAATTGCTTCAGGTCCTGTTGATCACTACCAGTGTAGAAGTTAGTACTATCTTCATCTAAGACTTGCATTTCTACCAAAAGTTGCCACTTTGTTACTAAGATTGCTGAATGCAATATGTGCATGATTTCTGTGGGAAAATACTTTTTCCTGTAAGACATGCAGACTGTATTACAATTTCTACTTAACATTCAAGTATTATTATGACATACTGGGCAAGATTTTATGGTTTGACACAGAGGACAGAAAGACTGCTATTCGGCAAGGAGAATTTACTAATTACTAGTGCATTTGTGACACTTACTTGAAGAATAAAAGCTAGCATCTCATTCCTCCTAAGAGACTTATCAGAAAGTAAAATGCTAAAGAATAAAACAAGAACAAATTAAATGGTGTTGGGGAGCCCCAAGGGGGAAGTAATTCAGTTTGAATTGCTTGGGATTTTAATTGCTGGCAAATTATATTTCAGAATACATTCAAGAGATGAAATGGCTTCTACTAGTTTTATAAATCTTTTTCATATTTTACAGACATGAGGCCAAGTGGTTATAATGACATATTGAACCATGTGATCACTGATCATATGTTCATCATACAGAAAAGAGGATTTACAAAGATCTGTTATACAGTGCGCACTTTGTTTACATGGGGATTCATTCTGGACTCCCCCGCATAAAGCAAATACCGACTATGCTCGAGCCCCATTTAAATGAATGGGGCTCGTGCACACAGCGGCACAGCGGTGCAGCAGCACATGCACACCATGGGCTAACACCCATTCATCCCTATGGGACACGCCGTCCCTTCCTCCCTGCGTGGCTTTCAGCTTATGCTGAAAGCCGTGTAAAGCATGCTCGTGTATGATGCAGGCACACTGTTCTTTAAAAGGAAACTATCTCATCCATGAAGAATGTACACTGGCTTTTCAAATACAAGTCCATGAAAAATTAGCCCATAAACTATTTGCAAAATAAATGAAAAAATAAAATAAAATCAGGGCTATAAGAATGTACGTTATCGTCTCTCCCCACAGTATTAATGACAGCTATATCTCAATTAACAAAGTAGATGTTTCCCCAAATCATGGGGAAAATATAAAATTTACATTAAGTTACCATCTAATGGATAATTATTATAAAATGTAGTTTAGATGACATCTCATACTAGTGAAGCTAACTAAAATGTATAATAACAAACATCATAACTACAGGAAATACAGAGAAATTATGGACACCTTTTTTCAGATGTGGTAGTGAGGTTCTAAGGCTGAGAAATTCTGGTCAACATGGTACGATTTCTAAAATTTTAGTTATAAAAATATCAATGTACCCAGAGACATATCTTCTTAATATGTTATCTCTGCTAGATAAGAAGACAGACAAAAAGGATTCAAAGATTATTTTATATGTGGTGATGGCTGCAATGATAACTTATGCTCAGAATTTTCACAGATTTCTCATGGTACATAGGAAATTGTTCTCTCAATTGGTCTACAAGGTTCGGTTTTTTTTTTTTTTACTTCTTCATGTTGTGCTGCAAACTTAAAATTACCACTGTATTCAGTGAGTACAGAAATGAATCACATTTCCGTCTCCTTGATGTTGGCATTTAAATTCTTCTAACCTTAAGCCTTAAATGAGTAAGGTTTGTAAAAAGGAAGACTTGCTACAAGACTTTTTTTTTAACCACTGTATTTTTCTGTTTCTTAAAGTGTCAAATGTTAATGACACAAATTCTCTAACAGAATGTTGTTTTATAAGATGTATTATACTGCAGCAGAACATGCTGCCAATTCAAAGAAACATACTTTGTTCACTTTTCAGATTTTCTCCAGTTCATGTTTTGTTCATTTTCCCATACTTATTTTTCATGACAGTGCTCCTGAACCATATGGTGCCTCTTAGTCAGAGCTTGGAAAAAGTTTTATTTTTGGACTGTAGATCTCAGAATCCCCCAGTCAGCATGGACAGTCATTTGAACTTCAAGGTTAGAACACTCTTTTTAGTATTCTGGCAGCCTAAGAATACCATATTGCTCTTCAATAGCACTGTAACTGGAATATTCTGTTCAGAATACCATAAAATACTGCATATTTAATGCTTTCATGACAACAAATATGTCAATCTCTGTGTACAGAGAGCTTTAAAAATATCCCAGAACCCACTTCCATAATATGTTAGCTCTTTTGATGTCACTATTCAGTGATGTGGTTTTCTCCAACTACATTCTGAATAGTTATGCTCTCTCTTTTCTCATAATAAAATAGGATCACCTAGATCTTCTGTTAAAGATTTCTTTTTAAATTGTTGGAAAGTTAGAAGGTGATTAAGGGGGCATAAAGCTGGCCAGATGCCACCCCTTTCTGCCCCAGATGGAGGCCACAGCAGACGCGTGCAGGGCACCATTGGTGTGCTCGTGTATGATGACGTCCGTGTTGCACCACGCTGTTTGAGTGCTGCACTGCGCTGGCGTCATCGTTGTGCACCCCATGTACATGGCAGCATGCCAAGATGACGTCCTCAGCATGCAGTAGGGCTCAGGAGCCCTAGCCCTAATTTAGGCCCCAGACTGGTGCAAAGCACCGGTCTATAATGGGCCTAAGTAAACGTACTTGAAATTATCATGTGGCTATCATGCTGTATGGAAAACAAGAAAACTAGTCTCTCTCACACTACACAATTATATCACTGTGATTCCACTTCAACTGCTATGGCTCCATCCTATGGAATTCTAGGATCTGCAAGGGGGGGGGGGTTGGGGTGGTGGTATTTAATTCTCATCCAGAGAACTATAGTGCTTCACCAAACAACAAAACCAAGGATGCCATGACAGTTAAAACAGAAACACAGTGATGTATAGTGTATAAAGTGTGAAAGAGCCCATGGCAATTTTGCACTTGAATACAGCTTACATTGGTGCATTATTCATTAAAAATATAATATTTTAATATGCACTTAATTAATTCTAAATAAAGCAAAACATTGGAATTTTTTTCATGTATTTCAAATGTGAACGAAATGGTTTGCTACTGTTTAGAAGAAATCTCTGCCCCGTGTGCATCATTGGTCTAAATTTCTTGAGGTCTCAAGAGGCTGGCATTTGGTGTAAAGTCCCCAAAGTTTGTGGGCCCTATTCTGTACCACATAGGTTGGGGTAAGCAGTATGTTAGGCCTTACAGAAGTCATGCATATTTTTAGGAGGAGCTTCTGACAACAAGCAATCCTGTGCAAATGATCATGAGTGGAACATGGACATTAATGACAGCTATACTTCTTTTTGCTGTGGTGGTTGGCTGCTACTCCAAAGGTACCAGTATAATGAAACAGGCTGGATAAACACCCATAACTTGAAACTGAATCCAGCATCCTTGTGGTGCCCAGTCCACAGAGGTGGTTGCATACTCTTAAAGAAGCACACATCAGAGTTACCAACCTATATATGCCTATATTCACTAACCACTAATTTGCAGACTTCATATCTGTTTGCTTATCCATATTATTTCTCTTCTTCCATGAAAGTAATCTGCAGCCATTTTCCCTTTTCTCAATCTCTTTGTTGCAGCTCTTGCACTCCAGCCACCCGATTCTTGGGTCACTTGCTGACTGGAGCATAGAACAGATTGGGTCATTATGAACGTCCTGTCTTACATACCCACCAGCTGTGCTTCTGAATGTGGTGTGACTGAGAGAAGGGCGTCTTCTGAGGATCTCAGGGTCTGGACATGTTCAAGGGCAAAGTCTCTATTGCTCTTGGGCCATGATACTTGCCATATGGTGGGTTCACAGAAGTTCTACTAGTGCAGAGCAAGAGGTCACTGTTGAACATGTTTGGGTTTGTTTGTTTGTTTGTTGTTAAAAGCCTGGGCAGGTAACTACTGCTGGCAGTGTTGGAATATAAGTAAACTTTTAACAGCTCATGAGATACTATATAGGGTAGAGAAGAAGATGTAGGTCAGTTGAATGGGCTGTATGGAAACTTGGCTCAGCACTTAGCTCTACCCAGAAGGGTGCAGCTCAAGAATGAGACAAATTGCACCCGGCAAATACCCCAGTTTACTGCCATCCCTATTCTTCTTGTTCATGGGTGAACAGAGTGACTACAACTTTAATAACACTGTGGCCCAGTTCCATTGTACCTCATGGTATTATCTTCACCATCTCCTTGCAATTTAAGCTTTGACAACTAAATATTCAGTACAGTAATTTAAACAAAATGTAAGATGAAGTTGTTTATAGTGTGATATTCAGGTAAATCAATTGTAGGTAGGACTGAAACATTTACAAAGTACATTCTGAGCTTCATGTATTTCTTTCCTTTCATCTATCAGTTTTATTTTACATTTAAAATCATCTGACTTCAAAAAATAACTCAGCCCTCTTAATGAAGGGAGAGCTGAAGTTGCTACGTATAATACACTACATCAGAAACTCACAATTCTTTTCACATTGTGGAATTAGGGGCTAAACAGACCACCCCTTTGGAACACCCTGCTGCCGCCCCTCTCAATGCAGGATTAGGGCTAAGGCAACTGCATGCTGCAGCCCCAATTTGCCCTTTCCCCAAGACAAAAATGAATGGCAAAATGCCGTTCCTTTTTGTGCCAGGGAAAAGGTGCCGTGGCACTTTCTGGTGCTCTATTTGGAGCTGTGTCATCTGGATGCAGTGCCAAAGGAGTGGCGTGATGCCATCACCATGGGGTTGGGCACATGGCATGACAGCAGCATCAGGGCATACATCATGTGGGCACCACACTCCCACTCTGTCCTGAGGCTGGTGTATAACGCCAGTCTGTACAGCCTCACATTTTGCAAAATGTTTCAAAAATTCTCTACAGTTCAGTGGTTATCTTAACCTCTAGATTGACAGAAAGTTTTTACCTTAGTTCCTTACGAAATTTAAAACATCTATTTATGGGAAACTGAATTAGATTGTTTTTGAATTTAATAAAGTTTAACACAGAGAATTCAGCATAAATATACATCAGAATATGTATCAAGAGATAAACATATGGGATGAATTAACCAACCATTTGTAGATAGCATTAAGATTTTATTTTTTAATTTCTCATGTAAATTGACTAAAGAAAATTAGGTTTCTATCTTCATTCTTCATAATAAAATATTTTATTCAAGTTTGGGTTACAGATTTCTTCTCTCAAAAGGCTGTTATCACAGGCTTACAACAAATGTGTGAAAAGAAAATTTGATTAGACTAAATCTACTTGTTATTTGAAAATAATGTTGCATTAATGGGAATAATGTACAGAATAATGGAATTAAGTACTCTGAAACAGCTCAAACAACATCCCATTATATCAGACTAATTCCACTATTTCAAGAGTAATCTGTTCCACATCACACTGGCATACTGATGCAGTCAAAGTCAGGAATAGTTGCCAGGGTAACCAGTCAACCCAAGATACCTTGTGTAAAATGGAAATTGTTTGATTTAATAAACTGTGTTATAACTACTTCTTTGGCATTTTAAAAGCTCATTGTAAATATGACTTACGTATGTTTTACTGCAGTTGTTTAATAAACTAAGCATTATCAGTATTATCACTACCTGAAGTATACAAAAACAAATTACTATACATACTTGAGTGTAAGTCAAGCTCATGTATAAGTCGAGGGCATGTTTTGGGATGAAAATTATGAATTTTGATATAACCCATGGATAAGTTGAGAATAAAGCTTAGGGGCATCTAACAAAGGATGTAAGGGATGAAGGAAAGGAAAACAATGCCAAAGAACTTACAAAATCCCAGCAGGCATAACTGTTTGTGCTCATACTAAAGGCTGGATGGATGAGAGAGTAGAAGGGGTTCAGTGATTCCCGGGCAGATGACACTTTTGCCTTTCACCAGGGCATGGTTACTTTTTAAATGAGAGTTTACAGTACAGTACCTACATTGACCCATGGATAAGCTGACTCAGGTTTTTGGGGTCAAATTTTAACCTAAATTTCTAGACTTATACACGAGAACCGTATATACTCGACTATAAGTCGACCTCATGTATAAGTCAAGGGCAGGTTTTGGGGCCAACATTATCGATTTTGATCTGACCCATCGATAAGTCCAGGGTAAAACTTAGAGACACAAAACAAAGGATATAAAGGATGAAGCTAAGCAAAACGATGCCAAAGAACATACAAAATTCTGGAAGGCATAACTATTTGTTCTTTTCCAATTCAGACATCTGAAAAGGTCAGAAGTGGAACCATGGTAGACAGAGTAGAAGGGGTTGATGCTTTTTTAAGGTGCTCCTAGAATGGACTAAGCTCTTGCCTTTCACCACTCTACTGTGATAAAGAGAGCGGTTCCTTTTTTTGACCCATGGATAAGTTGGTCCAGTTTTGGGGGGTCATTTTTTGACTAAAATTTCTAGAATTTACAGTATATACAGTACATTATTCTCTTTATCCTGGAATGAAGGAGCAATTCATTGTACAAATAAATCCCAGTAAGAAAAAATTATTTAAATATGTAGCCCAATAGCAAAAATCATTAACATATTATGAAACCAAATGGACACTATTAATTATCCAATAAGTTTCGCTTAAACAAGCTTTATTTATACTTTTTTTTAAAAAAAAGATCTTACTCATTTCAGATCATTTCTTTTTTTTCCGACCAATGTGATCTGATTTAAGATTTGCATCCTTTTCCCTGAAGTTCTAGGAAAACCTGACCCCCCCCCCAAAAAAATCTCCTAAGCAATGCATTTAATTTGTAATGTGTACATAAAAATATTGCATGAATAACATAAACAATTACAGGTATTATATTCATTTTAATCATGTTTACCTTACCCCACAGACTCATCTTTTAATCTACCCATCTCTCTAAATCTTGTGAAATAACTTTTATCAGTTTACCTATATTAAGATTAATCATGTAGGTCCCTAGGGATACTTATACCCAAGTAATAGATTTTGAGCAATAGTGAAGCTGCCATGCTTTAAGTATGCTAGAATCTGTCTTGTGTCCCACTGACCATTTGGGAGAGTACTGAAAAGTTCTTGTCCTGACCCACATCCCAAAGTCCGAGAATATTTTTGTCACTTGAGCTTGAAAGAGTGTTCTTTTGTATTGTAAACTGCCAATTTGCAGGATTGCAGCTCTTTTTTCTGATCCCCCCCCCAAGAACCACGTCAACAAAAAGTGTGGAATTTTCAAGTGCAGTATGCAAGCAGTGAATGACAAGTGCCGATCATACTCAACTGTGAAGAAGTGGTGTGCCAACGTTCAGTATGTAGATTTTGTTTGGGCTGAGAACTTTTCAGCACCTCCTCTCCCTCTGTATTTCTGACTTAGACCAGTTAATTAAACATACAATTTTTTACCAAAATTATTAATCATTTTCATCAAAACAGATGCTGGAGCATTGAAACGAACAACACAAAATCATCCATGAAAAGAGAGTGTTTTAAAATTCTCAATCTAAATCTAAGAATCTAAACCGACATGCTCCAATTCATGAATCCCATAATTTTGTCTAACAGCATATGCTAAAGGTTCCAAACACAAGATGAATATTAAAAGAGACACTCAACATTCCTCCCTTGTACCCTGTTTCAATATAAAATATGAGGAAAAACCATTGGACTAAACCCAGCCAGTGCTCCTGGAACTGAATATATCATCTTTATCTGTTTCAAAGTTATTTTAGGGAACCCCAAATTAACCAACTAAATGGCCAGTGAATTTTATCAAAAGCCTTCTCAGCATCTAAAGAAATAATGGTTGGTTGATCTACTCTGAGTTTGAAGCAATCAGAACCACAACCAATTGAATATTATTTGCTCCCTGTGTATTTCTAATAAATCCTGCGTGGTCAGGACTTACCAAAAATGAAATGTCTTTTTGTAATCTATTAGCTAAAAGAACTGTCAATATTTTTATATCAACAGGAAATAATAATATAAGGTGGTGGTTTGCTCAGCAAGTATGATCCTTACTAGGTTTAAATATCAGGGTAATATAGAAATATAAGTATCAGGGTAGTATACTTAAAAATGAAGAAAACGATTTGGATTCTAAGATCTGTTTCAAAATCTGGAGCAGTCTTGGTGCTAACGAATTGTAAAATTGTTACCTCATTCAATTGGAAATACATCAGACCAGGAGACTTGTCATAATGTTGATAATTTCCTCTAAGTGTACATGTTTGGAAAGAAATTGTTGCTGTGTTATGCTAAGATGAGGAAAGTCATTATGAGAAAAAAAAAGGCTCCATATTCTGTTGGTGAATTTCACGACTGAAGCTATAAAGCTCTAAAACTTATAAAACTGTAGGAGTGGGCCGTTCAGTCACGAAGGTCCTTGGCTGATCAGGGTCCAATTGTGTCTGGAGCAGGCAGAGGCCACTTGTAACCGCCTGTCTATTTCATCCCTGAAATACTAGAGCTTTCAGGTGCTTGTTCAATAATTCCTTTTCTTATTTTTAAGTTTTTTTATCATCATCATCATCATCATCATCATCATCATCATCATCATTTCAAAATATTCCATCAGATCTGCTGACATTTGAGCCCTAAATTGTTCGTCACTGAGAAGCAAAACATTAAACCACCAGAGACTAAAGGATTTAGTATCGTTAGAAAAACGCAATTCTAGACAAACCAGAGTATAGTGTGATATTATCAAGGAATGTGTTTTAAATGTATTTATATTTCTAACCAAAAATGCAAAAATTAAGAAATAATCTAATTGGAAATAATTATGATGGACCAGAGAGGTAAAAATATAGGTCCAAAACACACTGCAGAAATAATACAGTCTGAGACCACTTTAACTGCCCTGGCTCAGTGCTAGGGAATCCTGGGAATTGTCACTTATTGTGGCACCAGAGCACTAAGACAGAAAAGGCTAAATGTCTCACAAAACTACAGTTCCCAGAATTTCCTAGCATTTTACCAGAGAAATTAATGCATTCTCAAACTAGATTATTTCTACAGTGTGTTTTGGACCATAGTCCTTATTTCCCAGATGTAAAGTTCTACATCAGTTAAACCATGTTCATTCATATTACGTCTGTAGAGTAGCTCTCATCATATACTGTTTCCTTCGTAAAAGTGTATTTCAGTCTAACAAAGGATCCAAAATTTTGTTAAAATCACTACCGACATTCATAAATAAAAAATTAATTTTCAAAATATCTTACAAGTTAAATTAAAAAAAAAATCTATAATTGCCCATTGTACAGAAATAGAAAAATTTTTGTCCCATCCTCTGTCATCGAACGGGCTTCTGGTAAGCCTTAATTTTTTTTTTAACTTTAGAAGGCACATGTTTTTGTTTGTTTGCATCTCACATCTCTTTGACATTTGTGAAACTATCTTAAGCATTAAACCACCAGTAAATTTTAGCATCTATATCACATCCATGATTTCCAATATTATAGATCTTCATTAAAATAAACTTACAAAAAACAGTACATAGTTCACAAATTGTGATTTGTAATTATTAATTTTGTAGTTGTTTTGCAGTAAATCATCACTTCACTGTTTATATTGTTTATGGTAATCTTGCAACCTCTGAGAAACCTTATAAAATCTGATTTCCACGGCAGTTCTCACTGCTGCCTAACAATGCAAATTAGAGAACCTGTAGCATCCACACAAAGAAACTGAACACTGGACCATTGCTTAGCATTGGAAACATGATACACTCTCTCAATTTCTAGTTGAAAATCAGAAGACAATGCCAAGAATTCACAGAGAAATTTCTTTTAAAAATCAGTTAGGACGGAGAACACTAGGTTTCAAGTCTCTTAGTTCAATGATCTATGGGTTGTCACAACGAGTGAGAGACAGTAGCTGATAAATCTGGGCAGACAAAAGGTTATGCGAAGAATTCATAGCTGTTTCATGAGCTGTATCCCTGTCCTCTTTGTCTTCAATTCAATGCTCTGCATATATATGGGCTGCCAATGTACCCAATGAATCTTGAATTTCCTCAACAGAAGCAACCAAAGGATGCATAGATAGCATAAGTGATTTCAACTTATTAAGTTGTGCCGCTATATATTGTAGCATAGTAAATATCTGGTCTTTATCCATGTCAGCTACACTCTTCAGATTCTTCGCAAGGGGATGTGTGGAAGAAGTTGGTGGAGTGGAGACATTTTTCCTTTCACCTTTCCCAATATGAATGAGAATTATGTAAAGCACCACTGAAATGCAACTGAGCAAAAACTCTGAAACAGAAATTAAGGTCCCAGATACAGTTTTAAAAAAAAAAGATTTTTAAAAAAATCAGTTATAGTGACTGGGGGCTGGAACAGACAGGCAAAATAAAGTTGTTTCCAACCACTTTGAAGGCATGATGTTTAGATGATGTATGCATCCAAAGTGGGTGGAAACCAGACCAAAGCCACACTTCAGGGCTAAAAACTGGAACAAACAGGATAGTTCGACTTAGCAAAGCAGATGTACATCTTCACACTTGCATATAAATTCTCCAACATGAATGTAGGGCTGTGGCAAAGCAAAGCAATGAAAGTGTGATAACTCCAATGGATGTAATTACAATATACACAAACTAGACAGTCCAACAGTCCAACATGGAGTGAAGCAAGTGAAGGGGGGGCGTGCACATTTGATCTGCCTTGGTAATGGGGCATGTAGGCAGCAGGGTTTCAACCAGCTTTGGGGAAAAAGCAGAATTGAGCCTCTTTTTCCTGCCCATCTGCTTCAGTCCAATATTTAAGGAGTTGTGATTTTTTTAAAAAACCTCACCTGCTAAGTTTATGTAAAACAGCTGTGTACTCCAATGAGAAAGAGGCGCAGGACAGACCTCCCCAAAGGGGTGGCCTGCCATCGGCCTAACTCCCTCCGGAGGGAAGCCGCAGCCACCAAACTGTATGGAAAAAATGGGTTCTTTTTGCGCTGCAGGGCCGATGTCAAGAGTGCGCCAATGGTGATGTGCGGTGCCATGCAGATGCCGTGCGGTGCTTATGTAACAATGGCAGCACCCGTGTATCCAGGATGCCGCCATTGTTATGCCACCATGCCGTGCTAGGGTTAAGGACCGTGTGGTTGCCACACGGTCCCTAACCCTAAAATCAGCGCCAGCACAGAGCATTTGCATGGTCTGTACCACGCCAGAGACTTTAAATCAGAAACAAAACTGAAAGCAGCTAAGACGCAATACCAGAGATCAGTCCAGAGAGCAAATGTTAGTTAAGCACTAATTAAAGTGATAAGTCTCTGAGAAAAGATTCAGTTCATCCATTAAATTTTGTAGTGTTGGAGTGCTGGCAATAGCTCCAACACATTACATTTGTGATGCAGAGGTATCACCTCTCTTCAACAGTGCTGATAAAGATGGAATTACAGACATGCCATAAAGACAGCACAGTTGTAGTAAATAAAAGCTTCTTGTTGGGTTTCCAATGTCCTAACAACATTGTCATATGTGTTATCCTGCTGCTACCCATGGAAATAAATGATATTAAGCCTAAATGGAAAGACATCTATTGAGTCATATAGATTAAGGCAGATTTTGTTGTCATCGTGTGCCTTCAAGTCATTTCTGACTTATGGTAATGCTAGGGTGAACTTGTCACAGGGTTTATGGGGCTGAGCGTGTGTAACTTGCCCACCCTGTGGCTGAGCATTGAATTAAGCCCTGATCTGCAGAGTTATAGTCCCAAGCTCAAATCACTACACCATGTTGATTTATTAACGAGAAGATCTCGAGGCTTCCCCACGAACACTTCCGCGACGGAAGGAAAACAGGAAGCCTCTATGATGTTTCACAAGCGCGACGGATGATCCCACCTCTGGCGCTTCTGAAACGTTTGGGCAGCGGTAAGTGCCCTGTGTGATAAACATCATGAAGGTACATTTTACCATGCACTTAAACAGAGGGAAGGTTAATTCAGCATGTGGCTGACATTTTCAGTGGAAACAGCTACTTAGTTTATCATAATTATTCAGCATACTGCCAATTACAATATACTGATCTGTCCATCATCTGCCAAAGTATTATGATGTCCTAGTTTTTTTTAAATAAATAAATAAATAAAATCTTTTAATTTCATAAACACTTGCTGATTATATACCCAGGGGTAGCCATGCAGGTTATATTCAGATTATACATGCTGGTTATATATGCAAGTTGCAGATCATATTCAGATTTGTTATTCAAGAAAGAATTGTGAAATCCTATTTTCCTTTTGACCAATGGTCCTTACCTGCACTCTCTGGAAAACAGTCTGCAAAAGCTGGACAGACAAAAGAGCTTAGAAGAGACAAAGAAACTGACTGATTGATGGAGTCAACTTATACTTTATAACTGCTGATCATAAATATGTCAGCTGGCTCTATTCTATGGGACAGGGTCTCTCTTTTCTTTTAAAGCAACAATTCAGAAGGTAGTCTAAAAATGTAAACACAGTGGGTATATAGTGCACTGAAAATTAATTGTAGGTATGGCATTCAAATGCAACTGTTTAATTTCTATAAATATTATTATGGAGTTGTGTTTTTACAGGCTTGTATGAAGCATTCTGAAAATTTGCCCAGAAACTGACATATTTCTCAATATGGTATGATATGGTATGAATACTGTACCAAAAAAACGGCAAAAGAATTGCAGTGCAATAATAATAATAATAATAATAATAATAATAATTTGTTTTATTTATATACCGCTATTCCAAAGATAAACATTAGCTTGGGGTAGAAATATGTCCAAAATAATGAGAAGATCTGGGCTTCTCTTCTAATTTGAAAAGATTTCAGATAAGACAGATGAAGAATAGTAAGTATAGGAGTAGCATTTAAAAGACTGAGTATAATTTAAGAAATCAGAGTAATATTTTTACAGTTCAGTTTTAACATACAAGAATGGCTGAGGACCAGCTGAACTAATACTAGACCAAATTAAGCTGCTTTAAAAATAAACCGCTGTCAGCCTCTGGATCTAGTCTAACTTTGCATTGGCATTGTAGTTGTATCCTTGGGTGGGTAAGGTTGAATCTGGCATAACTGCTCTTCTCTCACTCTGCTGCTTCTCTGCCCTCCCTTCTTCGGAGGGCTGATCTCAGCTTGCAGAGCAAGAGTACCAGCAGATCCATCTCAGATCAGTTGGCAGAAGGGGCTTATGATGGCATAAGGGCAGTTCAGCTGGCTGAAGACCATTTCATCAGGCACAAGAGGCTTCTGCCTATTCCTAAACCTCTGTCACAAGCACATTTTTGAACTAAAATTGCATTGCTACTTAGCTCATTCCGGGTGACAGAAGGGTGAAGACTGATGATTTCAGATATGATCTCTATCTCTGCCCACAAATCAAGATATATGTTGATTATATTTTTATTGCTCAGAGAACTTTTTTTAAAGAAATCATCATATACTTGATTATAACAGGGTAAGTTGATCTCACTGTTACTTTGGCTTTGTTTTTATATTAATTTGCCATCATGTCTTTTGTAAACCAAAAGCAAAAAGCAATGACATAAATACTAATGACTAAATATTAATAATACATATCATAATTAGAAAGAATTCTTACCTACTGGTACATTATTTCAAAATGGTTTTAAAAAGAAATGGAGGAAAATTGTGGACAAAAAAGGTGTGGAGAAAGGATAGGATGAGGGAGGTGCCAAGTAACACCAAATCCAAAACACCTCCAGTGCTGGAACACTGCTGCAATACTAGACCAAAGTCTGAGCAGGGCAAGGGTAGTCCTAAATTATTTCTAGGCTAGGAAATGTCAGTTTAGCACAGCTTCTCCTATTATAGGGTCAGCTAAAATTGCTTTAGGCCAGTGATGGCAAATCTTTTAGAGACCGAGTGCCCAAACTCAATGGCGTCCCTGCACTGGGTATCACCCAGTGCCAGAGGGTGGGGCAGGACTTCTGGGGGTGGAACTTCCAGGGGTGCAAGGAAAAAATGGAGGACCTAACCAAATAAAAGCTCAAAACAAAAACAAAACAAAAAAGCCACTCATATTCACTCTGAGCTAAAAATACCCATATAAATATCAAACAAATCCATGCTTCTCAGCCCTAATCAAGATGGAGGACATTTTGGAATCCCTCCTGGACAGGAGTCTGAAAGGGAGGATAGGTCTGGGAAAGGGAGGATCAAGTCTGGTCACCTTGAGCCAAAAATACTCATATAGATATAAATCCATGCTGCTTAGTCCTCCTCCAAATGGAGAAGATTTTGGAATCCCTCCTGGACAAGAGGCTGGAATGGAAAACACACACACACACACACACACACACACACACACACACAATTTCACTGTACATGTATTGGCCTTTACTGCCTGTACTGCAGCCACTCACTCAAAATCATAAGGTTGCGAGTTCAATACCAGCAAAAGGGCTCAAGCCTGACTCAGGCTTGTATCCTTCCAAGGTCACTAAAATGAGTACCCAGATTGTTGGGGGCAATTAGCTTACACTTTGTAAACTGCTTAGACACTGTTAGTTCAGTATGAAGCGGTATATAAATGAAGCCATTTGTTTTGTTTGTTTGTTTATTTGACTACACAATCTGCACTAGCAAAACAAGTTTTGTAAAACAAGGCTCTTCTAGTTAACATTTATTTCTTTGTTTAAAACATTTATAACAAACTTCTTCAGCCTGAAAAGCTCTCAGAACACCTTATCAACCAAAAATGAGGCCAGACAATGGCTGTCATATTTTCAGCCACTCAGAGTGCCATATGGGAGAAAAGCCACATATAAATAAAATAAAATAAATCAAATACAAATAAATAAATTCCTGTTGGTTATTTATTCCCTCCTGCTTTTCCTCCTCCTCTGTCATTTTTTTTACCAGAACGATACGAATAACTTCACTCACATATTCTAGGTTTGTTATTCATACTATGGAATAGCATCTCTCCACAAACTGCAAATCTCTGTGAGTTATTATTATTATTAATATTATTAACCTTTATTTATGAAGCGCTGTAAATTTACACAGCACTGTACATACAATCTTCAGTTACTCACATGTGTGGGCACCGTTCCCCTGTCCCCACACCTACTGGCACCCCTCAGCCAGGCTCCTCCTCTCACCACTTGAGGGGGTCAGGATCACAGCCCTGGTGGCGCAGTGGTTAAATGCCTGTACTGCAGCCATTCACTCACAAACCATAAGGTTGTGAGTTCAATACTAGCAAAACGGCTGAAGCTCGACTCAGGGTTGCATCCTTCCAAGGTTGCTAAAATGAGTACCCAGATTGTTGGGGGCAATTAGTAAACCGCTTAGGGAGTGCTTAAGTGCACTGATAAGCAGTATAGAAATGTACTTGCTATTGCTTTTTCTCTCCCCCCCCCCTTCTTCTCTTTCCTTTCTTTCTCCACAATGGCAGCTGATCTGCTGAGTAAGGGGCGTCACTTTCTCAACCACAGGCCTATCAATGATGCACATGTATTCAAAAAATGTTCAAGGCATGCAGAATTCAGTCCTGAGTCTATTGGGATCTATTTGCATCGGTTATTCACACTGCTGATGATGCAAATCTTTTTTTAAAAAAAAATCAGAAAATCCCCCAATATCGATTATCCTGGGATAAGTGGGGGTTTGGGCAAAAACAAAACAAAACAAAACAAAACTTAATCGGGTGCATTCCGGATAGATGTGAACAGCAGTAATTCAACCCTAATTTATCCTGGATTATTTTCAGCCTATGAATAACCCATAAGTCACCTTCATGGCAGTTAACAAGTGGCACTTGTAAACAATGGTGTATCTGCAAAATAATGCATATATTTCCACCATTTGAAAGATAGTTAATGTTCTCCCATTGATCCTCAACAATTCTCCACATTTTGACAAGAAAACAGGTGGATAAATGTTTACAACATATAATTTACTTTTTGAGTAACTGCAAGATATAGCTGCAAAGCTAAAATGGAAAGTGTTAAACAAAACAGAATCTGTTTTAAATAGCACAACTTAACAAGAGAAATAAGCATGGTGTATTTCTGTGTTTTAATTTCTGAGGCTGAAAGGAATGGAAATTGTTCTCTCCCAAAGGATAAAAAAATGAATTTGTTAGATGTCCTCCATAATTATGAGCTGCAGAACCATTACTACTGCGATTTGTTTTATCATTTGGTGCATTTTTCCAATCATACTTTTGTTTTCAGAATCTGGTTTTTTGTTTTTTGTTTTTTGTAAAATGAAAAGCCAGCATCTAAATTGCTACTTTTCTCAGCATCTGTTCTGGGGGGGGGGGATGTTTTGTAATTCAAAATAAGCTATGTTTATTTATGTAAATGTCTGAAAGTCAAGGTGCTATTTTAAAGGCTTTTTTGTATCAATGCCTAACTAAACTGGGAGGAAAAAATGAATTGGCACTGAAATTATAAACTTTACAAATCTAACTGCAGGTTTTTTCTCAGGCAAAATTTCTACATTTTAAGACTAAGCCCCCAGTTCTCATTTTACCTACCAACCAAAAAAATAACAAATATATATGCTTCTCCAAGTATAGAGGTATATCTACTTCCTAATAAAATCTAATATTTCTTGATTTTAGTTTTGTATATTACAATTCATTGTAGATTTTTTTTTCAAAAAAGGAACACACACACACATATACATATACAAGATTAAGAGATGGAAAGAAAAGAAAGGAAAATTGATTTATGGTATGTTTTAGTTGATAGCAGCAAATAAAAACAAAAGCAGCATCTAGGAAAGCATGGGATGCTTTCCCTGAGGTTTTTAAAAGGCAATTTTGTTTAAAAATAAAATGTTTTTCTTCCAAAAGATGAAGAAAAAGCCTATTTTTACCAGCCTGACAAACTATGAACATGGTAGTTATATTGCAAATTATTCATTATTGAAATAAATGTTATCCCTGAGGTGCTTTCTTGCGAAATAAGACAAAAACATGGCACAGGTATTTCATCTTTTCCTCCTTTTTTTTTTTTTTTTTTTTGGTGGTGGGGGAAAATATGGAAGATCTGTGAGCAAATATATGAGGATTACAGATAAAAGGTGATGATATCTACCCTCCTGGATAAAATGCCATGAATGTATGGGGCAAATTTGCCTAATAAAAGACTGATCAGGAGCATTCTTAGTGTCTACATCTCATTCTTAGCAACATAGAAGCACAATTAATCAAAACACAATTGTTTCTACTATTGTTATTACATTAGGTTTGTGATCAGGAGGAAGAAAAATAATAATAGGAAGTCTACTAAAAACAAATATTGGATTTATATAATTTATCAGCTTTTAGAGCCTATAATGCACAATATCAGATAACAGGTTATATAATCTTTCCTTTTAAACTAAATTATATGGTGGTTGGCATGATGTGTCTCATATGGCTTTGCAAGTTAAGCATTTTTGACATTTACTAAAACAAAGTCAATGAAATTTTTTAAAAGTTCTTTAGTATACTGGAGATGAGCAGCGTGGAGTCTGTGGCCCCAGATGTGCCCCCAACACATTTACTTTGCAGCTCCTACTGTCAAATCTTTGATAACACATGGAAAATTGTGCTGATTGTGCTTTTCATTTAAACTATTCAGTTTGCTTTGGTTTTAAAGGAGAGGAAGAGTTCAAAATCCCACCAGCACATGGCACAAGCATTTTGGTTTCTACTCCTTTTCTGACCTCTTGACAATATCAAAAAGTTGCTCCATGGGGTTTCCAACACTCCAGGGAAGGGTTTTTTTGATGGGGTGCACTGGACTGAAGTACTGAAGGAATATTAACCCCACCTTGATTCTGCTGGCAGATCAAGCAGATGTCTACCCAATGGATATAGACCATGAATTCATGGTACTAAGACACGAATTAACTATATATTCTAAGAAAGAAAAGCCAAGAAGAAAAAGGAGGGAGGAAGGGAAGAAGGGTGGGGAAGAAAGAAAAGCTTCTGTCTTTTGTTTCCCCATGATATGGGAAAACATTACCAAGTCAACAAGATGAAGTGCTTTGAGCACTGGACAGCAACTCTGGAAACTTTGGGCCCATTCCCACTATTGTTTAAATTGTATTGTGTCGAATCACGATCCAATTTAAACCACCATGGTTCCCACTTGGGAATCAATTTAGAATCAATTCCTAAGGGGGGGGCATGGTTTCCCCCATTTAACCCGTGCCAAAAAGGAGCTGGGTTTTCCCGCTCCTTTTTGGGCTGAATCGATTTATTTGACAAAATATCGATTCAGCCCAGTGGGACCCTGGGGCGGATTCGAATCCGCCCTGGCAGCCCCTCTCTGCCGTGCCTCCCTCCCACTCATACCTCCTTCCCTCCTTCCTTCCTCCCCTCCTTCCTTCCCTCCCTCCTTCCTTCCTTCCTCTCTTCCTCCTCCTCATTCCTTCCTCCCTTCTTTCCCTCCTTCCTCTCCTCCTCCTTCCCTCCTTCCTTCCTTCCTTCTTTCCCTCCTTCCTCTCCTCCTCCTCCACCTCCTTCCCTCCTTTTTACCTCCTGCCTGAGGGCCCCGGTGGTGGCAATGGCAGCGGCGGAGAATGGCGGCGGCGGGGCTTGTTGGACGTGCCTCCGTCCGGCATGCTTCAGTCATCCAGTGATGTCCAGGACAGAGGCACGTCCAAAGTCCCCCAGCCAGCAGCTTTCCCCACCACTGCTGCTGCCACTGCTGTCCTCCAGGCTGCCAGAGCCTCCCAGAATCCCAAGCTAAGGGATCACCACTGCCGGGGGCCCCAGGCAAGAGGTAAGAAGGAGGGAAGGAGGGAAGGAGGAGGAGAGGAAGGAAGGAAGGAAGGAAGGAAGGAAGGAAAGAAGAGAAGAAGGAGAAGGAGAAGGAAGAGGAGGGAGGGAGGGAGGGAGGGAGGGAGGGAGGGAGGGGTGGGGAAAGCTCTTCTGCCTGTCAAAAGAAGTGTTTTAAACAGGCATTAAAGGATCTTGAAACTGCCGTGCCAAAACTTAATGGACCACTGTGTTTGCTGAACCAGTTTCAGGATTCGGTTCAGGAACCGAATCTACAGGTAAGTGGGAATGGCCCTAGGATTCTAATCTCTGCTAGACCATGGAAACCAACTGGGTGACTTTGGGCAAATCACACTTTCTCCATCTCAGAGAAGGGCAATGGCAACCCCTCCAACCAAAAAAACCTCTGAACAACCCTTGCCAAGAGAACCCTGTGATAGGTTCACCTTAGGATCCCCATATGTCAGAGGGACTTCAAGACACACAACAACAACCATAAACATTCCTAACCTTCTGCCTGCATTCCCTTGAGAAATTTCTGAAATACATCACCACTTTTTGGGTGTGAGAAGAGTGGTGAAAAAGTAAGTAAGCCATTTTGACACACCGTTAATTTACATTAAACATTTAATGTTATTTTGTATATACACTGAAAACCTGGGATCTTTTTATAATTAGCTGACTTGAAATACTGTCTTTAGATTAGATTTATATATGTTCAGTTCAAGTCAAAGATCTTAATGTTCACTAATAAATGCTATCCAGAATCATTGGCTGTACAAATCATCCCTTCTCTGGTAACAGTTATATATATCATAATAATAAATAATAAAAATTTTATTTGTATCCCGCCCTTCCAAGCGATCAGGGCGGCTTACAGAGTGCATCATTGTGCAAACAACATACAAAAGATTAAAAACATAGACAGTAAAACTTAAGAACAATAAAAAGCCCCTTAGCCCAACCTCACGGCCACGGGAGAGGAGGGAGGCCCACAGGATATTTAATCGGGGAATGCCTGATTGAATAGGAAGGTTTTGAGACCCTTCCTAAATTGGGCCAGGGTGGTAGATGAGCGGAGCTCAGTGGGCAGCGTGTTCCAAAGGGCTGGGGCAGCCGTGGAAAAGGACCTTCTTGAAGTAGAAGATAACCTAGCCCCAGGCACCTTCAGCAGTTGCTGCCCAGATGTTCTGAGGGTGCGAGGCGGAATGTACGGAGAGAGGCGGTCCTTCAGGTATCCTGGGCCCAAGCCATTTAGGGCTTTATAGGTAATAACCAACGCCTTATATTGAGCTCGGAAGCGAATGGGCAGCCAATGGAGATCTTTAAGCACAGGTGTTATGTGGCTGGTCCTGGAAGCGCCAGTGACCAGCCGGGCTGCCATATTCTGCACCATTTGCAGCTTCCGAGTTTGGTATAAGGGTTGCCCCATGTAGAGTACATTGCAGAAATCCAGTCTCGAAGTTACCAGAGCATGTACAACAGTTTCAAGGTCCCCCTGGGCCAGGTGTGGGCGCAGCTGGCGAATCAGCCGAAGCTGATAACAGGTACTCTTGACCGTCGCATTCACCTGAGCAGTCAAGTGAAGCGACGAGTCAAGAAGCACCCCCAGACTGCGCACAGAGTCCTTCACGGGGAGCGTGACCCCGTTCAGGACAGGTGGAACCACCGCCATTCCTGGACCAGGAGAACCTATCACTAGTACCTCCGTTTTCTCTGGATTCAATTTGAGTCGGTTTTCCCTCATCCAGCCCATTACTGACTCTAGACAGGCCACGAGAGGAGAGACGCCATCCCCAGTCACTGCATCAGTCGGAGACATAGAGAAAATGATTTGGGTGTCCTAATGAAATCAGGAACAACTAATGTTTCACACTGATTTAAATGAGAACCACTTTTATCAAACTCAAACTAAATACCTATTGGATATTGACCTATATGGGCCAGGCTATTCTGACTAATGACAAATAATTTTTACAGTCGAAGGCTTTCATGGCTGGCATCCGTTTTTCAGGCAATGTAGTCATGTTCTAGAAGAGTTTATTCCTGATGTTTCACCTGCATCTGTGGCTGGCATAATCTCTCAAGATGCCAACCACAGATGCAGGGGACACTTCAGGAATAAACTTTTCTAGAACATGGCCACATATCCCAAAAAATCCACAAAAAACTAATTTTTACAGTAACTCCTAGGAAATATTTTACAGAGTAATGAATCAATGTACCAGGGACGTAGCCGGGGGGGGGGGGGGTCCAATGGGGTCCGGACTAGAAAAATGAATGGCACGTGCTGCTGCGCCACCGTGCCCAAGCCTCATTATAATCGTGGCACTTAGTCTGGATCCCCCCCCTCCTAAAATCCTGGCTACGTCCCTGAATGTAGTGAATTATACTGGAGAATGCCTCACTTGATATTTATAGGAAATCTTAATTTATGTCATTATTACTAGGACTCTTCTACAGGTCTATTTTAATTTTAGCAATGGAAATGCAAATTTCCTATTGAATTGCTCCAACAATGGCCAGCAGATTCAGTGCAAATTTCCAACTAATTCCAGTTTGAAAGACATGAATCATGTTTGAGGAGGAAGGAAGTAGTTCTGCTAACGAATCACACTTTAACAATGCAGCTACAAAGATGAAGAGGCATTTACACTCCTATCTTCCTCTGAAATCTTCTGCAGTGCAGACAAGTTTCAGTTTAATATACTGGCCTAGTTGTCAGTATTCTAAATGTTTCCATGGTTGCTAAAATAGCCATTATTACTTGCATTTTAGGGACATATACCTTTAACTCAAGGACTCATTTTCTCATATTTTCTGAGAGACTGAAAAAGTTTAAGGTCCTATTAATAGAGATTTAAAATATAATGAGAACAAACCATGAGCAAGTACAAATGACTTGTTTCAGTGACCTAGAAACAGGGCACAGTATTTTTTCTAGCATCAAACTTTTTTATTTGCTGCTCCCCACTTAACCATGCCATTAGTTCACTGTGGGAGGTATTCTATTGTAGTTTCCTTCCCAAGTTAGAGGAGAAGGGATACACTGGTTAGGGATGGTTGGAGTTGTTGTAACCCCCATTAAATGGACATCACTTGGGAAAAGTCATATTGCTTCTGTCAAGTTCCTACATCTCATTTCTGATTTCAAAAATCTTGTAGGGTTGGCCACTGAAAGATGACACAAGGGCTGATATCTGAAAGTAGTGTGAACAAACATAAAACTCAGTGAGCATTGCTACACTGGCTTTCCATATTGTAGCTGCACAACTGCAGCTTGACACTGTTGTGGGGGACAGCCAATTAGGAGCTAAGGTAGAGATGCACCCTGACACCATCCTAGGAAGAACCTTTGACTCCCTGGACATCCAACTTGGCACTTCCTGGATTGATGTGCTTAGTACAATGCAGTTATTCTTCAGCTTTCAAAGAAATGGCTATGTTAGTCTGATTCAGCATAAAAAGGCAAAGAAGGCAGGGGAAAGGGGTGGGTGGGAAGAGGAGGGAAATAATCTAGTAACATTTTTGAAACTGATATATTTTAGTATGGGATTTCATAGATATTAGTTCACATCTTCCTATGAACTGATGGAGTTCATAGGAGGTATTTAAGTACATTTACTTGTTGTAATGGGACAGAATGTAATGCAATATATAAAGATTTAAATTATGACTCTGACCATAAATCTTTAGAGTTGTATCAGATGATGCAGGTCACATATGTGGTGGTACTGTCAGTAGTGAAATGTGAAAGCAATAAATCTGCTAATAAAATATCAGCATCCTTGGAGTCAAAACCTTCTTTGAGGAGATGTCTTTTGTTATATCTGCAGTTGTGAGCACTTGTGTGTTACATAATATGCAGAGAAACCATTATCGCTATCCATACTTCTCTTAATGGATTGAAATTTGTGAATTATATTCCAATTCAGCTACTTCTCTTTCCAATTTTCCTTTTTGGTGGTTGTTGTTCAAGAACAGAGATTGTATGTCCAGGAAGGATGAAATGCTGTGTTACCAGCTTCTGGTTATTGCCATTTCCAGCACTGTCTTGGTGTCCATTTATCCAATTGTACTTTTTGCTGACAGAGGTTGGCAAATACTATATTACACCGTAGGATGAGCAAATGAACATAAGTGATATGGTTACTGACATGGGTGAGTTACAAACGGCCCTCAAGGGGCCGTTTTCCCGCCGCCGCCATTCACTGCATAGGGAAGCCCCAGCGGCCAGACCGCGAGGCTTCCCTGCGCAGCGAAAAAGGAGCGCCGAAATGGCACTCCTTTTCGAAACGCGGAAGTGGCGCCGCGAGGGGCAGAGCGTGCCCTCGCGGCGTCACTTCCGCAGCGACACGTCTGGACACACAGCGTCCAAGACATCAAAATGGCGGCTCCCATGTAGATGGGCACCGCCATTTACGACGCACTCCACGCGTACTGGGAGGAAGGGCCGTGAAGAAGGTAAGAACCTTCCTAACCCTAATACGGCCCTTCCTAACCCTAGTATGCGCGGAGCGCGTACTTTATGGCGGTTTGTAACCCGCCATTGTTAGGAAATGTGATGCTTCTGCCAGAGCAGATGTGGGGGCAGAGTTGGCATGTGGGTTTGTAGCAGAATCTTGCCCCTTTATTTCCATGCGTGTTATGTGTGCTGTTTTCTGTCTTTCTCTTTCTTTCTTTCTTTTTATATGTATTGCAGTGCATAACAAAATCAGATAAGTGACTAACTTTATGCCTGTATGACACAAAAAAACTGAGTTTCATGTTATCATACTAATGCATTAAAAATATACTGAATATCTTTACCCAGCAGCCCTAATTTAACTAGAGAACCCAGCCTGAGGAATTTCTCCCTGCGAATTTGAATCCTATTTGGCAAGATATTTACTATAAGCTTAAATTCTACAGTGATATCTAAACGTCTTGATTTCATAGCATGTGACAATATATCTCTGTGGAGAAAATCAAAATGTAGCAGACTTGAATTTGTTGTGACTGTATTTCTACCAGCAAGTTTCCTGTCCGTTCAAAATCATGCCTGGAGAATAAACAAAAATGCATCAGACTTGAAACAGACTGTAAACATGCAAATCTTTGTCTCTTTCTGAATTAACACAGGCCCACCCCTCACTATTCAAAGAAGAATATGTACCATATTAATCTAAAGATGTATGTTATGTTACAGTTGAAGCCAAATCCAACTTTAAAAACTGTAACAAATCTTCATGCTTTGATGTGATATTGATTCTCCCTACAAGTTACATTAGTTCCATTAGTAATAGGTGACACATTGTACAATACTTCTAAAATTCAATGTTATATCTTATTTAACCAAAATTAAAAAATCGTTTATTTTGGTTTCAGTGTCTATCACCATGATGCTTTTTTGCCTGCCCTTTTGCATTTCCCTATTGTTGTAAGAGTTAAGTAATTCTGAGGTATACACAAGAAAATAACATCCACGACTCTGGTTTTTGGGGGCGGTAGTGGGGATTGATCATTCCCCCAAAAGCATCACATTTTTTTCCTACTCAGAATATCGATGCTGATGGCTAGGAGCCATTCAATACAATATGGGTGAATTAATTCAATAAGAAATAGGTCCACCATAGGGTCCCCAGGTCTTATGGCCTGGCTCCTCTTCTGTGGGCTTCAAGGCAAGAGGAACAATCTCAAGGTGGAAATACACCCACAAAAAGAAAAGCTTCTGGGTTGTTGTTGTTTTTTTAAACCTATCTGTGTTATAGTGGGCTTCAGAGTAGCAAATATTAATATCCTGGGTCCCTTGTCTCCTCTCCCTCTCAGAGTTTTTCAAGCCATGGCTGGCACCATGGCTGAGTTGGAGGTAGTGGTTAGCAGGGATAATATAGCCTGGGGAAAGAGTCAGGATAGGCTTGAGGTTAGCTAACAACAACAATATTGAGTTGCCTCAGTACCTATTACAGGACTCACTGGTGTGTACCTCAGCATTATTTCTTTAACAGAAAATTTGGTACCAGATGCTGAAATAAGATGGAAAGAATAGGGAGTTTCCTATACCACACACCCACACCCAGCAGTTCAACATAGTTCAGCAAAAAAATTTTAATCAAAATTAACACATATGAAAGGCACCAGCCAAACCAAGTAAGCTTTGCATAAAGTTTAAACAATGACAACAATGTCTAGAGACTACTTGAAAGTTTGTTCCAAACTGCATTTAGAAATTTTTCTTTCTTTCACCAGCCTTTAATTGTTTATGATTACCATTTTGATGGCCAAACACATACACTTTAACATGCAGCTGTAACCAGTGTGAGTTTTATCCACTCTCCTCTTTCCCCCTGTTTGGCTCTTCATATTTGCTCAGCAAGGGATTCTGCTGTTTACATTGCCTGTGGTTGACAAACACATCCAGCTACAGTAGGATTGGCTATAGTAAAATTACACTCTTTCCTTGCTCAAATTTTATTGCATTATTTACTGCAGACATGCTGGTGTGACCCAATACCACAAGTCTTTCTCCAGCCCTCTTTCATTATTCTCCAGAGAAATGCTGCTAAAAAAAATCCAACTATATAGAGAATAAAGAAAGGCGTCTGTGAGTGTAAAACAACTTTAGAAAAAGGAGTTTCTTTGACAGAGGCTTTATTAACTGCAGTATGCTTATAGGAGGCTTCTGCTTTCTGGATTTTCTTAGCTTGTTTTTCACTTTATCGTTTCTGTTCCCACCTTCCTAATCCTACGTGAAATGACACAAGTCTGATCACTAATCCAGTTTGGGAATAACCAAGACCAGAGAAGTTGCCAAAATAAGCAGATGTTCAGCATGACCAAAGAATTAGAAACAGGAAACCACAGATACATAGATACACAGATATATAGGAACCAGACAAATATGTCACTGAGGTAGCTCCCACAAAAGAACTTTTTTGTCCAGATGCAATGAAGGGAACTCCTAAGATATATTTTAGTAGAAAGGGTATAAAAAGTCTGAATCCAAAGAGGCAAGGCCATTTCCAGAGGTCACTTCCCTTTCAAAGAGTGCACCAAAAACATGACGTTGTATCACTTTGACAACAAGTTCAGCGTAAAAGGATAAATAAGAAATCTGACACTTTATCTTAGGTTGGAGCTGTATTGTGCACTATATAGAGCTACTGGAACATATTAAAATACATTATGTAAGATTTGCCCATTATGGTATTTGACTGTGTGTAATATATTCTAGAGTATCATTATTCATAAAATACGATAGTTTGTCCATCTCTAGAATATCCAAGTTTAAGTATCCAATCTTTAATATCTGGTATTAATTTGGATTTCCATTTCTGTGCATATAATATTCTGAAAACTGATACCATATAAAATAATATTTTATCATATTTTTTCTCTATTTCCCCTTCGAACATCCCTAATAATATATATTCTGGTTTTAAATCCACCTTAATTCCTAGGATCTTATTAATAACTTCAATAATATCTTTTAGCTTCCTTGCAATGGCACCAGCAATGAATATAAGAACCTGGTTTTTCTCCACATTTCCAACACAGATTACTGAAATTTATATTCATTTTATTTAATTTAGTTGGGTAAAGTGTCATCTGGAATATAATTTATACCCGCTTTCTTTTAAATTTTGAGCAGCTGTATGTTTTAGCCCTTTGACCCACATTTTCTCCCATTGATCGAATTGAATTGGATATTCTAAATCTCTAATCATATTTTCCTTAATCACTTCTTCCTCTGTTTCCCATTCTAACAAATGCTTATATATTTAACCAATTTTATTTTCCCCTTCTTTCAGCACTAACTCCATTTCCAATTTCTTGTTTAAACCTTCAAAATTGTTGATATCCATTTTAGATCTTTCATGTAATTGTCTGTATTCAACTTAATTTAAACCCATGTTGTTTTAATTGATCATGAGATTTAATTGCATATTGACCTTCCTGATCTAGTAGAATATCCCTGTATCTACACCATTCTTCCACTTTTTGCATTTCTTTTCGATATAAGGCCTCAGGGGGAGGGGGACCATTTTGGTAATTCTGTAATAATTCCATGCTTATATTTATTCCAAGTATTTAGTAGCGGTTTTCTAATACAGTGATTCTTAACAGCTTGGTTTGCTTTTTCTTTATCATATAATAAGAAGGCATAGAAACTGAACCTCAAGCTTTCACCCTCTAAATTCTAGGAGTCTTTTATCCTTTAGTTTATAAGGGCATATTTTTTCCTTGGCAAACAACCTTTCATGCTATTAAAATCACTCCACTGACCACGTATTAGTTTCTGGGCAAAGTATAAAGTGTTGGTTATCACTTTTAAAGCCAACGTGGTTTGGGTCCAGGTTACCTATGGGATCATCTCCTCCTATATAATCCACCCCTTACATTCAGGTCTTCTAGGGAGCACTTGCTCCAGTCAGCCAGGACTAGATTAGCATCTGTCAGCCAGAGGACTTTTTCTTCAGTCACCATTAAAATATGGAACAAATTGCCAGAAGAGATCTGACAGTTAAAAACGCTGTTCGAATTTAAAACAGCATTAAAGACCAGTCTCTTCGAGCAGGACTATCCAGATGATTATTACATTGTAAATTCCAAATGATGAATTTTTAAATGTGGCTTGTTTTAATAGATATGTGTCTTATTTGTTCTTTTAAATTAATGTGTTTTTAACTGACACATATTTGTTGGTCTGTTGTTGTTTCCTGCCTTGATCTACAGGGAGAGGCAGGTAATAAATGAATAAGTATTATTATTACTTCTGCCAGGCGGGTTGTTACTGGCTACATATACAAGTTGGTATTCGAATTTAGGATTCCTTCACACATTACACAGTGTAAAACATGTCTTTCTCCACAGGGCTATCTTCCAAGCATATGCATTAAGACATAGAGACTCATTGGCACTGTAAGGACAATAATAAAGTTATAGTATGCATGTGGTCCAAAAACAGCATTGATTCAGCACAGCTGTACTTCACCTATTGCATTAAATGCTATAATGAAGATTTGAGACAATGCATTTCCAAATTATAGTCTGTATTTTTAAAGAACAGAATGCATTTCAGCAACTTAATTGCATTGATAATTTCTTGTTGTTCATGAAATGCAGATTCTTAATAAGTAAAGCTGCTTTTTTATTTCAAACGATTTCTTCTAAAGACACCTTTTAACTTTAGGTGGTGTCATATGCCTACATAGTCATAAGCAGATCTCCTTTAATGTAACTAAACCCTTGTACCATGTGACTCAAGACCACCTGGGGGAAACACTGTCATCATTAACATGAAATTCCAATTTTGGTGTCAGCCTGTTATTTTGAATTATTGTAGTGAACATCTGGTTTATGAGTGGAAAGCAAAATAATAAAATTAAAGTTTGCATTAGGGTGCAAACAGAAAATACAGTTATCATCTAAGAAACCTGCACATGAATACATTCTTTGAATAATGCATCTTTCATTCACTCTTCCAGAAGACATAAGATACTACAACGACTTGCCAAGTTTCATCCTAATGTGCCATGGGGCAAATGGAGACCCTAAACTGTCATAACCTATTTAAATCATGCATATTGGGAAGGAAAGCTACTTCACTTGCTTCACATATTAAATTACTATTACTTTACTCTTATTTCTTTATGGACAATCTACAAACCCAAATGATTTTTTTTACAGAATGACATTGTTTTTGGAGAGAACATTATTTCTTCTTCTGCCTAAAATACATCCCAATCATCACACAGTATGGATAGGTAAAAGTAGAAAGCAAATACAGATGTGTATGATACAAATAGACTGCTGTTATTTTGGCATCAAGGAACCATGGGATGGTCTAGCAGAATGAAACAACAGACCAATGGGATTCCCCCCCCCCCCAGTGCAAATCCTGCAGGGAATAAAGGGACTTGTGCAACTTTGCAAGGGACTTGTAAAAGACAAATCTCAATGAATTGTCATTACTAGTCATCATAAACTATTTTCTTAGGCAGCTGCTACATGGTATCTGTGTGAAAAATATATGGGAATCACGATTGGCATACCCTGAACTACATTTTCATAGTTCAACTACATTTTCAGTCACCACAGTTTGTATGTGCAGCCCAAACTGAACCTCTCAAGTGCTCTGCTAGGTCTTTCTTTACATTGAAACCTTTGATCATATAGGAAATATCTACACAAGCCGAATGAACTGATTCCTACCTATCCCCACCCTCACAGTGCCCTATCTTCTTAACGTAGGGCCAAAGCCCTAATTCAGGTGAGGACTGCCTTCATGATGTGAGGCCAGTTCTGCAGTTAATATATCTCATCCCTTCACAGATTAAAAAGATTTACATTTTGCTCTGGATTCTCCAAGAAAATCCAGCACACTCTGCAGTGATGCTGGGCAGCTGTTTACACATAGGTCATGCAGTGCTGCCCAGCACTGCCACTACTGGCATGAGAGGCTCCCTGTAAGGTCACAACAAAATGCCCAGCCATGTGATGAATGGTGGGTCCCTCATTTTCAACCTCAGAGGGACTTACTTTCACTAGCAGCAGAGGCACTGCATGGCACAGTGAGACGTGTGTAGACAGGCACTCAGTGAAGATTCCTGCACCCAGGAATCCTGGCGGGAGATATAAGGGACCCAAAAGACGAAAACAGATGTTATCACATTTACCTGTGTCCGAGCTGTAGGTAGCCTGTATCTACTTGGGCAGCCCATCTGCAACCCAGACTTCTCCCGCAGCTTTTTCAAGAATGGGAAAATCTGATTCTTGGATAAGCCAAACGAGAAGTCCAGGTTGCAGATGGTCTGTCTGAGTGGATATGGGCCTACAGCCTGGACATGGGTAAATGTGATAATATGCATTTTTGTCTTTTAGATCCTATGTCTCTCTCACCGGGATTCCTTGGTTCGATAATCTCCAGTGTCTCTCCAGAGTGCAGAGGTAATGGGGGGAATTTGGGGCAACTCTGCAGTCCAAATACTCTGGAAGCAGCCTAGAGTATTATAGCTGGTATAGACCCACCCTTAATCCAGTATTTCTCAAGCCATCTTCTTTTCTCATTGTGCCAGACACCAGTACTGTATTTGTGCCACATTTATGGTTGTATTCACATAGTTTTCTGGAAATTCACTGTGTAACAGCAGCTGATGGCACACCAAATAGTACTTGTCAGCAGACCATCCAATGGAACAGCAGTGATTTAATTCATCCCAAAAGGTAACCATATGACAAGATAACCTATTTCCCATCTCTTAACTATGGGTGAGGGGCTTTTTATATTTGTTTCTAAAGTGCATAATTTGCAAATAGGAAGATACAATTGCATACTTAAAAATCCTAGCATAACCCTTATTTCAGTAATCAGGATAATCAATTATCACAAGTTTTTAATTAACCCATAGCAAATTGTTGCTGACACTAATTATAATCTCTCCTTCTGACACGTACATTTGTGCACTGTTGTTTGGATCTCAAAGTAGTTATTATTCAGTTGTATCAGACCCCTTAATTATCCTCTACTGTATTCAGCTGGTAAATTTCTGTTAACTACTATGCTTATGGTGGTGGTTTTTGTTGTTGTTTGTGCATACTCTGTGCATACTCTGTTTTCTAGTTTATTTTTCTGTAATAAAATTGCTATATTTCATTTTCACCAATTTTTCTGAAATATGGGTATAAGCAAAAACACAAAAAACAACTTCAAGATTATTCTTTTTAAATACTTCATTAAAATTCCAGTAATAATGTTCCTTAAGCTATTCAACTTTAATAAATTAAATTCTCTCTGCGATATAGAATCTCTGCTGCAAACCATATGATCATTATTAAAAAAAACACTAAATCTAAACTCCAGAAACATTTGACAAGAAATTGTCAACTTCTACAGACTTGCTTTATGTGTTTTGTTGTTTCCACTGTCCCCTCCAAATACAGTCTCCAAAATATTATGCATGTCATGATACACAATATATTCTTTAAAACTGACATTCTCAAAAAAATGTTGTATAGTTTGTGAATAGCCAAAATTGCAGCATGCTGCTTTAGGTATATTTCTTCTCACTTTCCACCATAAAATCATCTCATCCAACAATACAGGAGGACTTGCTAAGGGGGGGGGGGGGGGCAGACAATATCACAGTGCAGTCATTTTATGCAGTTGACACATTGATAATGCTAACTGATAGACTAACTGATTAGACTCGAGTGTGCATTCATTGCTCCTTCAGGCTTCAGCTGGATATTATGGCAAAACAGTTGAGTCAACCTGGATAAGGACAACAGATGCTCTGCACGAAACTGGTGGAAGAGACTGAATAAAATAGGCTTTTTGTTGTTGTTGTTAAAGCAGATTGTTGGGATGAGCTGTTTGGTAGATTACTTGTGTGTTTGGGACTAGGTGTTTTCCCTGGACTCATAATCTACAGGACAGGGCTTCTGCTGAGAGGAAGTAAGTCAATGATTTCACATAGGATGGAGCTAGCAGGGTAGTCTGCACTGGCCAAATAAAGCAGCTTCTAACGACTTCAAAGTCTGGCTGTTTAGATGATGTATGAGGTGAAACTGAGTGGAAAGTGAAACGAAGCCATGCTCCAAGACTAAAAACTGAAGCAAAAGGAACCTGGGATATTCCAACTCAAGGCAGAAAATAGCACCAGCATATAAAGAGCTCAGTGCCAGTACAGGACTGCTGCAAGGTAAAAACATGATTGCCAATAATGGAATGGAAAACCAGAAGTCCAATGGGGGAGGGGGGCATGAGGTGAAAGCGGGAATGAAGGGGGCATGCATGGGGCCTCAATGATTGTGCTTTTCCAGTGCATCACTCAGCACATCGATGCACTTATACACTGTGCAAGTTTTCCATCACACGTACAACTGTAAGAGAGAGGTAACTGGACATCACAGGCAGTGTGTTTGTGCAGTGGTGCACATGAATAGAGGAAAGGTGGCCAAAAAATAACCATGTGCTGCAAACAGCTCAGGGGTGTTTGGCCAGCCTTGGGAGTTGGCCATGCAGACAGTGGGGTTTTGACCAGATTTCAGAAAGCCCAGTATTCAGCTGATTTTTTCTGCTCATCTTCTCCGGCCCTCAGTCTCTGGAGCTCAGCTAACATCAAAGGGAAAACAGGTATTTTGTGTGCGCATTTTTCAGAGAAGCATGAGAGGAGGCCTAGAGTGCTGTACCACAGGCTATCGAGTGTGATTGACCATGTACAGTGAAGGGGTTGTTGCACTGACCTGCAACATTTGTGGCACATTTGTCTTCTTGCTGAAAGATGTGGGGAGCTCTACCTGTAGTAAGTGATGAGAGTTTTAAAGATTTGGCTTCTTGAACCATGGAATTCCAGGTCCATGCATTTGCACATTTACAGCTTGTGTGCCATGCCTTTAGATGTCCAACCTCACCATTGTGGTACATGCCTTAGTTACATCCTGTTTGGATGACTGTAACATGCTGTACTTTGATGCCTTTGAAAAGTGTTCAGAACAGAAGATTCAGCTGGTCCAAAGTGTTGCAGCCAGAATGTTAATTAGGAGCAGGTTACAGAGACCATACTACAGCCCTCTTACAACAACACTGGTTGGAGGGTTGTTTCTGGGCACAATTCAAAGTGCTGGTGATGACCTATACAGCTCTATATGTCACACTTCCAGACTATCTGACAAATGTATCTCCTTGTATGGGCCTATCCAGGCCCTGAGATTATCAAGAGAGGCCCTCCTGTCAGTCCCAGCACTGTTGCAAGTGTGGCTGGTAGGCATAAAACAGAGGGCCTTCTCAGTCACTGCCCCTAGACTTTGGAACTCCCCTCCCAAGAAAGCCAGAATGCTCCCCTCCATGGTATTGAATATCTTGAGCTATTTCGATGTTATTGTTGTTTACTTTAAAGTTATGTAAATCATCTGTCATCATTATTTTTGTTTTTACAGTCTTCAGCTGTAAACCTGCCTTTGCACTTTCTGGAACTTTATTCGATAATCACTCCAACTCTTTGCTGTTTTCTGATAGAAGTATGATGCCATCTGCTTATCTTAGATTGTTAATGTTCCTTCCTTCAGTCTCATCCTGCTTTACACAGGACATTTTCAGCATACAAGTGAAACAGTTAAGGTATTAAGATGCACCCTTGCCTGACCTCCTTGCCAATTCAAAACCATTCTGTTTATCTTTATTCTGTCCTAATGGCAGCCCCTTGTTTTGAGTATAGATTATGAATCAGGACAATCAAATGTTGTGACACACATTTATTTAAGAGCAATCCATAGGTTTTCATGATCTATACAATCGAAGGTTTTACTATAGTCTATAAAGCACAGACTGATTTTGTTTTGAAATTCTTTGGTATGTTCTATTTTTCTAGCATATTCTGTTATGTGGTTCCTAGTGCCTCTTTCTTTCCTGAACCCAGCTTGGAATATCTGGCATTTCTCACTCTATATATGGTAAAAGTCTTTGGTGTAGAATTTTGAGCATCACTTTCATTTTGTTGTAAATTAACGCAATGGCCCTGTGATGACTGCAATCCCTCATGTCTACTTTCTTTGGGATTGGAATGTATATTGAGTGTTTCCAGTCTCTGAACTATTGTTTTGTTTCCAATATTTGCTGACATATTTTAGTTAGAAACAGAACTGAATCTGACTTTGTAGACTGAAGCAACTCTATTGGTATGCCATCTGTTGCTAGAAATTTCTTTCTCCCAAATGTTTTGAGTGCATCTTCCATTTCACTTTTAAAAGTTGGTGATTCATATTCATGTGGTTCTTCTTGAAATGAATCTGCCATTCTTTTGGTTCTTTTATACAGTTCCTATGTGCATTGTTTCCATCATCTTTTTATTTCTACTTGGTCATGTCATGTGTTCCCTTGCTCGTCGAAGACAACCCCTACTCTTGGTTGAAATATTCCTTTGATTTCTCAGATCTTGTGGAAGAAGTTTTTCGATCTTCTTTTGTTGTTGTTGTTGTTGTTGTTGTTGTCACTTCTTATTTCTCTGCCTTTATTATTACAGAAGTTATTGTTATCCCAGCAGACAAGTTGTGTTCAGGGTTATGACTCTATTTCTGCCCCTTTCATTTTTGCTTTTCTATTATCCTTAACTGCTTGAAGGGATTCATCTATCATGCAGATAATGGATGGCTACACATACTATCTTTTTGCATCCCTCCCTGACAATGTTTTTGCTTCCGTCCTGAGTTCTTCAGGTTCCTGGGCAATAATGCTTAATAGCGCGGATCGCATTATCTTTAAATTCTATAGGGATGTTCTTCAGGCTGTATTTCGGCATAACAGTTCATTTAGTTTTCATAGCTTTATTCTGTTTTTTGATATTCATAGTTCTTGGTCTGTGCCACAGTCTGTTCCAGGTTTAGTTTTTACAGAGATAATGATGTGTCTCCATCTTTTGCTTCCAATTATCTATTTGATTTCTGTATTGGCCATCAGATGATGTCCGTGTATATAATCACTTTTTGGGTTGCTTGAAGAATTTGTTTCTGATGAATAAACTGTTGATCTCGCAAAATTAAGTCAGTCCCCATTTCATTTTTTGATCCTAGGCCAAATTTCCCAAAATCTTTGATACTGCTTTATAGTGGCTCCATTCCTTCTTGGAGAGGCAAACTCAGAAGATGGTGCTAGGGGACTCCTGTGTTGTCCCCTATGCTATTTAACATATACATGAAGCTACTGGGAGAGGTTGTCCAGAGTTTTGGGATGCAGTGTCATCAATATGCTGATAACTCTCAACTCTACTACTCCTTTCCAAGGAGGCTGTCCTGGTCCTATATCACTAAATCACATGAATCCCAACATTACAAAATCTTAAGCCTGGCTCACAAATATTCAGCAGGATGCAACCATTGTATTAATGACCTTAATTGTGAATTCCAAAAGATATGAGATCATAGCTCTAATTTATGGCTTCATAAATATCAGAGGATGTGAGCCAGTATTTTTCACAGAAGGCATTCCTTTCTGCATACACTGATTTTTGAACAAAAAGCACTGTATTTTTTTTTCTTACAAAAACAATCCTGGAATGCAAAAACTCACCAAAAACTAAACAAAAACTGTTACAATCTCACTCAGAAGGAGGGGAAATCTGACATTTTTCATTCTTGCAAGGGGAAAAAAGTGAAGATTTATAGTCCTAACACCTATGTGAGGCTCAGGTGGAAATCAGAATAGCACCCAGTCATTGTGCCAACATGCTTCCAGACAAAAAGGCTAAAAATAATAATTCTTAAAGTGATGGTATTCCAGGTATGAGTTGAATGAAATGAATATTAATTATAAAAATATATATTATCATGGCTGCTACATGTGAACACATATGAGCTACATGTGAGTATAAGCAATATGAGAAAATATTCAGCTAATAAAATGGCATTCATCCAAAAAATGTCTAAGGGTATAGAACTGCAGAACTGCAGAATTAAAGCTGACACCATTTTAATTGCCAAGACTATCCTACAGAAACCTGGAATGTATAGTGTGGTGAGGCACCAGAGCTCTCTGACAGACCAGGCTGAATACCTCACCAAACTACTAATCCCAGCATTCCATAGGATAGACCCATGACACTTAAAGGGGTGTCAAACTACCTTAATTCTGCTGTGTAGATACAGCCTAAGAATTCATAAAACATAACATTTCACTGTATGTCTTAAAAAAATCAACCATTTTACAAGTTTTTTTAAAAAAGAGACAGCACCCAAATTCTCAGTGTGCTTCTACTGCACAGACACAAAAGAAGAAGAATATCTGTGTTTTAGTGCTGTATATTCAATTTGTTGTTGTTGTTGTTGTTGTTGTTGTTGTTGTGTGCCTTCAAGGCATTTTCAACTTATAGCAACCCTAAAGAGAACCTATCATGGGGTTTTCATGTCAAGATTTGTTCAGAAGTTTGCCATTGCCTTCCCCTGAGTCTGACAGCATGTGACTTGCCCAAGATCACCCAGGAATTGAACCCTGGTCTCCATAGTCATGATCTAAAGAAATATGAAATCCAGGCTAGCTTTGCACTTCTTTTTCTTCAACTCTCTCTCTTATGCAAATATGGGAAACATCTAAGAAAATTGTGGTGAGTTTCCGAAACAGATTAAAATATGACATGGGGGCCAACTGTTTAAAAAGAAAGTTTTAAAAAATCTGAACATGAACAGCACAACCATTCTGTGTGGATATATGCACCTCTGGATCCCTTTTTTCTTAAGAGTAATTGTTACATGTTGTTTCCTCTCTGGAGTCCTAAGGAGGAATAAAATGTAACAAGCTGGAATGGACTGTAACAGTCTAGGCAAGCAATTCAACTTATTTGTATCAAAAAAGTTCCTTATGAAATTCAGAACTTTATAAAACTGTTCCCTACATTCTATTTTTAACTTTTTTCCCCCATTTCCCCCCATTTTTTGCTACTCCAGTCTGAATAACATGCTTTTAAATTATTTAATGTATCTCTCTGCAACAATCTGTAAATGTTATATTCCACATTTTTTTCTAGCATCAGGCCACAATACTCTTACATGTTCCCCAAATACATGTGCACAAATAAATTCTGATTTTAAGCTTGATGGCAGGGAACTGTCAAATTAACAATTTGTAAGATGGTCTAAGAGTCTTTGTGACTGAAGAGTTGGGTATAAATACTTTAAATGATGATGATGATGATGATGATGATGATGATGATGAAACCACTTCTATCACCATGAGGCAGCAATAGATTTCAGAAAAATAAAGCCACAGCTATATCTTTGAGACATTCTACCTTCATTACATAAACACATGCACTTCTTTCAGATGATCATAACTATGGTTCAGATGATGAGGAATGACTAGGCTCGCATGACCACTTCCTTTCCATATTTATTCACATGGCGAGTATGAGTACCTCCATTTTCACTATAGATAGCTGCCACTTTACTACTAACTATGTAGTTTATGAACTTTAGAAAAGTTCAGTTGAATGAGGATCAAAACTGTCATTTGATATCCTGGCATGTCAACCAACTTTGTCTTGATGAAATTTTTCTGTTATTTTTCGTCTCACCCTTTTGCCTTTAGCTCCTTCCATCACTGAGACGCAGCCCTTAAAATGTCTATGAACCTGAGTTTGGCCCTAATACGGGGGGGGGGGGGGGTTCTCCCAAATTTTATTGAAATAGACCAAACTCTGATCTGAAAAAGTATGTGCATATGTAAAATGTATTTGTTTCACCTAACCAATATTATTAAATCTAGACCCAGATGTCATGCCTACCCCTGAGAGTGCATCTCCAGATGATGAAACAGACAAACAACAGCTGGAGCAGAAGCCTGACAGCCAGTGGAGTTCTCCAGAAGTGGAGTTAGATTAAAAGAAAGAGTTCTAATCCAGTGGAAAGACACAGATTTTGGCATCTGGCACAAACTCAAACCCTCCCACAGGTGAAGAAAAAGGCTAGGCACACAGCTGTGGGATCATTTGCATTATTTTTCTTAGTATAACTATATGGATAATCTCATTCACACATTCTGGGTTGGTTGTTCACACTATTGTACCACATCTATGCACATCTCTGTGAGTTTGGTTGCTCACACATGTCAGCACTTAAATAAAGATGGAATAAATGATGTGAATCTATTCAAAGCTTGTTCAAGGCATGCAGAATCTTATCCTGGATCTATCTGCATCAGTTATTCTCCCATCTGAGAACCCTAATCCCTTATAAAAACTAAGAAAAAGATCCAACACTGATTATTCCGGGATTAAGTGGGGGTTTTTTGGCAATCCTGGACTGTTTCTTAACTTTGCTGCCTCACTACTCCTATTCTGACTCTGTTCTAATCTCTGGCCTCTGAACCTGGACTGTTTGTAATTGGATATCTTTTGTTCCTTTGGCTTCTGAACTCCTGGCACTTTGCCTATTGGTGAGGTATGAAAGCAGGATGCCAAGAGATTTCATATTATTTTGGGACAATTTCATATAATCTTCTAAAGCTTTGCACAAATCAACTGCCCATTTCCGCTTTTCCAGTGTTTCATTGGTAGAAAGCTAAATACTAAATGGCATTGAATGTATTTCTCCCCAGACTAAAAAAGAATTGATTATCAATGACCTAATCTGTTTGTTTAAAACATTGTACTGTGATCCTTTCCCACAACTTCATTATGCAGTTCATTAACTTGACACCTTTATAATTTCCACATTGTTTGCTACCTACTTTGCTCTCAAAAGATGTATTATAGTGCTCTTTGTATTTTGTTGTTTTTAGCTGCCCTCATGTCAACCTCGACTCATGGAAACCCTGTGTATGAGACATCTCCAAGCATATCCTCATATTTCATTCATTATCAGATTAAGAGGTATGAAATCTTTTTGTTTCCGAGTCGTGTGCACTATTCCATATATGGAAGTTTCCCCAAATGCCACTCCATTCTGTCAGTTGTCCTCAAATCTTGTCACATATACTGTATCTGCTTTTGGCTAAGGTTTCAGAGCTGCATGCATGTCGTTTTCATTTTATTTTTTTATTTTTTATTGCATTTAAAAGAAGAAGAATAATCAATGTCAGCATAGCATATGATTTACAATAATAGAACATCTTCATTTACAGATATATGGATTTTTACAGTTTATCCCAACATTTTAAATTAATTAAGATAGTCTGAATTTTCCAAACCTTTCTTAAATTACTATTTATGTTTCCAACATAAAAAAGAAAAAAAATTACTTCTTTCATATAACATTTGTCTTTTATGTTTATTCCTGTAGTACTACATAGTTTCCCTATAAATGTAATTTATCAGTTAATAACTTCAGTATAACAATTGCTCTAATAATTTATTTGCATGTAGTTTTTAGAAAAGGTGAGAGTAATAAAGTAAATAAATAAATAGGTGATGTAGACTGGTTAATGGTTGAAATGAACCCTGAGTATTTCAAATGAATTAGATCTTTAATATGGATTATGTTTGATTCCAAGAATTTTCATCTCTTTGGTGCTACTTTAGCCTTATGCATTACAATGGTCTGTTGTTTTTCTAAGAACCCTGAAACTCCTACCCTGTTACATCAGTTTGTTGTTGTGTGACTTCAGGTTGTTTCCGACTTTTGGTGACTCTAAGGTGAACCTATCACTGAGTTCTCTTGGAACATTTTTTCAGAAGGGGGTTGCCAATGCCATCCTCTGAGGCTGAGAGAGTATGACTTGCCCAAGATCACTCAGTGGGTTTACACAGCCAGCACAGGATCCAAACCCTAGTCTCCAGAGTCATAGTCCAATGTGCAAACCACTGACTATACCATTCAGTATAGTCCATTTTTTCACCAAACAACAACATTAATTCTACAAACTCTTCACACAGAATATATTGTGGAAAATGCTCTGTAACATATTTTGATTGAGGAAGCATGGCATTTTTTTTTTCAGATATAGGAATTAGAAGTGTGCAAATTGGGGAAAGAAGAAATTGGACACTTCCATAACGATAGAAGCCATTATCAAGGGTAGCATAAATCATTTTACATTTTATTTATACTGCATACAATTATTGAGAGTATTTCAGACATTCATTATAACCCCAAAGTGTCATGTACAATCATAGGCCCATATGGCTCCCTTTCAGGCACAAGACTCATTTCATGGTGCCAGTAAGCAGCCACCAGTTTTGAACAAACAGATTTTCCACTTCTTTTTTCACTGTTAGAAACAGATTAAAAGCTGTTGCTTTTATTATTTTATTCAGTTTTCTCATTGTATTGTATAATATTGCATGTTATTGTATAAGATTTTAGATTTTCATCACGTAAGCTGCCTTTGGAGAGGTTTTGTCCTCAGGAGCAACATAGAAATAAAATAAAATAAAATAAAATAAAATAAAATAAAATAAAATTTGGAAATGCCTCTAATGATAAGTCAGAAATTGGCATTGGTCTAAAATGAAATAGTTTCATTTGAGCAAGTACATATATGTAATTTCTAATCTCAGCTGAGATTTCTAACGTCCAGCATTAGTCACACTTAGGTTCATCCTTTTCCTCTGAAAGTTACACAAGATTGAAGTGAGATTTTTTGGATATACAGTTTGAGGAGAATACACACACACACAAAGAGAGAGAGAGAGAAAGAGAGAGAGAGAGAGAGAGAGTTTACCTTTGTTCTAAGACTAAGCTTGGAGGCTAAAACATTGTTTGGTTCTATATTGTGGAGTTCAACATTATTTGTAATTGGTAAGAGCAAATGTCAAGTTGATACAGATCAGAGATAAAAATAAATGATGAATGCTACTTGATTTGGAATTCCTACTTTCCCTTCTTGCTCTAAGACAGAGAGATCTTCCACTTCATATCACTGGCTGGCATCCTGATAGTCAGTTATGATGTCCTTAAGTTAAACTTACAACTGTGTGGCTGTTTACTATTGATATTTACTACTTTGGTATCATTGCCATCATTGTAAATATCCATGAAACCCACCTTAAAAGCCAATCAGCCATCCTGACTAACAAAGCTCTGTGGTGCTGCTGAGTAGGGTGCTGCAAAATGATATAACTATCCCCTTCCCACCAGTGAGCAACAGTGTGACAAAGAGTTGCAACAGGACCCCACAAAGGCCCCTGGTTCTGCTTCTCATACCATTGTTCACTGGTAAGAGGGTGGCTGGTCACTATGTGTATACACCCAAATGGCATCACTCTTCATGCTTTACTTCTTCAGACCTTCATCAAAATAATTGCTTCATCTGGCACACTAGCTGAAGGAACATTTATAGGCCAGAATCTCCTTTTCAGCAAGTCTTTCTTCCAATTCTGACAGCACAATGTGAATGAAAAGATGTTGTGCACCTCTGTGGGCCTACAAGTGAATATGCAAATAAATCTCACTTATACATAGGAAAAAATAGTCATACTTGTACCTTGAAAACAAGAGTGGGTAACTTCCACACACAAATCCCCTCATCAACCTTGGAAGATTACACACAACCTCACCATGTCCTCTGTTGGTGTTGCTATTTGCTTTCAAAGTTGCTTCTGATGACTCTAAGGTCATTATTATGAGGTTATGAGGTTTTCTCAGCCAGATTTATTCAGTTGAGGTTTGCTATTGCCTTTCTGAAAAGCTTAGTAATTCTCTATTCACCCAGTTGGTTTCCATGGTCATGTGGGGATTTGAATTCTTGTCTTTCATAATCCTAGTTCAACATTCAAATGCAACTGTAAAATGGATTTGTAATTGGTTAACTGGCTGAACCTAAAGGGTGCTCAGCAATGGCTTGCTCCTCCTCATCCTGGAAAGAAGTGAGCAATGGGGTGCAACGTGCTCTACATGCAGCTATCCTTGTGCCAAACTCAGAAACTTCAACTGGTGCGACTGGTCACTGGTAAATCCAGAGCCAACCATATAGCACCTGTCTTAAAATCTCTTCACTGGCTGCCAATTAGTTTCCGGGCATGGTACAAGGTGTTGGTTATAACCTTTAAAGCCCTACATGGTTTGGGACCAGATTACTTGTGGGAGTGCCTTCCTCCATATAATCCACCCTGCACACTCAGGTCCTCTGGGAAGAATTTGCTGCAGCAAAGGAAGACCAGGTTGGCTGTGGTTTCCAAGAGGGCCTTCTCATCTACCACTCCTAGGCTATGAAATGACCTGTTGGAGGAGATCCGTCAAATTACTACTCTTGAAGCCTTTAAAAAGGTTGTTAAAACGGATTTCTTTTGGCAGGCCTTTACAGATTAACCTCCCCTTTCACTGATATTGATGGCTCCTGCCTGTATTTTATATTGCTGTCATTTTTATTTCTATTTTATTTTTAAGCTAGGGAGGAGGATTGGGGGTAGAGGATTAAGTAGAATTGGTTTTCTAGGTATTATGCAGTTTATTGTTACTTTTGTGTTAATGTAACCTGTCTTGATCCGTAGGAAGAGGCGGGATATAAATAAAATTATTATTATTATTATTATTATTATTATTATTATTATTATTATTATTATTATTATTATTCAACATCTTTACCAATGATTTGGATGAAAGAATAGGCTACATGTTTCTAAATTTGCAGATGACACCAAATTAGGAGAAGTAGCTAATACCCCAGAGGAGAGAATCAAAATTCAAAATGACCTTAATAGATTAGAAAGCTGGGCCAAAGATAGGAAAATGAATTTCAGCATGGAGAAATGTAAGGTACTGCACCTAGGGTGGCAAAATGAAATGCATAGATATAGGATGGGCGACACCTGGCTTAACAAAACTACATGTGAAAGGGAGCTAGGAGTCTTAGTAGACCACAAGTTGAACATGTGTCAACAGTTTGATGTAGCAGCTAAACAGGTCAGTGTGATTCTAGGCTGCATCAATAGAAGTATATTATCTAGATGAAGGGAAATATTAGTGCCACTCTATTTTGCTTTGGTCAGGCCCCACCTGGAATACTGTGTCCAGTTCTGGGAACCACAATTCAAAAAGGATGTCGACAAGCTGACGCATAACCAAAGAAGGGTGACTAAAATGATGAAGGGTCCAGAAACCATGCCTTATGAGGAGCAGCTTAGGGAGCTGGGTATGTTTAGCTTGGAGAAGAGAAGGTTAATAGGTGATATGATAGCCCTGTTCAAATATTTGAAGGTATGTCATTTTGAGGTTGTTTTCTGCTGCTCTAGAGAATAGGACCCAGATCAATGGATGCAAGCTATAGAAAAAGAGATTCCACCTCAACATTAGGAGGAACTTCCTTACCGTAAGAGCTGTTTCATAGTGGACCACACTCCCTTGGAGCAGTTGTGTCACTGGGGGGTGCAGGGGGTGCACACTGCACCAGGTTACACCCCAGAAGGGGGGTGACACCCAGTCATCGTCTGCCCCCATGGCCATCTGTTGGGGGTGCTTTGATTGTGAGTTCCTGCATGGTAGGGGGTGGAACTGGATGGCCCTTGTGGTCTCTTCCAATTCGATGACTCTATGATTCATTCAGATCTTCCTTTTTAAAACAACAACATTTTTTAAAAAACTCACAATGTCCCTGTATCCTTCAGGGTGGGAGGAGACAATTTTCCTATGCTCTCCTTCTGCTTTAGGAGGAAAAGCTTTCTTTTAAGCTAGGAAGTAAACTGGGGGTCACTTTCATTTTATGTCTTGTTTTTAAAAACAAAGCCTATCTTAGGCCTAAAATAATATGTTGGAGGGCATGGTGAAATTGGCCTGACACTTCCTAGGGTACAAAAATAAATTTAAAAATCAAGATTCTGCAACTTCTGAGAGAGAGTATCGGATTTTAAGACTACAACATGAACTAGGAGGCCATGCCACCTGTAAGGTGCATACTGTCCACACGTACTTTCAAGAAACATTCTAAAAGAAAGGGTGGTAAAGAGAATAAACACTAATATAATTGCCCAGACGGTGTTATAATCTGATTCCTGTGTGAATCAAAGCAATTTGTCTGACTAAAAAGAGTATTCATGCTGTTACAGAGGCTTTAATTCCCCAGTTACTTCCTGGATGTTTGTCTAGTTTTCAATTTTGCATTCTGTGGCAGAGTGGCACTCTTGGAAGTATGCAGAAACAAGAGACAGCATACAAAGAAAACAGGTCTAATTATTATTTATAAATCATGTATCATTCAGTGGCAAGCATCATTTCCCATGTTGTATAGTACAATATTCATTGTAATAATTTTAAATAACTTTTCACAACATCATCCTGTGCATGCAGCATTACCCCTATTATTATTATTATTATTATTATTATTATTATTATTAAGGTTATTTGTATTTTCCCTCTTCTCCCAATGGATCAAAGCGGGATTACAACCAAAAATCTCCATATAGGCATTCATGTCTAAAATACATATCATAAAAACATCACAAAGTATAAAAATTTCAATTACAGTAATCGCAGGGCAGCGGGCAGTTATGCCGTTATGACCGGAAGTGGGGTTTCATAAAGTTCTTTATAGAAGGTCAGGTGGGTATGCCTGCCAGAAGAGATCCATCTTTAGTGCCTTCTTAAAGGCATCTAGGGTCGTGATGAGACGGATCTCTTCCGGCAGATTGTTCCATAACCTGGGGGCCATAGTTATATATGCTCTTTTGGAAGTAACTGTTGGTCTGACCTTTGGGTAGTCTAACAGATTCTTCCCTGTTGTCTTGAGGGTGTGGGGCGGATTGTGTAGGGAGAGGCGTTCCCTCAAGTAACTCGGGCCCAAGCCATGTAGAGCTTTAAAGGTAACAAACAACACTTTGTATTGCACCCGGAAGCTAATTGGCAGCCAGTGTAAGGATTTTAGGACAGGTGTTATATGATCTGCCCTGGAAGTTCCAGTGATCAATCTGGTTGCTGCATTTTGAATTAATTGAAGCTTCCAAACCTGGTACAAAGGTAGCCCCATGTAGAATGCGTTACAGAAGTCTAATTAGTGTGCTTTAATTGCAAATAATATATAATTGTTTTCAACAGTAGCATTTGGATTTGTAGAGGAAAATTGAACTTAGCTGTATTGTGAAGAATAAATGAATCCCAGCAATTCTATGGGTTAACAAATGTAAAAATTAGAAGCTAATTATGTATTTTAGGGAAAGATTTTCAGAACAAATATAGAAAAGTCCTATCAAGATGTTCCTGTCTGAGAAAAAAAGAGGATGAAAAAAGAAATGATACAAAGCCTCTCTCCCTCTCTCTCTGTTCAGAAGAAGGCAATGGAGCTTCAAAATCTTTCATCACGTGTGCATTTTGGTTGTCTGATTAAAGGTATCATTATGGCTTTTGGAAGTTATTGTACATTGTATGCTTGTTTTTCTAGATAGATAGATCCCTGCCACACACATGATGTATCTGGTGTAAGCACTTGGTTAGCATCAGCACTGATGCCAACCACCCATACCCCTAGCATTATTTACAAGTTATTCAGTAACCATGCATTTGCATGATCCTGACTGAAATGTGCCTTGCCTCTGTCAGTTAGATGTAAGGCTGGGCTTTCCTGGGCTTTTAACTTTTCAGCAGCTGTGGTGGGTGTTCTGTGATAGAGAACCACCTTTTTGGCTATTCCTGGGACCCTCTGACACCAGGCAATTGGTGTTATGCTTTCCACTGTGAGTATTTTTGGGGTTAGTACATATAAAATCATGTTATGGTCCCCCTTCAATGCCTACAGAATCCTGGGATTCGCAGTTTAGAGAAGAGTCCTTTGAATTCTCTACCAGAAATCTCTAGGCCTCATGAGACTACAAACCCCAGTATTCCATAGGATGTTGCCATGGCAGTTCAAGTGGAATTATAGTGCTAAAATTTTGCAGTGTGAAAGGGCTTGTGATCTTCTACGTTGTTACTGAGGTCACAAAAAGAAAGGTACTGTTCTTCATATTATCACCAAGCATATACACACCATATCCTTAGAACTACATGAAGAGGACAAGACAAGGTTGTTGCTCAGATGTACGCTTTCTTTTAGCCTTTGCTGTTCCATGTCCTCCATTCTCTCTTAATGAATATTAGCACCTTTCAGTAAATGATTCAAATCCTATCCAGCAGTACTACTAAACTTTACAGCAGGGCTCCCCAAATATTTTTGGGTTACCACTCCCCTTCTTCTTGGATGACAGCCCAATCCCTCAACACCTATTTCTTTATATTAGGTCTACTGTTGTATTGTACATTCAAAACAAGCAGTCTCAGTTGCTGCTTCCTTTGCATTCGGTTATCGTAGGAGCAGCAACCAAGCAGCTGGCTCAGCAGTGACTTGCAGCAAAGGCTGGCACAGGTGAGAGGCTTCTTGGTTGCTGCTCAACTGTCTGCTCAGTTGCTGCTCCCAAAGATGTAAAGAAAGAAACTTTTCCCCAGCAAGGAAGGACTCTCAATCCTTCTTTGTTGGGGTGAAGAGTGTCCCAGCCAAGTTCCTACTTTTCCTCTCAGCAAGGAAAGACTCTTGGTCAGAGAGAGACAAGAAAAGCAAAGGTCTCCTTCCAAGAATTGACCCCAAATACCCCTCCTCCTCCTTTCTCAGAGTTGTGCTTTCCCCACAGAGCTTCAAGCCATCCTCCCCAATTCACAAACATAGGAGTTTATCAAACGGAAGGAATTTCTCTTAAATTCGAATGAAAAGAAAGTGGGGCCAGAACGCATTCCCTTAAAGTCGCTAGTTTCGTGCAATTATGTGAATACGCATTGCATTTGAACTGGCTCCCCATTGCCCAAAAATAGCATGCCATTGCCTGAATTTGCATGTGGCAGTCTATCACACAATAATGTGAAACCCCATGATTGCGTTCGGACTGACTTCCCATTGCCCGAATTTGTGTGTAGTGGGTTATCATGCAATAACATTAAACCTCATGATTGCGTTTAGATTGTCATTGGCTTATACTGCCAATTTCCCTTGTCTGATAACCTTCATTGTTTCTTCTCCTACCACTTGTCAGCCTGTCTCACAAAAGAAAGTAGAAGCAGCAGTTCATCTCAAACCTGCCAGCCAAGTTCACAAAGCTTAAACAGGATCCCAAATGTGAAAGCTTCGTTTTGCTGTTGCTTCTCCCCTGCCACGCCATGTGCACCAACTTCTCACTCCAGTCAGTCAGTTTGTCACAAAACAGTGTTGTGGGAGTGAGCTCATGAGGGCAGGTAAAGAGCAGGAGACACCATCATGTAATGTGATCAACAAGGCTGTGTGGAGGCTTTAAGAGACCCTAAGAAGAGAAGTTTCCTGCAATTCTCACCCCCACCACAGTCCTAAAGGTCATTGGTTCCCCTTGTCTTGCTTTCATGCCAATTATTTGACTGAAAGCCCCCCCCCCCCAGATCTTTCCACTGCCCACTTTGGGAATCAATGCTTTACAGAAAACCCATTGTCACACTGAAATGTGCCAAATGGTTAGAAACATACTATTAACTGTGCTAAGTGCTGCCAGAAAAGAGGAGAAGCATTTAGTTTTAACAAATCACATCACTGACCAAAAGAGAAATAAGTGACTACCTAATTCAGGTGTTTAAACATTCTCTGCACATGTAATAATACATTATATCATATGTTTAATATAAAAATACAACAGTCCAGATGTTATATGCTCTTTTCAGTTAATGCTATTTAAATGTAGGCAATATCTGTAGTCGACTGCCAGTAATGTCCAGTCCACAACAATGTTTCTCAAATGTTTTATGGAAAAAGGATTAAGTGACATATACCCTGTTTGTCATGAAGATCTTTCAGTCCTATGCAAAATGGAATGGGCTTAAAAATAATCAAAAGTCACAACTAGGCAAAGCTTTTTTTTACTTGGACTAACCAAATTCCCACAAAAGACTATGTAAATGTTTAAAACTTCTTTTTTAAATACCAGGGGTGTGTTTGTACTACAGATATATCAGTTTCATACCACCTTAACTATCATGGCTCCAGCCTACTGAATCCTGGGATTTGTAGTCTGGTGAAGTTAGAGTCCTCCGTGACAGAGGTCTAGTACTTGCCTACAAAGAAATCTAAACACTTCACTAGACTAAAGATTCCAGGATTTTCTATAGGATGGGAAAATAACTGTTAAAATAGGATGAAACTCTCTTTTACAGTTACCGTAAAGGTCTCACTGGAGAACAGCTTCCAGTCAAAACACTAATGTTACCATCAATGGCAGTGTCCACTTGTTACCACACGTATAGTTTTGTATCTAGGTTGTGCAAATATTAAATATCAACAGATCTGTTAGGAAGCTCATCACCCGCCAGCAAATAATAATTCCACAAGTAAAACCTCTGATTCTGTTCTGCTCTATAATAAAAACCTGAAGTCCTTTCAGAAGGCGCAGCATTTCAGACTTAACCAAAACTCAAGCATTCAAATGTTAACTTTACCAAATAGACTCAAAACCAGTTACAGGTATCCCATGGATTAAGTACAAAAATGCAAGAACGTCTCATCCAGAATGTAGCCCACTATTTATATCAACATATATTATGCTGAAATTGATGCATTTGCATACAGGCGCATACACAAACATGCACTTGTACTATGTGCCACTCTTCCTTTGTATAGGAAAAAATGGGGACAAAACCCCAACCAAATCACTCATTTTACAGAACGCTCTTCTGCACATTTACTCAGAGGGAAGTGCCCTTACGCTAAGTAGGGATTATCCCAACATAAAAGTGCACTAAAGCTTGGAACACATTACATATATCACATACTTATACTATGGAAAGCTTGAGACACATACTTAGACTATATATAGTTTTAGGTGTTAATTTTCCATAAAATTGCAGCATACACTTATTTCTTTAAAAAATCAGCCAATCTATTGGACTTCTGGCCTGGAAGGCCTATGCCTGGCCTGTCTGTCTCCCACCATTCTTGCAAACAATAGGTAAGACCATCAGAAAGAACCCACCACAGATGCATCTTTGCCTGCTGTTTCCAACAAAAGTGAAGCTGGAGTTACTACAGTTACTACACAGAGGCCCCAGGATGTTTGTTCAACCCACTCTCTCTGTAACCAAAGGCAGATCTCTCTTTGCAAGGAGGGAAGAAGAGAGCAAGCCGGCTGTCTGTCTCCTGGCAAGGCCAGGCCAGCCTCCTCTTCCTCCTCCTCCTCTGGAGGGGCGTGGATGCCATCTCTCTCTCTTGCTCTCTCTCCATTGTGTGCCTCAGTCCCTCCTGAAAAGCTCCCAGGGCTGGCACCCTTGCAAAGAAAAGGGAGACCAGCGGAGATCTAGCCGTGGAGTCTAACTGGAAGAAAAAAGCCTGAGGCTGCATCCACCTTGGAGAAATAACCCGGTCTGGCCCCGCTTTAACTCTTTGTCTGGCTCAAGGCTATGGAAGTCCAGTCCGCTCCGCTCTGGGCCCACAACATACTCCAGCTCCCAGAATTCCATAGCCCTGAGCCAAAAAAGACTTAAAGCGGGGCTACACCGGGTTTATCCCTCCAGTGTGGATGCAGCATGAGTCAAGCTAGCTGGAGCAGGCTTGAAGGGAGGGAGGGAGGGAGGGATGCATGGCCGGATGCCTTACCTCCAGATCTGTCCCAGCTGGAGGATGTGGATGAGGCTCTGGAGGAGCCAGATGCAGAAGGCGCAGGAGGAGGACCGGCCCTTGGAAGGGGGCGCCCTCCCCCCTCCTCCTCCGCCGGGGTTGTTGTGGGTGTTGTTGGTGGCGGTGGTGCTGTTGCTGTTGGCGTTGCCGGCCTTGCTGGCGTTGGATGCCTGCCTCTGCGGCGTCCCCGCCCGGGCCTCCATCTCTCCGGTGCTGCTGCTGCTGACCAGGAGCTTGCTCTCCCCGCCGTGGGCCCCGGAGGAGGAGGACCCGGACCCCGCCGCCAGCAGCCCTCCCTCCTCGCCGGCGCCGAAGTCGTGGACGAACCATCGGAAGCTGAAGACCTGGACGGAGAGGGAGCCCAGGAGGACGAAGAAGAGGGTGAGGCCGAACCACCAGCGCTGGCCCCGCAGGTAGTAGTCCACGGCCAGCCAGAGGTCGGTGCCCACGTCGGCGAAGTAGACGGCCACGGCGGCCAGGATCCAGAGTCCGTCCCAGAGCGAGTAGAGGCGCTGCTCCCGGCCCAGGCGGAGGCAGAGGGACGAGGAGCCGCCGCCGGAGCCCCGGGGAGCCCGACCCAGGCCGCCCCCGTCGCCACTACCCCCTCCGCAGCAGCAGCAGCAGGAGCAGCACCGGGAGCCTCCTCCGCTACAGCATCCCTCTCCTCCTCCTCCGCCGCCGCCGCCGCCGCCTCCGGGCGCCTGGTCCTCCTCGGTCCCTCCGGCCGCCGAGGAAGGCAGCGCCTGCACAGAGCCCGAATGCTCCGAGTTCTGCAGCGGCGTGAAGGCCACCTCGCTGCCCTTCTTCATCTTCAGGCGGCCCCCGTCCGACTTCGCGGCCATCATGCGGGTCCAAGCCCCGGGGAAGCAGCACCAGCAGCCGCCTTCTTCCTCCGGCCCCTTCCTTTCCCTTTCCCTTTTCCCTTCCCTGGCCCTGACCGGCTCAGCCGCCCACCAGCCCCGGGCCGGAGCAGCCTGGAGGGGAGCGGTCCCCAGCCCAGAGCATCCTCCTCCCCGCCGCCACCTCCTCCTCCTCCTCCTACTCCTCGGCCTGGACCGCCCCGCCGCCGCCTCCGATGCTGCTGCTGCCTTGCCTCCGCCGCCGCCGCCGCCACCCAGCTGACTGACGCCGGGAAAGAGGATGACCTCATCCCTCTCCCCCTCCCCAACAACTCTACACACACAACACACACATACACCACACACACACACACGCCAAGGAGCCCAGGAGGGAGGGAAAGGGGAGAAGGCGGGGGCACCGGGGAAGGGATGCCGTGCGAAGAGGCAACAGGAGGAGATGAGGGGGGTCTCAAGGAGCTCGGGAAGGAGAAGGAGAAGGGATGCTGCGAAGAGGGTTGGAGGGGACAGAAGGGGCAGGGAAGGGCCCCGGGAGGAGGGGAGGGCGAAGGAGAAGGGGGAAAGGAGAATGACAATTTGCTCGTGTGTTGGTGAGTGAGTGTGTGTGTGTGTGTGTTGGTGTGATAAATGGGGACTTTTTTTGCTTATTTCTCTCTCTCTGTATATGTGGTGGTGTTGTTGTATATATATATATATATGAAAGCAGGACCTTTCTTGCTTGTGTGTATACATATATATTACACACACACATACACAATCTCTAGTGCTCAAGAGGAGGCTTGAGTAACACAGGGAAAGATTGGTTTTGTGTGTTGTATATAAAAGTTGGGACCTTTTTTCGTTTGTCTGCATATATATATATATATATGTGGCTCTTGCAGCATAAAGAGAGAGATTGTATGTATGTATGTCATTATTTTTTATATATATATAATTAAATATATATATATATATCTATATATATGGACACAAACAGATATACACACATACATAAAATCCTCTCCCTTTAGTGCTCAGTGTTCCTGTGTGTTGCGACACCACGCGCGCGCCGCGCACACACACACACCACACCCAACATATATATATATATACCACACAACAATCTCTCACTGTGGTGCTCAGAGCCTTCTTGAGCACCACAGTGAGAGATTTGCTTGTTATCGTTTATGTATGGTGTGTCTTATATATGCACACACACACATAGGCACACACAAGCATCTCTCTCTCTCTCTGGCGTTCCAGAAGTCCCGCCTTTATCTCCCCCTCATAACCACCACACCGCCGTCCTTCTCACCCCGACAAAACAAATGCACCTATTTGCTGACCGGGCGGTGTGCGGGGTGAGAAGGAGGGGGAGGGGGCTGGTGGTTATGAGGAAACGTCGCCCCCCCCTCCGGTGAGAAAAGCCGGGACCCTCCTGGGCTCCTGGGGGGCCACACTGCATGGCCGCTGCCCCTTTCTCTGAAGCTAGGGGCGGCAGAGGATGTTGGGGTGTGGCCTGGCGGAGGGCTCGAAGAGACAACTGGTCTGGACCATCGAGGGGCTGGGGAAGGGGGGGCACGGAGCTCCTCAGGAGCTCCCCTCCGGAGCCCGAGACCAAAGAGGCGAGGCAGCAGGTGGCCCAGGGGAGGGAAAGGCCTCTTCTCCACCATCTCTCTAATTAAAGTGCCCCCCCCCGCCTTCTCGGTCTGGGGGCTGGAGAGAGGGAAGGGGGGCGTGCCTTTGTCACCTGCGGCCGCTGCTTCTGAATAATCTGGTTTAAAAGTGGCCTCAAACCAGGCTATTTCAAGAGCGAGGCAGTGTTGCCAACAAGCTCAACGATATTCCCAGGAACGTTTTACCAAAATCCCCTGAATTCTCTAAAAATTATTATTATTATTATTATTATTCAGTCAAAATCCCCAGAAAAAAATTAATTATATCCCCCAGATTCTGGGGAATTCCACGGAAACTGGCAGCACTGGCAGCAGGTGGCACAAAGGCAGCAGGAGGAGGTGGCTCCAGTGCGAAAGACCTGCCACTCCTCCACAGATGCGTTTTTTGCAAGGAGGGAGGGAGGGGAAGGGGGCGGGGCCTGATGGAGGGTGAGTGACAGGTGGGCTCTGGGGAGGATGAGTGACAGGTGGGCGGGAGCCCTGCAATGGAGGACTCTGACCTACCTCCTCCTCCTCCTGGGTTCCTTCTTCCCACAAAAGCCAATGGAGCAATCCTGGCCTCAAGCCATTGACTAAGGATTGGAGACAGGCACTTATAGTGTTGTGACAAACCAATTTTTCTTCTTCTCTCCCATTGAGAACTAGATGCATTTTTTTAATATTCTTTTCAAAAGTCCCACTTTCAAAAGGTTCATTCCCCCCCCCTCCCTGTCAAGAAGTATTTTTTACAGATTTCTTGAAGGAAAATAAAAGCCAAGGGAGGCAAACATTTGCACTAATTACCAGGCATTGCAAACTCAATGAGCCTGTCAAAAGGGAGTTTGGCAGAGGTTTAAAAGAACCCTCCTCTGATAGGAAAAACCCAATGTGAACGGTAGCTTTGCTTAAGCAAAATACTCAAACCCTGGCTATTGAATTAAAAACCAACATGCTTACTCATCAATTGAGAAGTGCTTGTAATTCCTTCTCTTTAAAAAGCTTTTGAAATCTTTGAATAACAGATATTTCTTCTGTTTCTTGAATTTTGACGAATATTGTTTCCGTCAGTACAGGCACATGGGCAAAAGGGTAGCACCCCTGACAAGGAAGGCTGCTGTGGCGGTGTGCCTTCAAGATGTTTTAAGACTTGGGGCGACCCAGTGAGGCAAGCATGGTATAATGGTGGGAGTGTTTGATCTATCTAGATTACTGCACTACACTCTTACAGAATTAATTTCTACAAAACCTTCAGTTTCATTTTTTAAAGGCAAGAAGGGAGGGAATGAGCCCATTGATGTTTTCTTGCACACAGGTGGCTTCCTACTGCAGAGCAACCATATAAATGCACATACCCAGGTGACAACACTGTTACACACTACAATGTGTGGAACCAAAATCTTCCAATGGAAATACAAGGCTACCCCATGAGAGCTTGATGATTAGAGCCTAAACAAGCTGCTTTGTGTCTTACTATAGGAGAAAGGTGGGATATAAGTCAAATAAAATGAAATAAAATGCTAAATGGAGTTCATGGTCAGACCAAAGTTAAAAACATTGGCCAATGTTAACTTAGCAAAGCCTGGAGCCATCTAAGGAGTGCCTCTTCCACCCAAGTCCTGCAATGATGATCCTTGGTGACCTCTCTCTATCTGTGTCTGCTGAAGTACAGTGGATGGTGACTTGAGGGTGGGCCTTTTTGATCATGAAATACCATTCCCAGAAAGGTCTGCGTGGAGCCTTCCTTGGAGCACCAAGCAAAATCACAAAGGCCTCCACACTACAGGTGGCTGTATGGAGAGAGATCTTACAGCACCTTTGAGACTAACTGAAAGAAAAAAGTTGGCAGCATGACCTTTTGTAGTCAGTCTACTTCCTCAGATACTCCCTACATACTGATACAGCCTACCATGGCTGGTGTCTTTGAATTCTACAGGTGACTGCGTTACTGTCACTATTGTTGGAAAATATAGAATAAGAATCATGTTGATTGCTTCTAAATTTGTTTTCTTTGAAGTTAAACAGAAAGAACAAATAATAATAATTTCTTACCCACATCTCCCAATATCAATGGAGCTGTCTTGCTGTTTCTTAACTGTAGTTTTAAAAACATATGCAAAGGGATCTTGTAGGACCTTTGAGACTGAGGCGAGTTACAAACCGCCATAAAGTGCACGCTCCACGCATACTAGGTTTAGGAAAGGCTGTATTAGGGTTAGGAAGGTTCTTACCTTCCTCACGGCCCTTCCTCCCAGTACATGCGGAGCGTGTCATAAATGGCGGCGCCCATCCACATGGGCGCCGCCATTTTGATGTCTTGGACGCTGTGCGTCCAGACGTGTCACGGCGGAAGTGATGCCACAAGGGCGTGCTCCTCCCCTCGTGGCACCACTTCCGCATTTCGAAAAGGAGTGCCATTTTGGCGCTCCTTTTTCGCTGTGTGGGGAAGTCTCGCAGTCTGGCCGTTGGGGCTTCCCTACGCAGTGAATGGTGGTGGCAGGAAAACGGCCCCTTGAGGGCCGTTTGTAACCAGCCTGACTATCCAAAGAAATTGTACTGTAAACTTTTGTAAACTTGGTCTACTTTCTCACATGCAAGCAGACCAAGGCTATGAAAGCTTAAGCTACAATTTCTTTTATATAGTTAGTCTCAAAGGTGCCACAATTCCCTTTGCACACTGATATTCAAAACTAACATGGCTCTGAGTGTTAAAAAGAGTCACATATGATTCAACACACCTTTGTTATATGAATGCCCATAGAAAAACAGTATTGTTTTGAAACTATCCAACTGTTGCATAATACATGCTGAATTTGTCAAGTTTAAGCCCATACAAAGTTTAGGATGTACTGTATCTGTATTGAGAACTGTTACCTCTTCTTGAAAATGATGCCAACACAATCTGTGATGATGTGCTTAGATGCTAGTCAGGAACTGCTCTTTGTATTTTAATATATGTCATCTTCACTGCATATGGAACTTTATAGACAAAGGTGAGGTGAATATATGGTCAAAATGGACAAATATTTTGAGAGATTGAGAGAAAGAGATGGGGAAATGTGATCCACAGGTGATAAAGGATGAAAATGAACAAATGTAGTTAATTAGTTTCAAAGAGAGTGCAATCCTATGCAGGCCTATTCAATTCTCATTGAATTAAAACTAGCTTGATTTCAGATATATTGGCAGAGGATTGAAACTGACAGTTAAGCCATACGTCAAAATTTGACTGCTAGTACTGATTAGTGTAGTCTCATTAAATAAATGAAATTACTAAGTGTTGTTTTACTATTCACCACTTCATACAATGGGTCTGCTCTGGCAGGTACTACCAATTCTATTTGGGCCATAGGTTTTGTGGAAAATCTGACTGATTTTTTAAGGGCGCTGCAAGAAAAAGAAAGGTAGCACAATAATGTTTTTAGGGGAGTACAAAAAAAATCGAAAATACACAAAACAAGGATACTTTTATTGGCAGACTAAAAAGGCACAAATTGCATCATACAAGCTTTCAAAGCTCCACTGCCTTCTTAGGTAAAGGTGTTAAAAACCATACAGGAGAAGAAAAAATTACTATGTCAAAGTCACATGTCAGTGTTTTGTCTTAAGATGTTACTTCTATTGTCAGTTAAGATAGTCCTGTTGTTGTAGTTGCTGTGCACCTTCAAGTCTTTTCTGACATATGGCGACCCTAAAGTAAGCCTCCCAAAGGATATTCTTGGCAATATATGTTCAGAGGGGGTTTTGCCAGTATCTCCCTCTGAGATTATAACTTGCCTAAGATCACCCAGTGGGTTTTCATGGCTTAGTGGGGTCTTCAGAGTCTTAGTCCAAGGTTCAAACCACTACACCACACTCACTAAAGGATATCAATACAGACAGAAGCCACACACCCTTTGGACACATGTGTGGGCTGGGAAACAAAGAGCAGTAAAATTCAAGTAATAAATTTCAACTCCATTGACAACAGAAAAGGAGCTGTTCTTGAAATGACTATATTTGTATTACTATGCATGATTTGACTTGTCTTTGACTGTTTCATACATCCTTTCAGTTAGACAATGTATCTGTATTAACAACTGTACACCAGTCCCTGTGAAATCACTATGACATTCCAAAAGAGAACCTAGTATAACTAGACTGCATTAAGGACTATTGTCACATCCGTTTTTTATATGACTTGGTCAGAGTATGTTTTATTTAAAAATACAAATAAGCTATTAACTTTGTGATTGTTTGGCAATATATAAAAATAACGTGAAAGTCATAAATATATCTTAGTCTCCACATTTTTCTGGTTATACAGTGGGAACTCTGCTTACATGGATATGGTTTTCCATTCGGAATGGCTTCTCTATTTCAAGGGGGATGTTGACAGTAAATCTCTACTTTTAATATGTCCATATATTTATTACATACATCTGTTATTTAAACCTGAAAAAAATATTTTACTGATTTTATTGCTTATCAAATGTGATATTTCAAAATATTTTTCAAATTTGTGACAGCGTGTTACTGTTTTATACAGTTGTAGAGAGATCTTTTAGCACCTTTGAGACTAACTGAGGCAGTATCCAGACCGGCACAAAGTGCCAGCCTGGATACATACTAGGGTTGCCTCGGGGCGTCCTTTACAGATGCTCCGCAACCCTAGGACGTACTCTATATGTCAAAATGGCAGCGTCCTGTCTACATGGGTGCTGCTATTTTGTTGTGACAGTCGCGCTGCATCACATCACAATGATAACCATTGTAAATTTATAAAATCATTATAAAATTTTAAGGATGGGACACCATTTTACTGTGCCATTGTATTTAATGGGACTTGAGCATCAACTGATTTTGGCATCCATGGGGGGCATCTTGAAACCAACCCTATCAGATAACAAGGGCCCACTGTATTCTTCTAAGTTGGGTCCAAAAATGTTGTTACAGAAATGACTCAATTTCTTTGTCTGTTTCTAAAGGAGGGCTGAGATTCTGTACAGCTCCATTTGCCTCTAGGTGGCACTGGGCAAAGTAAGGAGTCTTTGTTGTATTCTTAGCAGGGATTATGCCAAAGTTGTTCCACACACGCATCTTCGGCTTCAGTTGCTTTTAAATGTAGAGGAAAGCTATGAGCAACAAGATGATGTGAGATTGTGATGTGCTTTTAATTTTCTCTTCTAGAGCTTTGAAAAAAAACTCCAGGTGCATTAGTATGTTTTTGTTTTGTATGTGTGAGTACTCTTTATACTGTTTTAGCAGTTTTCTTTATTTCATCTCTTTCTCCAATTATCTTTATTTAGAAAGCATCTGTTTAATTCCTTTGCTTTTCTCTGCCTTTGCTGTGAATGTTAACTTAACTCATTCAAGTCCATTTTTTCCATTTGATCGGATTTTTTAGCAATACACATTTCTTTTTCTAGTTTTTCTATGTCATGCTTAGAGTCCCAACACTTCTTAGCTTGGATTCCTTTCTGAATTTTTATGTCCTTTTCCCATCCTCCTGATGTAAAATGAATCAAATTCCTGGAAAAGTGGGAAGTGTAAGAATCCTCCTTTTCAGAAAAAAAAAAATAGTATTTTACAATACAGCCAGCATGGTGTAGTGGTTTGGTTGTTGGACTATGACTTTCGAGACTGATTCTTAGCTTGGCCATGGAACCCACCTTGGGCAAGTCATATATTCTTATCCTCAAGAAAAGGCAATGGCAAAACTTCACTGAACAAATCTTGTCAATAAATCTCTACTTAGGACAAGAAACCACAGTTATAAAAGAGCATGGAGAGACACAATGGTTCACAGTCAGCAAAGGGGTTAGACGAGGCTGCATTCTTGTTCAACCAGTACACAGAAAATATGATCGGAAGAGCAGGATTAGACTCAGAAGAAAGAAGACTGAAGATAGGAGGAAGGAATATCAACAGTCTTTTGACAACATACTAGTAACAGGAAACATCACAGACTTGGAAGAGTTATTAAGGAAGGTAAAAGAAGAAAGTGCAAAGGCAAGCTTACTTCTGAACATAAACAAAATGAAAATAATGACCACAGAGTTGATACATAAATTCAACCTAGACAATTAGGAAATCAAAACAGTAAAAGAGTTGCCCTACCTTGGATCAAACATTGATCAGAATGGAGACTGCAGCCAAAGATAAGAAGAAGACTAGGAACGGAAAGGGCAGCAATAAAAGAGCTAGACAAGGTCCTAAAGAGTAAAAATATACAATTGAGCACTAAAGTTAGAATCATCATCTATTGTATCCATCATCACCATGTATGGATGTAAGCATTGGGCAGTGAAGAAAGTGAATCAAGAGAAAATCAATTCATTTGTGATGTGGTCCTGGAGAAGAGTGCTGAGGATATAATGGACAATCAAAAAGATATAGATAACAAATGGGGCACTGAATAAAACAAGCCTGGAATCAAGCTTTGAAGCCAAGATAATCAAATTGAGGCTGTTATATTTTGGCCACATCATGAGAAGGCATGACATTTCAATGCTAGGAATGCTAGGAAAGGCAGAGAGCAAGAGAAAGAGAGAAAGGCATCATGCCAGATGGAAAGATTTACTAAGGTAGATCACAGATCTGAACTTGCAGGATCAGGGCAGAGCAAGTGGAGGACGGGGGTCTTTAAGATGTTTCATTACAGGGTCATCATGACTTGTGGTTGACTTATGAACAGTTAACAACAAACACAAATTGGATTCAGGGTATCGTGTGGTGTGAATGTATATCAGCCTTTGGCACTTGTACCGTGGGATGCCAAAGAGCACTATCTTCTTCTCAGTTCTGTTTAATAACTGTAATATAGATTGTATGTGTTCTGTAGATACATCATTCTTTATATGAAGAATTATTCTTTAAACAGCGAAAATGATGGTGGGGGAAATAAGAGTAGGGACTGAAGTTTTTTCCCTTCAAACTTTTCCTTTCTCAGTTAAACCCTTTTGTCTTATTTTCTCTCTCTCTCTCTCTCTCTCACACACACACACACACACACACACACAGCTCTTCTTTTGCAAAGGACATAAGCTGCCATTAGCATCAGTGGCAGCTTCTTCTGTTTTAGGTATCTGCTGGAGGGGACCATTTTTGTGGGTATCAGCATATGAGTAAAGAGCCATTCCTTTCTCTGTGGTCACATTCCTGACTGGAGCCTCCTTGACTGCTATGTAATGTTCCAAAACAATAAATTAGACAGTGTCGAACTACAAGTGTCACATAAAGTACAGTTTGGCTTACAGTGTCCTATGGTAAGGAAAAGAGTGATAGAATCTCTTGCAAGTTCCCACTCTATTTTCAAATACTTCTTTAACGTAAATGATTGTGATAACCTAAGCAAGAATGAGATACTGCAGCTTTAATCTTTCAAAGCTCATCCAAATGCAACTTGATTTAAAGTACATATAAGTAAAAAAAGTATTCATATATGTAATAGATATATAGATACCTGTATTTGACTAACCAATATATTTGCATATTTTAGCCATACATTTAATCACGTGATTCTAGACCTGAATATATCTGGTTCATGCAGATGCCTTCTCTCTCTTTTACAGCAGCAATGAAATCTCCTTGAGTACCTTGGACTAAAGTTGTGGGGTTTCTTATAGCAACTCTGCATTGCTTTCAGAAACTTCAGCAAGGCATGCCAAAGAAATCTCTTTAACTCAAGGATTCCTCTTGCTTTGCTTGAGATATCCACATATTATACCCCAACCAAAGAACCATCAACACATGTCAGTTCATTTTAGTACAGTACCAAAAAAGTGTATGAAAGTATCTGCCAAAGAATAATAGCAGAACCCTCTATTACAAGAAACATACACCGCCTAGGGTAGAATAGTGTCATTATAGTACTGCAACATGTATACATGATTTCTGTTGTGTATTACTTTTCTAATAATATTTTATTAAATGCTCAGTGAATTTTGTTTTTCCATATCAGCTGCTCAGAAATGCTGTTCCCTTTAAGTGAAGTGGAAGCTGTAGCTAAGTATCATTTCTGCACAGCACTGTGTACGTTATTTATGGCTAGAAGCACACATTTAGAAAATTCCACTGTCTCTATAGAAACTGACTGAAGATGAGACTTTAGACCTTTCTAGTAGCAAATTTTCTGTTCTCATACTTGAAACCAAAATGATTTTTTTTAAAAAATCACTCTCAACTAGTTGAGATATTAGCTGGGCAAGATCTTTTCTTTTTAGTCTCCCTTAAATTAATAGCTAATTGAAACCCTAAAGCCTAAACAAATTTGTTTGGATATCCCATTAATATGAAAGGAGTGTCAGAGCAAAGACATACATCAGCCATAGAAGTTTTCTACTTCTTTCTTTCTACAATTAAGTAAACTTTGTGTTTTCATTGAATAGGATTGGTCTCATTAAATACTTCAGTTTTGTGAAGTTGTACCATAAACAATCTCCATATGGGATGCAGTGCAAACCCCATATCAGTACTGTGGTTTCACTTACACACAAAAAATTCTTCTCTATAGGCATTTCCTATCTGCTGTTTTGCTGTTTTAACTCGTTTTCTTATGATGTTTTTAATTCATTGTTTTAACTTCTAGATTGTATGCCATAGGCAGGCTTTTTATATATTCTTGATTCTACTTGGTTTTGTACAGCACCATGTACATTTATGGCACTTTATAAATAAAGCTAATAATAATAATAATAATAATAATAATAATAATAATAATCCAGCATAATTCTCGTAGAAAGGGTATGCTTTGTGTAGGAGGACCTGCAAATGCCCAGATAAGTCCTCCAGCACAATTCTATGGCCAATTTTCTCTGGAAGCTATTCATTTCAATATGGTTCACCATTATCCACAGTTTCACGTTTCCACAGTAGGTCTGAGAATGTATTCCCTACAGATATGGGAGTCATACTGTAATATATACAAGAATTACTCCATAACTAACATTTGACTGAAATATGGCTTTGAAGATAACTGTTACCTTCAGAGAATCTTACTTAAAAGTTGAGATGATGCAATTCTCTTTACAATTAAACAAATTTGTGTTATCTTGGGGGCACTGGCAAGTAGCCACAACAAGTGGGTGATGGGTGAAGTGAAATCTGTTTAGGCTTGCCTAAGTTTCTTGTTTGATTACAAACATACACACACTCTTTTACCAATGGAAGCCATCTGCCCATGACACATGTACACACACTCCTGATGCTATCTCAGTTCTTTGGCTCAGCTATACTGATGACTTTTCAAAACTTCTTTGAATGGTTGATTACACTTGATACTGTGAAATATAACTCAGATACAGTGAGATTATAAGCAAAATCACTTGTATGAGAACATTCTTAATCTATGGACTCAGAGCAAGAACAAGACTTCTGACAAACAGAAAACTATGGCAATGATACAGAAGCCAATTTAAATCACTGAATGTGGTGATTGTTCTCAGTGGCAAGCTATACATGGTAATTAACTCTCAAAATAGTTGCTACAATTGCATCCAAACCAGTACAAATGTACCAAAAGACAGATCTGTGCTGACTGAGTGAAATATGGTTCCTTGGAGTGAGGTGCTCTTCACAAAGAGTTCAGCTCATTTCAAGAATCGCCACATGGTGCAATTTAAACTATTGACAGGATACTTTAAATATTGTGTGATTTTCAGGATACTTTAAATATGGTGTGAAAACTGTCTCTAAAGTGGACATTTGAGAAAACAATGAATTATACAAATGTGATCAAAGCAGACATCAGCTTGAAAGAAACTGTGGGAGATGTTTCCTTTCCTCTTCACAATGTATGTATATCTGCCCCAGAGGCTTCTCAAACATCTTGGAGCAGATTTTGAAGGAAGGGCTGTGGGAGGGAAACAATTTTCTGCTGTAGTTTTTTGTGGTTTTTTCAGGCTATGTGGCTATGTTCTAGAAGAATTTATTCCTGATGTTTCGCCAGCATCTGTGGCTGGCGAAGTGTCAGGAATAATCCCTTATAGAACATGGCCACATAGCCTGAAAAAACCACAAAAAACTATGGATGCTGGCCATGAAAGCCTTTGAGTTCACAATTTTCCACTGATGTTCACTGATTCGCAGATAACAACAACAGAGTTAACTGTAAGATTCCAGCAGTTAGGTTGTTACTTTTGTTTTTTCTATAGTCATTCATAAGTGCCCTCTACATTCCTAACAGAAATGAAAATGCTCCCCCCCTTTAAAACAGAACGACTGGAAGAAAATAAGCAAATAATCTGTTAAAAGATTCTATTCAGTGTTGGTAAAGGCAAACAAATTAAGAAGGCATTATTTACACTTGAAAAAACAGAAATGACATCAGGGTAAATTAATATTACAAACTATTAATGAAAGGCACACTAAATGAAACAAATCACATAATAGATCACAGCAAAGTGTTTGTGTGTAATGAATACTGTTAGCAATTGAACACATCTGTGCACTCTTGGAATACAATTTTAAATTCATTTCAGTATTTACCCTATGTGTTCTGACACCCCAAAATATATCCTTTAAGAGAACTAAACCCTTTTCTCATCCTCACTTCAGATGATATTATACTGTAGGTCCTTCAGTTTATGACTAACAGACAGATCAAATCTAAAGGGAATAGACTGGAAAGCCTTTATTCCTAAGGACTGGAGCACAGCTTTGGCACAGCTTCTGGCCTCTTACTTTGCATGTGTCATTTAAACAGCATACCTCCAAAATGACCTGAAGCAGCTTTATTCTGGCCTGTCTGTATGGGCCCTAAGTCACTACTCTTTTTCTATCCCTTCTCATCTTTATGTATACTATTCATTTGGCTTTCTGACACCTTTTTTATTAAAAATTAATTGGGAGTAAAGTTAAAGGTTAGTAAGGAAGTTAATTTCTGCAACCTGACGCTAATCAGTTGCAAGTGGAGAAATAAGTGGTTGGCTAAAAAGATTAAGGGTGGATAATTCTTAAACAATTTGAGTGTCTAACATATGCAAAAAAATCTGTACAGCTGAACCACTGAATGCTCTCTGCCTCCATACTCCTTATCAAGAAGTATGATATAAAAATATCAGTAGTACACTCTGTCTACTCTTCACTGGTAACACTTGATTGCTTTGGTGGCAGAGTTTTAAATGTTGCACATAGGACTACAAAATATCATCTTGCCCTCCTTCCAAAAAGAGACATTCTGGCTAAAATCTCCTGATTTTGAAAAAGCCTATTTCCTTCATGGCTGCTGCACCCATGGTTTCCCCCTCCTGCTGTCATCACCTAAGCCAGTGTAATTAGATGAGTGTAGTGCACCAACAGGATTTTTGACTGTGTGCTATTCCCTTTTTAAAAGGTGAAAACATAAGTGTATTTGGCACAAAGTCTTGTATATCTATTTGTCTGTAGTATGGTAGGCTTCATTTCCTCCTCAAAGGGTTGCTGTTCCTGCAACCTTCATCCATTTCTGACAAACAGAAAATTTGCTGTTTTTTAGTTTCCAATGATAGTCAATAAAAGGTAGCTAGATCTGGATTTTTGAATTGGGATTGACACCCAATTGAATTGGATGACCTCCAGTCAGTCTGAGCTAAATCATTTCTAGATTCTCTAATTTGAGTCTGCGCTGTCTCTTCTTGCTGTTGTCTACTTCTGTTACAGCATGTTTACATATTAACTACATATTAACTTCTGAGAGTGATTTATCCACAGGGAGATGTTCACAATGTCTGAGTTTATGGGGGATACCTATATGATTTGGATAAAACTCATGTGGTAATACTGGGAAGGTGTTCTCATTAATTTACTTTAAAAGATTACAAAATATCAACAAAGCTATTTCATCAGACAGCAGATGATACACATTTTCCTTTTCTTTTTCCTTAGGGGAAAAATACCACAGATCCTACAGATATTGTGAAAGATGTGTCACATATCCAAAATTGTATTGTAACATTAGATCTCAATTTGTTTCTGCTTGGATAAAGGTGTTCAGAATTTTCAGTAACATTCTTACAAGAATACTAAAATGTGATGGACTGTTTTGATTTTTCTTCATGATAATTACAGCTCTTTTACAATTAGGAAATATAAATAAATTGGATCAGATTGAAGGAGAGAGAGAAACATGTTTAAACAGGATTCTCAGAAAGCATAATTATATGTAAAGCTGCACTACAGTGCGTCCATCACCTTCATCTTCAGCAAGCCACCTGATGAATGAAAAACAATTTTGGTAAGAAAAGATGGTACATTATAGACACCCACTCAATTACATCAATTCCCCAAGAAGGCCTTCATATAAACTTGTTTTAATCTTATGGAAGCCACTGGATAAAGACAATGGACTCATCTACAAAGCCATGACTGAAAATAATCAGTTCAGATTTGGCAATTGCTATTTTTAGTTTTATTGTGTTTACTTCACACAGTGAAATGCGTGTCACACAGCATACAACTTTATAGTCAAATAGAATGAAAGCTAGATTACCGAACATGACTGATTTAACATTAGAGAAGTGTTTTTGCTAAATGTGTAAAACCAGAGAAAGAAGAAGTCAAGAATCCAAGATTTATAAAGTGGTGTCAACCTGCATTATTTCTACAGTGTAAATGTAACTTCATTCTGCAACCCCCGTGAGAAGAAGGAAATAAACTAAAGTGGGTTACAGACTTTCAAAAAGCGGCGGCCTGCACCTGCCCCTTCCCCCGGTGTATTGGGGCCTCAGTGGCTAGAGCGGCAGCCGCTGAGGCCCCGATCCGCCGCTTTCCGGGCCGCGGGGAAGCAGCAAAAGGCCCCTTTCCCGCAGCCTGGAAAGGGGTGTCCTTGGGGCTTCAAGCCCCAAGGACACCCCGCGGTGGCGGGGAGGAGGAGAAAGGGGCCACTTGGCCCCTTTCTCCTCTGCGTCACTGGCACAGCCGTCTGAAGGCTGCACCAGCGACGCAAGACCAGGAAGGAGCTCCGTTTTGAAGCTCCTTCCTGCTCCGACGAAAGGGCGCATTAAGCACCCTCGCGCGGAGCGATGGCGTCACGTCCGCGCCACCTCGTTTGGAGGTGGCGTGTTCATGACACCATCATGGCGGCCCCCATGTAGATGGGGCGCCACCATCTTGTACGTCCTCCAGACATATTAGCCTTGTGGGCGTCAAGAAATGACACCCCTTTTAAAATTTAGGACGTCCTGAGGATGTCCCTTATGGCAGTCTGTAACCCGCCCAAAGGCCCTTTATACTTCACTGTTATAGTGATATACCTCTCACGGTTGCATCTTATGGAATCATGGGGTTTGGTGAGGTACTAGAGTTCTCTGGCTGAGAATTCTCCCTAGGCTACAAACTATAAGATCCCATAGGCTGCAGCTATGACAGGAAAAGTGGAATCATAGATTGTTTAGATTATTTAGAATCACAGATTGTTTGTGTTCATCACATAATAATAGAATCATAGAATTGGAAGAGACCACAAGGGCCACCCAGGCCAACCACTTGCAGTGTTAAAAATTAATTTAAAAATGGAAGAAGGGCAATGGGAGATACAGAATGAGGTGGAAGCCACAGGGCTGTGGAGAGGTGGGTGTTATCTTCAAATGTTTAAATAACCTGGATATCCTTTGCAACAAGCTGCAATGGTTGAAAATGACATTATGGTTAAAGAGAAAACAGCAAGCATTCAGAACTTGATCCTGGATAAATGCATTAATTTGGCTAGTATTACAGAGCTTTGTTTGGGTGAAACTGAAGGACATGGTTTTAATTTCTCTCCACTTTGCTAAGCAAGATTCTCTGTTTGCATGCAAGCAAGAAAGATCTGAAAGAGCAGGGAGATGGACATGTAGCAACCAACTGTGATTCTATTCCCCTAATTATGCCTGCCTAATTTGTACAGATACCCTTCCCATCCTTGGGGTTTGGTTCTCCTCTCCCCATGGATGAGAAAAAAACACGCATGCTCATGCCCCATTACAATCAATGGGTGACAAGGTACATGACCACATGGATGTGCTGCCATTGGCAATAATGGGGTTGAGTGATCCACAGATGCTTGAGTTCACAGATGGCTAGCCTGATGATAAGATGTACTCACTGTATGTCTAGATCTGAAAGTGGGTGCTAAGGGCAAACTAGGGATGCTGTTATGGGCCACTGCCCCTCATGTCTAAAGTCTCCCATCCATGAAGGGACTTCATGTGCTCCCTAACATCATGGACTTCATGTGCCGACAGTGGCAGTGGCGGCACAGCAGAACACCTGGCATTGCTCTGGAGGGCTCCAGATTTTCTGGGAAGATTCAGAGCAAGAGGTGACTTTTTAAAAATCCATTGTAAAGATAGTATACCACAAGTTCGGTGCTCATCTCTCCATACATAAGTTCACACCAGAATCAGGGATTGGGGCCTGCATCATGTGGACTTATTGCTGTGAAGACAGGGGGGGAGGATGAGTTATTTGGCCCATGCATACAAAGCCATGGAAGTACTATTTTGCAGATGATCAGGTCTTTCCTAGACAGGCATGTTCAGAAAATGATTCATCTTGGGAGTTTAGTGCACAGCAAAATACTGATTTACCACTCCTGAATTCCAGCCAAATTCGGGCTGCCCTCTGGTTTTATCGCATGGCTTTTTACCCCCAAACCATCATCAGGGTACAGCCTGGCTCCAAAACTGTTTCCTGAACTCACTCCAGTAGTGATTTTTTAAAGTTGGAATGCTCCCGACTTTGAAAAATGGCTGCTGAAGCAAGTTCAGGGACATTATTGGAACCATGCTGTACCCGGATGGATGTTTTGGGGTAAAAAGCCATGCGATAAAACCAGAGGGCAGCCTGAATTTGGCTGGAATTCAGGAGTGGTAAGTCAGTTTATTTTGCTGTGCGCTAAGCTCCTTGGTCTTTGTTCTGTGTGGTCCCTCAGAGCTCTTTCTTGTCCACCATGCCTTTGACACCATGTACAAATTACTGGGGCCTGAAAATCTGAAAAGTGGCATGGAACCCAACTATTTTGCATATCTTTTTGTCTTTCTTTGTAGTATAATTGTTTGCAGATTGCTTTTGACATCCATTGTAAAATCAATGAATTTTCGACAAAACAATAATGATACACAGAATTCTGTATTACAAAATACTGAAGATTTTTAGTTGGCATGCCCTTGCTGCAATAATGAACAAATGTGGAAAGGGAAGGAAGCCACAAGTGGGCAAAGAATGCAGTACTGTCAGCAAGTGGGAGGATGAGAACAAGAGAAGGAGGCAGGCAAGTGGCTTTGGAAGAAGTAACAGGTAAAACACAAGACCTCTGATTATGGAGGCAGTGGGTGGAAACAAAGACCTAAAGGCAGTCAGCAAGTGAACTGTGGCCTCAGCTGCCCAGAAGAGGAAGAGAAAGAGCAGCAGCAACAGTGCCCCAACCTCCATGACAAGAAGCTCTCCAAATTACTTGCTAACTCCTCTGTCTCTGAGAGCAGCTTCTTTCTTAGCCCAAAGTAGCTGTCAAGGAGGCATATGATCCAGCCTCTGGGTGCAGGTCAAAGAGTGAAGTCATAGAGGTGGCTGGGAGGAGATTGTATGTGGCAGTGACTGTGTGTCCTCCCACTCCCCCAAAAGTATGATTATCAAAAATCCATATAAAAACAAACAAGCATATCCCAGAAAAAGCAAAGAGGAAAATCAAGAGAAGGGGAGAATGTAAATGCATAGCATATTTTGTGCCTTTCACAAAGACCCAAGGGACACTGAGGACATAAGTGGATGTCTGTTTGGTCTCTCCCCACCCCCAAATCACCTCCTAAGGGCCCAAAAGCATTCTCAACACACAAGGCTCACTTTGCTGGTCACTGGCCATTCTTAGATTGAAGCTCAAACATAATCTTTGGGGAAAGGAAAGAAATAATAGCTCTCAATTAAATTTGTTTGGTGGCATATTTGACCTGAGGGAACACACACACACACACACACACACACACAGCTTCGTCTGATTGATACCAGGATACAGATATTATTATTGTAAAAAAAGAAATAGCATTCATTATATTAAAAAAATGGAGAAACAAACCGGTTGCAATTGAAGCTGTATTGTTCATTTGTAGACATATTTGTGATTTCGACTTTTTCCAGAAACCAGCCACTTCCTGCGAAAGAAGGACAGCAGTAAAGATGTGCAACTTGAAGTACAAAATATCACAATTAAAAAAAAAAAACACATTTTTTTACACAAAACATTAAATAAGAAAGATCAAATACATATATTATTATATATTGGATTACATGTCAAGAACACACTAAATGGGATGGGAAAGTGACAGATAACATTTTGATATTTACTAGTCAAGCTCAGGGTCAAACTAAATACCTTTATAATATAATGATAAAAATTACCATGTCAGATTGGTACAGCATTTTCCTGTAGCTGAGGCAAAATGATTGGGGGGGGGGGGGTCAACCAGTCCATAAGGGCTTGCCTGCATTACATTCCAAGGAACAGGTAGACATGTACAGACAAAAAAGATGTCATTTCAAGTGACATCTGTGCACCAGACATTTGTACAGGGAAATACAAATATTGTTTTACTGCAAAGCCTGCTTATTGGCACTGTGTTCCTGAAATAAATACTGTACATCTGTTATTATATTTGCTGTAGCTTCAGGCAAAGCATAATACATGAAATAATATGAAATACCAATAACCCATTGCTTCTGGACATTTCTCCCTATAGCCTGGTTAATACTAACATTTAACGATAAGGGATGAGGATGGTGGGTGAAAATGGCTTAATTTCTGAAGAAAGGTATTAGTCTTTGAAATGTAGTGGTCTGTGCCAAAAATGCTTACATTTCAAAGTATGCTTTGAATATATCGGCAGTTATAGAGAAAATCTTGAATCTACTTTTGCCCAATTAGTTATAGACAGAAAATAGAAGAATAAAATGGAAGGAAACAATGGCAGATTAACTTTTAAATCCTATCTGATAATACAGTTGTGAACAAGTAAATGCTTTTTCAGTTTTACAGCAACCAATATGGAAAATGATGGTTTTCAAAAATATTGTATTAGCCATTTTTCTTAAACACAATGCTCTCAGCAAGCAAATATGGGGGGGGGAGGTCAAAACAGTATATCATAATGACTGATGTTGTTTAAATTGAAGTATACAGCTTGGATATTTGTCAGTATCAGTTAAAGGAAGTTCTCCTACTTAAGAGTAAACTAAACAATTATTTAACTCTTTCCATGCATTCATGTTCTGCAAAAATCAAGCAATACAATTTTAAATCAAAATTAAAAACCCTCCTGGCACTTAACTCATTTCAGAAATCAACATATTTTACGCAGACAGTTTTACTATACTCTATCAAAGTATCATAAACTATAACATTAAACTTGCTCTGATATTAATACTTCATCTAGGTGAAAAATATTTAGACTTGGAGTAGACATGATGGTACAGATCCCTGTGATTGTGTTGTTGTTGTTGACTCTGAATTATGACAACCCTATCACAGAGTTTTTTTGGCAAGATTTATTCCAAAGAAGTTGTCCATTGTCTTCCTTTGAGGCTAAGAAAATATGACTTGCTCAAGATCTCCCAGCAAGTTTCCATAGCTGACCTGGAATTCAACGTCTGGCCTCCCAGAGTCCTAGTCCAACACTCAAATCACTGCAACATGTTGGGTCTTTTGCCAGAATGCATCTCCAGACTTCCATATCAAAGAAAAGGAGACTAAGCTTAAGTCAGTTATGCAAATGATTGTAAAACTTCAGATTTCACAGGAGTTGTTATCCTTCACAGAGAGCTATTTTTAAAAACAAATCTTCACATACTGAGCATGAGCACCATTTCTCATATTATTGATAGGGTTAAAATATGTGACAACATAAAAATTAAAAGTTTTAGTTTTAGTTTATTACGTTTTATAACCTGTCATCCTTCAAAGGAGCTCAAAGCAATATATGTGGTTCTGCCTGCTTTCATCCTCACCATCCTATGAGGTAAGTTAGGCTGAGAGAAAGTGACTAATCAAGGTCATCTTTATGGCTAAACAGGAATTTGAGCCTGGATCTCCTTGGCCCTATTCCAGCACTCCAACCACAATGATATATGGCACCTCAGATCTCCATGTTCTTCAAAACATCGTAACAATGTCATACATAATATAATATCTCTACAAAACACAATAAGAACTTGGAACTGACAGACAATATACTTACCAAATCCTTTCCCATCATGCCCAATTTCAATTTTCTGCAGCCTTCCAACTTTCTTTGTCTTAATTTTGAATGTATCCATCTTTCAAATGAAAAGAGAAAAAAATATTAAAATTTAATAAATTTTAGGGAAATGATATGCTAACTTAGTTCTGTTTTGGACAGGCTTAAATTGAGCTGTGCAGGGGGGGATGAAATCTATGGCATGAACGAACTTTAGAATCAGAAGCTTGTAAAGTTACCATTTTAGAGGATACCTCCCATCTGCCATAGTTACTCTCCATTTTGGCCCTGGGTTTCTGGGAACTATAGTCTAAAAATACCCAAAACTTTTCAGAGCTATGCTTATCATGACAATCATCTCCCTTTTTTAGTAATGTTCTATTTGTTCACCTTTTCAGATCATTACTTAAAACACCAACAGTGGATTTCCAGACTGTTTGAAGGATTCTTGCTAAGTTATTTAGCACCAATAATAATAATAATAATAATAATAATAATAATAATAATTTTTATTTATATTTCCTGCCTCTCCCTGCGGAATCCACAAGAGTCCACACAAACACAAAAAGCTGCCTTTGAAGTCTTTAAGGTAAGTTATTTATCTCTAGTTATTGTCAAATGTTATTCTCATGTGATCTACAATTTGGTTAAAATATCAATTGCCAGTGGGTTGTTTTTTGTTTTTGTTTTTTGTCTTTATTGGGCAACTTTCAGTGGGTTTTTTTTTTTTTTTAGTTTTATTCAGACAATGGGATTTTTCATCAGAATGAGGAATATGACCCAAAGACCATGCTGCAAGTTTTGGATAGCTGTGTAGAACACGATTAGATAGATAGTGTAATTCCTTTCTCATTCATAACCAAAAGGATTCAGTGCTGTATTGTTATTTGCAGTCAGTGCACACCAAAATAAAAGTTCAGTTTATGCTTCCACATAGAGTCTGACTTATGGAAATTACTCTCTTTTAGAGCATTGTGCCATAGCACTTTTTGGTTTGATGATTTTAAGAGCTATACCTCACATTAAGTGGTATCAAACTCAGGTTTGCTTCAGAGTGTACGTTTAGCAGGGAGTTGCAGTCAATCATGAGGAGAAACATTTCCAGGCATGTGCATTTACACACATATTTTAAAATGCAAGGTGGCCATAAGACAAAAAGAGCACATAACACAGAGGCTGTGATGCTCACCTTTCCTCTTTCAAAGGTATCCCGATGATCTAGAGATTTACTTAGTTGAGTTAGTGAAGATGTATCCAAGTTTCCAAACAAAATTATGTGGACATTGGCATCAGTCCCTGCTCCTCTCTTGTCACCTGTGTACACTTTAATGATATACTCAACAAGATCTTCTGGTCCATCTTCCTTCTGAATCCAAGATAAGGGGATTTCTTTTCTAATTTCAGCTTCACTTGCATCCAAAAGGAATGTTCTTTTGATTAAAAAAAAGGCACAGAGTAATGCTTAGAATTCAACATGTTCTCTATTAATAAAAAATAATTGCAGATTGTGTGTATGTTTACTGTCTTATAAGCTAGCCAAAACCAAAAGGTTATTTGAGGAGTTTACAGTAAAATAGAAGCAAGTGAATTAAAAGGGGGGGGGTCATAAAATAAATAACAAAAAACATAGTTAAACATTAAAACAGGAAAAAAATAAAATAAATCCAGTAAGCCTAATGCTACCTCAGAATTTCAAATAGGATATTTGAAAAATATAACTTGTTAGGTCACTGATTCATGTTTGTATAGGTCATACTCACTCATTCACTTCAAATATATAGACGGGATCCTGTTTTGGGTCTTCCTTTAAATGCAGGGCTTTAATTCCCAGGCTGCAGGCTAGAGTAATAAAAAAAATCTCATTTTACACCATGATCACTTTGAATCCATTCAATGAAATTTTATAAAGTTATATTATAAAGTTTATAAAGTTATAAGGTTCATAAATAGACAATATTAGAAGTCTTGCCATGGTAGTTAGTGTCTTTACCATTTTAAATATTGCACCCCCAAAGCATTTTTTTTTTTAAAAAAAAAACATTCCTACATCTGGATGGCAAGAAGATTCTAGGTAAGCAAGGAAGTCCTGAAAGGATGGCTGCTTTGAGATTATTTTCTCTCTTTGATTTTAAGGGAAATGTTAAAGTTTTGGATGGTTTTGGTTCATCAGCATTTGAACTGTCTGCATTTCTGAAGAGCAGAACTGGAGGTGGCAGCCATAAGGAGCAAAGTAGACTTTCACTTCATAAAGCTAACTTGGCATTCACTTAATAAATCAAATGTATACAGAGGAGAGCATAGTCCCTACCAGGAATACAGTACATACAGAGGAAAGATATTCTCTCTCTAGCGTAATCAGAAATAAAATTGCCTCTCCCTGCACAGTTTCATTTTCCCTAAGAGTTCTGTCATCCAAGAATGATTTTGTATCTAATTCCACCGGGAAGAAAAATATAAGAAAAAATATCCCTTCCTTATGTGCTAAATTTATAGTAAGAACATTAGTTCATCCTCCAATTCTACATACCAATAATTTACTAAGAAAAGAAAGATATGTATCTGCATGCTACATACCATGTTAACATCCAGTTCAGCCTTCCCAGAAGCAAAATGGTTAGAACAGAAAAACAACCACAACACTAATGTCCAAGAGCATACCAGCTAGGCAAGTAAGAGCTCATAAATGAATGAAGGTGTCATGAACATACTTCAGTTTAGTATCAGTTTATTACTCTTTCTCTGAATAAGGTACAGGGTTCAGCTCTAAGAACTAAGGGACAGCTTAAACACAATTATGTACAATTTTATTTCATTTGCAAGTTGTCTTTTCTCCAGTGAGACCCAAAGCAGTTTGCAGACAGAATCAATTTTAAAAAATTTCACAATAATAATAATAATAAAATTTATTTATATCCCGCCTCTCTACAAAAGCTATCGGGGCGGCTTACAAAGTTAAAATACACAGTCCAAACTCTCAACCCCCCCCCCCCCCCCCCTTAAAAAAAAATAAAAAGTGTGGAATTAAAACATAAAAACATACTAGTCAGGAAAAGCCTGCCGGAAGAGATCCATCTTTATAGCTTTTTAAAAGCTGTTATAGAGTGGTAATATGACAGATCTCGTCCGGCAGGCCATTCCACAATCTGGGAGCTACAGCTGAAAAGGTCCTCTGGGAGGTCGTGGACAGCCTTGTTTTACAAGGCTGTAACAGATTTTTCCCTGAGGATCTAAGTGCATGGGGAGGATTATATGGAAGGAGGCGGTCCCGAAGATAGGTTGGACCCAAGCTATTTAGGACTTTAAAGGTGATAACCCACACCTTGTACTGGGCCTGGAAACTGATGGGCAGCCAGTGGAGTGATCTTAAGATCAGTGTTATATGGTCTCTTCTGGATGTACCGGAGAACAATTTGGCTGCCATGTTCTGAACTAATTGAAGTTTCCGGACCAAGCACAAGGGTAGCCCCACATAGAGTGCATTACAGAAATCAAGACGTGAGGTTATGTACTACGGTCTCAAGCTCCCTGACTTCCAGGAAAGGGCAGAGCTGGCGTATCAGCCGAAGCTGATAACAGGCACTCCTGACCGTCGGATTCACCTGACTTGCCATGTGAAGTGATGAATCTAGGAGCACCCCTAGACTGCAAACACAGTCCTTTGAGGAGAGTTTGACCCCTTCTAGGACTGGAGGTTGTATCCCGATGCCTGGGTTCGGAGTCAATACCGTAAGTACCTCTGATTTGTCTGGATTCAGCTTCAATTTGTTTTCCCTTATCCAATCCATTACTGCCTTTTACAATAAAAATTGTAAAATAGTATCACCACATAAAAAAGTATAAAATCATTTAAAAGGCATACAAAAGTTTTAAAAGTTAAATAAAACCTCCCAATAAGAAGTTGTCCTGTTTACACATTAAAAGCCTGCTCAAGCAAAAAAGTCTTTGCCTGTTGGCAAAAGGAAAACAGGGAGGGGGAAGCAGCCATTGAGAAGGCTCTCTTATGTCTCACCAAGTGATCCTGTGATGGTGGTGGGACCGAGAGAAAGCCTTCCTCCATAGATCTTACTATTCTGGCATGTTGATATGGGGAAATACAGTCTTTTAGATAGTCTGGACCTAAGCCATATGGAGCATTGATAGATGTGGGTACAAAAAATAGTCATGTTTGCAAAAGTACACATCTTAGTCTTTTTCAGACTGATTTCTTCATGTTATTGAAAAATGCCTGTTATTGCAAAATTATTCAGTTTTCCTCTAGAAACTGAGTGGGCACTGATAAGCACCCATTAAAGGGATCAGCATCAGAGAAATTGATTCTTCAGACTGATTAAGGGCAATGAGTCATAGCTGCAGATTGTAGGATATGAACTTTACAGTGATGTTTGTGGTTCAACATGAAGTTCAGAAACATGTTCCCCAAAATGATTATCATTTATTATTGGAGTGCATGCATTGACTGTGAAAGGTTCAGCCTTTGACATGTTCAGTAAAAAAGGACATTAAGCAGCAGGTGGTCAGAAAGACCTGCTCCTGAGACACTGGAAAACCATAACCAGTCCAGAATGCTGGGCTAGAGGGCCCAACTATTGTACTGGTATAAGATAAATTTCTGTGTTTCCATAGTTAGGCTCAAAAGGGCCAAGGAATGTGACATAACATTCGTATTACATTCCAGGCTTAGTGGATCAGTCTAGTAGTTCATGAGACGAAAAGAGAAGAGAAGAGAAGAGAAGAGAAAGTATAGATCTCTTGCTTAGGTGAACTTTTGTAAACAGTAATGTTGTAGCTTAACTATGCCAAAACTAAGCTTTCATACTATCATTTTGAACCTCAATGCACCTTGTTTAAAGTGCCAATGTTGTCTATAGGACTCACATTCAAATAAATATGTTTAACAGCACAGTATAAAAACCCATCTGGGGAGTTTGATTCTGTACAGATTCTTTCTGAAAATATTTGATGTAATATTTGTCTGAAACAGTACAGACACATTTAATCAGCTGCCATACCTCCAAATAGATGATGATGATGATGATGATGATGATGATGATGATGCTTACTATCTTTATTAATACTCTGTCTTTACCCCAAATCCAGGAGTGAAGGAAAGTTTTGGTTCAATGGGCTGATTTTAATTGAGACAAGCCAATGGATTTAGGCAAGATACTGAAATGTAATTAAGCCAATACTACTTACGCCTCAGTGTAAAATAAACTTACATGACTTGCTTCTGATAAGGAGCATAACTTTTTTCAGTTCTCCCAGATCCACAGCATCTATCTGACCTGTAAATGACTAAAATATCCAATGGTATTAGGGTAATGATAGGCTTATGATATATGTAGTAGGCGGTCTTTTAAAAATATATATTTCTTTTTTATAGTAAATTTGAGACACAAGAGTAAATTTCAAGTGGTCTTCTTCTTCATTGCCCTCACAACAGAAAGGAAAGAATTACCTCATTGTCTTCTCCTTGGTGAGCTATAGATGACAATGTCAATGAAAGTGTTCGATCTTCTGTTTCTCCATTAGTCCCATATATACACAGAGACATATGTACTGAGTTTATTTTGCTCAAATCATCAGTGGAGAATACTTTTATATTATATGTAACCACTGTAAAATAAAACGAGTCAGTCAAGCCCAATACAAAACGTAATTATTCCAAGAAAAGTTTTCACAAAGTGTGTTGTTGTTGTGTGCCCACAAGTTGTTTTCAAATTAGGTTAACTCTGAAGTGAATCTATCATGGGGTTTTCTTGGCGTGATTCATTTAGAGGAATTTGACATTGCCTTCCTCTGAAGCTGAAAACAGAAACCTTGGGAGGTTCAGAAAATGACTGGAAGAGGAGGAAACAAACTACATTTTCTCCCCTTTGGTACTGAAACCCAAACTTGCAAGGGGCCTAAAGCAATTGCACTAACTGAATTATTGATAATCTTCCTTTAACTTACTTTGTTACACATGAGGCATAGTTGTAGGTCAGGACCACAATGTACAAAATGCTCTTCACTATTTTAATTGTTGCAGAAACATTCAGTGGTCTGTCATTAATGTAATACCTCTGTTTGCTGATGAGCAAGCAATATTGAGCCTAATGTTGTTGTTAACTGCCTTCCAGTCTACCTTTACTCATGGCAACCCCATGGATGAGTCACCTCCATGACCCCCTGCCCTCAACTGCTCTGCATACTTCCTGCAGGCCCCTAGCCATAGCCTCCTTGATTGAGTCTATCCATCTAGTGTGCAGTCTGCACTTTTTATCCTACCCTCTACCTTTCCAAGCATTATTGACATTTTCAGTGAGTACTGCCTTGCCATGATGTGGCCAAAATATGACAGCCTCAGATTGGTCATCCTGGCTTCTAGAGGGAACTCCGGGAACTCAGGCTTGTATTGGTCAAGCCTCAGCACTTTTCTCCAGCACCACATTTCAAGTGAGTTTACTTTCTTTCTGTCAGATTTCTTCACTGTCCAATAGCAATAGCAAGTACTTCTCTATACCTCTTATCAGTGAACTAGCACTCCCTAAGCAGTTTTCAATGTGTAAGCTAATTGTCCCCCAACAAGCTGGATACTAATTTTACCGACCTATGGAAGGATGCAAGGCTGAAAGGACTTTGGAGCCCTGCCTGGGATCAAACGCACAATCTTGTGGCTGCAGTACAGGCATTTTACCACTGCGCCACCAGGGCTCACTGTCCAGCTCTCACATCCATACATGGTAATGAGAAATACAGTGGTTTGAACTATCCTTACTAATAGCCGAATACCAGATGTCAATGATTTGATGGGATTAGATTAATTTTAGGTGATTAGGTTCATGGGATCCTAAAACATTCCCAGATATTGCTGTATCACACTATATCTTCATTTCATTGTTGCTTGTATACTGATATATTACCCTTTTTGTAATACAGCGTGCCTGCGCCATACGCGGGCGCGCCATACACGGCCTTGAGCATATGCGCTCAAGCCGCGGGGTGCGCGCGGGGCGGAAGGGGCGGCGCGTCCCATTCAATTGATTGGGCGCGTGTGCCCATTGCGCCCTGCGCGCGCCCGCGCCACCGCGTAGCCGCGCATGAGCCCCATTGTTTCCAATGGGGCTCGAGCATAGGTGGAATTCGCCTTACGCGGCGGGATCCGGAACGGATCCCCTGCGTAAGGGAAGGACGGACTGTATCTGCAGAAGTGAAACACACCTCACTGTGACCCCCTTCTTCCCTTATCACCACTGAGACAAACACCCACATAATTCCTTCACTCCATGCCCTATGTTGAACAAACCCATTCAGATTGTTTCATACAACCTAATTTTTGTCATGAGAAATGACCTTCACATTAGTTTATCTAGAATCCTGTTTCTACTAAACCAAATTGGCTCTTTGGTGTTAGTAATAATACTTTAAATGGCTTCTTGGGAATACAGGTCTTTGCCAACATCTGGACAATGTTTTTGCTGTCTGAAAGAATTGAACACCAGATGGCTGAGTGGCTTACAGAGTTAGGAGTTTGGATATGTTGCAGGGATAAGAGACACAACTGTAAGAGTACAAGGCAAATTCACAAACCAATCATTACGAAGATTTTAAGCTGATTTGGTTCAGTTGACCCAAAGAAACTGAATTAGCCTTAAACCAAGTATTGTGCCTATACTAGGCTGTATGCCAGGTTATTAACATTCAGGGTTTAGACTCACTGATAATACAAAGCTGAAAATACAAATACGTATTTGTATTTAAACATTTTCCGGATATTCATGAAGAAAAATTACATATATTCAAGTGTATACTTGGCATCATTATTAGCTGATTTATATGAAATAATATGCATCTGGTTGATAGTGGAAATCAGTAAAATGCTAAACCCATCAAGCACTCTCACACACAGGCCCACTGCTGTAACTGAAAGAAGTAATGCTTTCTTTAATAAACATGTCCTGAAGCCTTGCCATTTTCTGAAGAACTTAATCAAAGACAATTAAAACACCCTGCTTTGATAAGAATTTGAGTTGTGTTATCAGAAGTGCTCTATGGCCTAATGCTGATTTATACCTACCGGAAAGTGCTTCCCTTAATGGCCACTCAACAGGGAGTTCAATCCATCGGTTTCCATTAAGAAGAGGAAGTGTTTTATTTATATAAAAAGTAAAGGTATCCAAGGTTACTGTGTTCTGCATTTTACAGTGATGAAACAATTGGAATATGCTTTCTCCCAAGTGATGAAATCCCAGCTTCACTTTATAGAGCATTCCTAGATCAAATGGTAAATGCACCTAGAAGGCAAAAAGACAGCAAGCTGATATCTACAATGGTCCCATTGCCTTTAAAGGACATGGTGGAAATATATTTTCTTGAAGATTCAATGCCCCCATATGAGCCTAATATTAGTCGATATAGAGAACAATTGGCCAGTATAGGCTGCTATGGAAATTTCACTGTCAAAGCCCTGTTTTTATTTTTCCCCCCATCTAAATAACTAAAGTTATATACTATGAATATGATGAGCACACATCATTAATATTTTGTATTTGTTGGCAGGCCTCCTCTTCAGCCCAGCCTATTAAAATATAAATAAGTATATTAATGTAACTAATTCATGAAGGAGTACATTAAACTGCTGCTAAGTTTAATTCATATGTTGTATGGCAATGGCAAGAAAGACAATATTTTACATCATATGTTGTTTGGTCCTCAGCTTGTTCCCCTATGTTGTCCTCCAAGGAAAAGGGCCCTGATTTGCCATTATTTCCATAAAATACCACAATTAGTTTAGAAATGTTTTCCCAAGACTTTCTAAATTCTTTTGATGGATCTTCATGACATTCAGTGAAATAAATCTTCCATAGACCATCTGTAGAAATGAAACAAAAGAGCATGATGCAAGGAATGACCCAACAGATTTTTCTTTGGTACACATTAACTAGAGGATACAAAATAATATTGGTCTGAAAAATTATTATAGCTTGTCATATAAATCAAATTATATCTGACTTATCTTATTTCTATTTGAGCAATTTTATAATATTCCCAACAATATCCAAAAATAAAGCAAAATCCTTTTTTTTTAAATAAGACAGTTTTGTCTGGCACAGCTTTGACTGCAATGATAGAAAATTACCTGATTTCATTTGTTGCCTTCGTAACAGTGAAGCAGTAATGCTTTCCCCCTGTATTTCTAATTTAAAAGACAGAAAAAACAAATTAACTTTTTTAAAATAAAAGGGTGCTTTTAAAATAAAAGAGTAGATGTCAATGTGGTGAACACTGATATTTATTATTTATTTTCAAATGTTAAGATTTCTTTTCAAGACTAAGTATTCTTAATATTTTGCTTACAGACTTCAAAATTGGGAAGGATTTCTAAGGGAATCTCCTGTGGGTTTGAAAGAGTTCAGTCAGCATCCTTTCATCCATGCTGGACCACACTAGGCTTGCACCATGATTTTTACTAGGTCAGTATTGAGCTGTTGTCCCATTAAAAGTCTAACAGTACAAAATGACCTGTTTCAGTGAACCAAGACTTGGTTTTCTCTTTGTGCAAAGGGATTTTGTAACATCCTTGTAACTAACTAAAAGCAAGAAGTTGGTAGCCTGAGCTTTCATAGACTTGAGCCTACTTTTTCAGGTGCATGAGGTGGAATGGATGATCCAGGGAAAGATCTATGTAACCAGACTGTGTGAGAGAATGACAATAAAAATGCAAAAGTTTGTGGATATGGAGATGAGATGACAAATTCAGCTTTAATTATGGTCACTGAGGGACAAAGGCAGGAGGAAGGATTTTGCTGAAATCCTAGGAGAGTAGATAATCATATAAACAAGTATTGGAATGTGGTGTAGGAATCAGAAAGGAGTTGTGATGAAAGACTTCACAAGGCTTTGGGGGGGGGGGGTTAGCTAATATTATAATATGCGTAGTGTTCCAGGGAACCATTGTCTCTGTTCAATCCACAATTGATGCGTTGGAGTTTGTGGGTACATGACAATTCTGCTATTTCTCTTTCCAATCTTTCTTTGTAGGAGCCCTGGTGGTGCAGTGGTTAAATGCCTGTACTGCAGGCACTCACTCACAAACCACAAGGTTTTGAGTTCAACACTAGCCAGGGGCACAGGGTTGACTTAACCTTACATCCTTCCATACCTCACTAAAATGAGTACCCAGCTTGTTGGGGGCAATTAGCTTACACATTTTAAACTACTTAGGGAGTGCTTAAGTGTACCGATAAGTGGTATAGAAATGTACTTGCTATTGCTAGTTGTTTTTTGTTTTTGTTTTTTGTTGTTCAAGGACCACTGTTCTGAAGTCCAAGATGGAATGCCCTTTACATACTGATTTCCCAGACTAAGGCTTTCTTGTTGTAACAGAAATGTGCAAGTGGGTCTTGGGCTGAAAATAATTTAAATGTAGCCATTTATTTTTGTACAGTGACAACATGGGCTATTATCAGTCTATATCTGAAGGCCATCCCATTAAATTTTGCTTTTTGAGGAGAAGAACAGGCACATGCTTCACCTACACCAGTGATGTCCAAACTCTGGCCCTCCAGGTGTTTTGGGCTTCAGTCCCCAGAAGTCTCAAACATCTTGGCCAATGATTTGGGATTCTGGGAGCTCAAGTTCATAACACCTGGAGAGCCAGAGTTTGGACATCACTGACCTACACATACTGAATGCACTGGCAAATGAAAACTGCTGATGGGATAGCTATATTAGGTTTGCCAGAGTAAAAACTATGAACCTTTAATGGTTATGTAGAATGAAAAAGAGAATTTTAGCAGCTGTTCCTTGTCATGCAAGCAGGTAACAAGCAACACTGACAGAAATGTTATCTTCTTTATAAACATTAAGCATACTCCAGTTTTCACTCTGATAACTCTGAATAGTAGCCTCCACATTACTAGAAGACAACCAGCTAGGTAGAATTCCTACGTGAAATAACAGAAAGGGCTTTGTACCTTTAACCATTGTGTAGAATAGGGAATTACAACTGTTGCTTGCATGTCCGGCATTCCCTGCTGAAATTCCCTGTTCCTCACAACTATTAAAGGTATGGGAGCCCTTTCCCTAATTTTATCAGGCAACCCTACTAGCTTAGGGAGTGTAGGGCAGATTGTCAGAAGCAGTCATTGGGATATTTGTTGCAATAACTGATGTCTCATTCTGACTAACAGTTGGGCTGGTCCTGCTTCCACAAGTTTTTCAGTACAAGGATTGGTATATAAGGCTATCTGATTTCTACTCTCAGGTAAACCAAAAGAGGTTATTTGGAGAAATATCAGTGAGAAAATGTGTTTTCCTAGAGCTCTTCAAGGAAACTTGGAAAAACTAAAATCAGTTGCAGATGGGAGGAATTTCATCCATCACTAAGAAACCATGGCTTGTCATCATTTCATATAATGACCCTTTTCTTCCACTAATTGGAATGTTTACCAACTAGGGATGGAAACAATATTAAAAAATGGTTGAAAAACAGGTTCAAATATGTCAGGAAATCCTGGACAGAAAAATTCTGGACTAATGAGAATCTTTGTAGTTCAGGACTTATTCTCTACAAAAATTTGCATCTGGTGGACAAATATTTACTGTGCAGAAATTGCTGTTTCCTGTGCAGAAAATGAGTTTTCTGTGCAACTCAACCATGTGTAAATTTTGTGCAGAATAAGTCCAGAATTATGGATGGTCTTCAAAATCAGCAGTTTTCAAACACTTTCTCACAGTAGGAATAAAATGGTTAAAATTATGAATTGTTTTCTCCAAAGAGAGAAAAAGTGAAAAAAAATTATATTGTATCACCAAAAGGCCACTACAGCAACTGAACAAATGGTTGGGATGGCATAGCATGTCTTCTATTGCAACAGGCTTATACTAAATAAAAAAGGTGTTATAATTTTGGAATTCTGGAGGATATTTGTGGCAAGTAAATAATGTCTCAAATAATACTGACCTGTAACATTCAGAGTTACTGAAGCCCATCTTTTCCTATCAGTTCTGTCTTTTAGCCATGTTTGAGCCATAAACAGTATCTCTCTTCCTGTAAAGTCTGACTCCTTTACAATAATCTTCTCAAGGAACCAATCAGAGCCTTTTCCTTTTTCTACAACAAGCTCATGCAGAGTGCCAATGTCTACTGCTTCTACATGAAAAATATCCACCTGGCGAAATAAGAATCGACTTAATAAACTTAATAAACTGAATAGTTAGTCTAAAAACATCATCATATGGCACAATCAAACATCTAAAATGCAACATGAGAAATCAATTCAATAGTATTCTTTTATTATTTAATTAATGATTAATTTTGAAAAAAATGACTATTTTATTATTAGCAGACATTAATGAGGTGGCGTGAGAAACCCAAATCATATGAAAATCAAAACCAAATTGCATTACATGGACTTCTATACCTAATTAATTGGTATGTGTAATTGAAACACACTCTCTCTCACCATGTATATACTTTTGCATGTAAGGCTCACACATGAATAAAGGAGAACAAAAACATACATAGGGTCTAAACCGTATGCAAGAAAACACTGCACTTCTCAAATTCTGTTGGATGTTCCAGTTCTGCCAACCATCGCATATGAATGGACTACAGTTTGTGTTACAGAACAAGATGGATTGTACAAGCTTTTTATGCAACACTTATTCTTTGGGATTCTGGGACAAAACCAGGACAAAATGTAGGACAAAATTTAGCCCAAAATGTAGGACATTTAAGGTCCTCCATGTTTCCTACATTTTGGGCTAAAATGTCAAGTACTTTCTTAACAGTCTGTATTTTTTGCTCATTTCCCATAGTCCCCATTTTCAGTTTTCAATACTTATACTAGAGTCTAATTTAACCAGGCTTATTTTTTCCCCAATCTCCTCCACCCCCCAAACACCACTTTGAAATCTATGGATTCCAGATTGTGGCCTGATTATGCTTACCTTTCTCTTGGAGCTACTTCACTGCTAAAAATAAAATTACTGAGAGGTTGCCTGGTAAAGTTACCTCTTTAAATTCAAAACTGGGACAACTATGAATAGAAGTAACTATAAAAAAGACCCCATACAGGCTGAGTTCCCTTTCAACCAGTTCTCTGTTTTGCACTGTAAACCCATCCAGTCTAAACAAAGGCACTCGACACAATCACCGATGATGCATGCACAGCATGGTGATGTTTGGATGCTGTGCCACGCCTGTGTCATCATGGCAGCCCCCATGTGGATGGAGCTATGCCATTATGGCACCAGCGATGTGCGGTAGGGCTCAGGAACGTGTGGACTCTCCGCACTTCTGAGACCTACAATTGGCCCCAGAGTGCCGCTTTCTGGCCTTTATACCAACGTGTTTCCTTCCGCATATTCTGACATTTTAAAGCATACATCACAAAATCAGGAGGTTGCCTGATCCATTAGGAAGCACCACTGTTGGCTCTGCTCCATAATGGGCCATGGCCAGCAAAATTCAATACTGTACATTGAGGTGTGCTTCTAACTTCTTCATGCAGCCATATTACAGAAAAATTAAGAAAACAAAAACAGTAAAATTTACGGATTTGTTTAAAAACCTCAAACCATATGCCCCAATTGGATACTTTAGAAATCTTATAGGACTAGAATATTTATGGAGATGTTACTTCTCAATTTTGCTAAATTCAAAACATAACTCATAAATATTTAAACATACAAATGATGGTGCTCAGCCAGGCAAGGCAGGACTGCACACAAAAAATCCAATTTTCTTCACCTCCTGAAAATACATTACGTATTTCAAATGTTCTGATATATTCCTACTCCATTAATCTGCTGTTTATAACAAGCCTGGGCATCTGTATAAAGCTAATGCCATACTTTGACTTGATATTCAACAGAAATTCAGTTTCATTGAGTGGCAACTACTACAGACTCCAGGGGAAAATATTGCTAGGCAAAGCACATTTCCAAATGTCACAATACATTTTAAGGTGAAATATGCAAATTTCATGTCCATGATATTTTAAAAGTCCACATTCCACTGGATTTCTGGCTGCAGAGAACGAAATGGAAGGGGTCAAGGAAGAAGTCTGCTTCTTTAGTAAGAATCATACTGTATTGTATTTTTTTAATATAGTTTAAAAATGTTTATAGAACAAAGAAAGCATAAAAAAGTGATGGGGGAACCTGTGGCTCTCAAGAGCTTCTAGCTAGACTATAACCCCTATAGCCATAGCTAGCATAGCAAATGATGAAGTATGATAGGAAAACCCTTTAAGAGACAACACTTTCTGGCTTTTTGTTACTATACAGTGCGATATTAACTGATGAAACATTTTGTTTGAAACAAATGCGTTTAGGGTTTGTGGCAGCAACAAGAATAGAATAAACAGAAGGTGTAATTTTCTAGTGGAATTCGATCAGCAGTTTCAGCATGCTTGTGAATTGATATGTAGATACAACTCTAGGCTACAAGACACAGAACCATAAAAAAAGAAAAGAAACCACATCCCACAATTTGAAGTTAACTCACCACATCTTGGGACATGTCTTCTTGGTGATTATTTTTGTTTGTTGTGTACACACCAACAAGGAAAATGAACGTGCACACAGATTTTGAATCACATTGTACAATTCTATTTTTCTTTGTGTTAAAAAGTAAAATCCCTATTTATTTATTTTTAGGCTAGATCCTGTTGCAAAAATCAATATAGGAGAAGGACTTTTGTTTGCAACATTCTTTGCCCCTCTTCACTATCTGTCCAGAGTGACACGTGGCTGTGAGGAGCAAACACAATATCCAAGATAGAAAAGAACAGGGAAGGGAGAAGAAGTCTGTGGAATTCTCCATCATGATACAACAAGCACATAGGAAAAGAGTTGTAATGTGTGTGTGTGAGAGAGGGGGGGGACAGATGGCAAGATGAGTGTTAGAGGCAAATGAGAGTCTAGTGAGGCAGTGGTGGGAATGAAGGTGGAAGGAGAGAAAGACAGACTGGAGGAGAAAGACCACTATGGCTAGTCCTTCAAAGCCCTTTCCTCCAATGATCCCTTTGGAAGCCAAGCACTGGAGTAACAGGCTGCTTGGAACTGCAACCTGTTCTCCTGACAACAAGGACAATGACTTTGCTTTACTTCCTTTGCAGCTACTGCATAACCCAGAGCAAAATCTCTTTGCTATCATAGCAATAGCATTTACATTCCTATACTGCTTTATAGTGAACTCAGTATTCTCTAAGCAGTTTACAATCTATAAGCCAATTGCCCCGCAACAAGCTGGGTACTCATTTTACCAACCTACGAAAGGATGGATGGCTGAGTCAGCCTTGGAGCTCTGGGATTTAACTCAGAACACTGAGCTTTATCACACTAGTGAGATCCCGTGAGAAAATGGGAATTAAACAAGAGTTAAGTTAAATTCGAATTTAATCAGAACTTACAAATTAGGAAAGTTTATCACACTAATTGATGCTAAAACAAAATAACACGAAGTTAATCCACAGTTAAAGTGGAGGAAACCAGCAGCTTTTAAAATTCAGTTTGTTCCACATTTAAAAAGCTGCTGGTTTCCTCCACTTTAACTGTGGATTAACTTTGTGTTATTTCATGTTAACTGTGATGTCATGTGATAAACTTTGGGAATTTCCAGGTTATCTTCGTGTTATATTGCATTTAACTCTTGTTTTCCTATGGGATCTTGCTAGTGTGATAAACTGCATTGTGGCTGCAGTACCGGCATTTAACCACTGCATCATCAGGGCTCCTCATTATTAATATCATACTATTACACCAACGAACAGCCATAAACTCTGTGTGTATGAGTGCACATATGAGTTCTGTGTTGGGGTGAAGTAGTGAGACCATTCCAATCTACTAGTCAAAGTCTATTGGGACACTAATGTAGTCATGATATGTAACCAGAAAGGAAAAATCACTTGTAGCATGGACTTGGCAAAGAGGTTTATCACCCTAAAGGATTTACTTGAATTAAGAGCCTTCAGGAGGTAATGATCCACAAGTATATTTTGAGAAATGCTAACACGGAGACAAAAGGAAGCTATTGATGATGGTAATTACATTGTAGAAAATCCTATTAGCTTGCTACTGATTTACATTTCATCTACATGTTAGGTATTTGTCAAGCAAGCTACTTTGTATGGAGACTGCATCTTTCACAAGAATAAAGGAGATGAGATGGAAAGAGATGAAAACAAATGTCAATGCAATAATGAAAACAATATATTAATACAATTTAGGACTGTGGTACAATTATCAAGGAGCAACCTCCCTTACATCGTTTAATTGGGAAAAGTAACTGCTTCACAGAATTCTGTTCATTTCATTATCCTTTGCACTTTAATCCCTAAATATGTTATTTCTGCACATAGCAATTTAAGTTTTGCTGCAATTGCACCTAATCTCTCTGTAGTAAACAGCAAACTTGTCTTTTACAGAACATCCAATAACTTCACATATAGTCACAGGAAATCTTCAATAGCTTGATTTACAACAAAATACAGTGCATGGGAGAATACCATCAACATTAGAAATCATAACAAGTTTGGGCAAATTTATTATTTCTAAAATAAAACTGGTAGTACTGATCAGTTGCCTGCTTGAAGTAAACTACTGCCTCATTTATTACAAAATTATTTTATATTATTTAAAGATAATTAAACTTGAATTGCAACTCTAAGCAGAATAGCCTGGTAGTAAATCCTCCTATACAATGAGATCTACTCCTGGGTAAATATTTGCGGGATTGCACAGTTCGCTATAATTACCACAAAACTTAATGGTACTGAAAGTCTAGAAGGTCATTAGTATTTAATGGTATAGTAGTCAATTGACTGATAAAAACCCCAAATGGAACTGAACAATGAAGGTATCTATTTTATTTGTTTTATTTCAAGGATTTATATCCCACCTTTCTCTGACAATGGGATTCAGTGAACATGATTAAATGTTTAATGCTCATATTTTCATTAAATGCTATGCACTGTTGTCTAAAATGAACTGACATTTTAACCAAATACATAGTGGACAACATTATTATATATGTATGTGATGCAACAGATTGCTAAGTGATAAAAGGTGCAAACTGGCATTCCTGACAACTTACCTTCCCCTTGGCAAAACTGTCTTTCTCATTCCTTGGCAATTTCCTCCTGCCAGTGTCTCCTATTGATCCTTTCAAAGTGATATACACATCTGAGTCTGTTCCTGACTCCAAGGATGAGTCCGTTGAGATGTACAGAACATACTGTTTAACTAAAGAAATATAAAGAGATACTAAATCTCAATCAGTAATCATATATAATTAGAGCAGAATACCACTTTCATTACTAGACCATTCTTAGTCTGTGCATATATTTCATCTAGTCCAACTCCTCACCATCACTGTAGGAGATGATCACACCATTCCTGACATATGGCTATCCAAATTCATCTTAAATACTTTGAATGACACACCACCTTCAAAGGTATTCTACACTACTAACAACTCTTAAATAAACTGCCTGAACAGACCAACAAGATTGCATGCAGCATGTTCCGACTCCACCTGATGCCGGTGTCATGCTGCACATCCAACCAGATGGTGGGCAACATCACACCATTTCTTTGGAGTAGCATTTAGACATGCTGCATTGAAGAAACACCAAAAAGCTCTGGCAGCGGTGGCCAAGGCAGCTTTTTGCCATTCTAAAAAGGAGCAGCATTTTGTTGCTTCTTTTTAGAGTGGCAAACTACTGGATCAGGGCCATGGCATGTGGTTGGTGTGGCCCTGATCTGGCACTGAAATGGGTAGCGGGACACTACTCCAGGGTGGTCTATTCAGCCCCTTAGATGGTTTCTCCAAATATTTAGCCTAAATCCTCTTCCCTGTATTTATGATCATCCCCCCCAAATATATATATATATATATATATATATATATATATATATATATTGTCCATTTTTCCTGGTTTATCAAGGGAACTTTCAGCATGTACAAGGATTGGCAGGGCCACAAGAGGAAAATTTCTCTTTGATTCCTTCACACTGAGAGATATTTCACATGATCACCAAGCATAGTTCTTTTTTCAAGTGTTTATCACACCCACTTCGGTTCTTGGTGATGCTTTTTGTGTGAAATGGCCTAGATGATGGACTTGTGTGTGAAAGGCACTACATGCTTGCAATTAAGAAGTCAGTAGAGAGGTAAGAGGTAATACTCGCCAGCATACTCTTCTTCACAGCTGCTAAGCCCTCTCATAATGCAACCCTAACTAGGAAATATTCTAGCTGTTGAACTAAAGATATGAATCTTCTGCTACCAGAAATTCCCTTCTGTCAACAGAATCTTGTTCTGCCTGCTGATCTCAGATATCTACTCAGAGCCACCTGTTGTCAGAACTATGTTCTGCTCATAGAAGAGCCAAAAAAGAGAGAGAAGGGTCAGGATGAAGGAGGTGTTGAGTTGTGTCAAATTCAAACATCCTCCAGCAGAGAGACACAGCTACAATGTTTGCAGAATGTTAGACCAGAAGCGGCCATTTCCAGTATCCCTAGGCTGGGAGGGGTCTGGGTTCAGTTTGTCAGCCAGCCTAGTGTTGATTCTTGGCTAACTTGGCTACTAGGATTCTACTCTCAATAATCAGGGATCATACACAAATCCATTTCTCTGCTCCTCTTGCACCTCCCCTTCCTCAAATGCTTCCCAGCTATGGAAGAAGAAATTTGACTAATTAGCTGGTGAAATGACTGCCACAGTTAGTGCAAAAGCTTGGAAAGTCACTTTTACAACAGTATATTTTTGCTCATAAGAAACCCATCAGAATGCCATATGCCACTGGCCAATGGCATAAACCTTAACTTCACAGTGACCCCAAACCCTCACAATGAAAGTAACTAAAACATCTACATAATCCTAGTGTAACATAGCTGTGGTTTAGCTATTACAAACAGAATAATTACAAGTAACTATTTATAATTACTTGCTCCCAAAGTCTGGCTGGTACAAGACAAGAGATGATCCTTGTATGGGTTTATATTGCTGGCACTAGCACTACCCCACAAAATTTCATTCTTTAGAAATGGTAATATTAGCCAACTCCTCCTGCTAAAATGAGCAGAAGTGTAACATTTGTAGTTCTGTAACTTTCCCAGCCCTTGACTATCATTTGGCAACAGTTACATTTCAAACTGGGGAAACAGGATCACTCCAGCAGCTCTGCCAACAAGCTGGGTCCATGTGGTTCTACTTTGCCCCAAACCACTTCCATTCAGGTGGTGCTTCTGGACGAGGCTTCTATTATACAATCACTGCATCTTATTCCCTACATTTTGTAAGGATCATAGAATCATAGAGTTGGAAGAGACCGCAAGGGCCATCCAGTCCAACCCCCTGCCATGTAGGAAATCTAAATCAAAGCATCCCCGACAGATGGCCATCCAGCCTCTGGATGAGGGAGAGGATTCCAGATATCATTGTGGTTCATTTGTAACCCTATTCCTTTTGTCTTTTTCTTTCCACACATATTGATCTGTTAAGAAAGAAAGACAGAATAACTCTACAATGCCTCTTGAACAGCTGGAAGCTGTTTTTTAACTGAACTGTGATATAACTTTAAGAATTGCTGCCTGTGGGTTTTTTTTTTATCATCCCTTCTCATTCTTTTTTTTCTTTTTGTGTCATCCCTCTTAGAATGCAGGTTTATATGGATTTTTCATAGGTTTGTCTGGGAATTTTTCTTTTTGTTTCATGGGGGACTGGGATCTCTCAGAGAGGGGAAAACAAGCTTTAACTAAGCCTAACAGAATGCATAATTATTTGTGGCAAGTCACAAACCTGTTAAAAACCTGCTGCCAACTGTGAGTACTGGCAGTTCAGCAACTGTGCAACCTTCAGTATCTGAAAAATCCCGCAGACAGGGAAATTCAAGAGTTTCTTTACTTTTTCTGTGCTGAAGCTTTACCTTCAAAAAATGCAGCAGACAAAATCAGATTTGCATAGCAAGATTAGAACAAGGTCCAAGGAGTACTGCAGCCTATTTCAAATAAAGTGCACTAGACAGATGGTGAAGAAAGCATGAAGGTGATTGATGCCTTTTATGATTTTGCTCTAGCATGTGGTTCCCACTGTAGGTGTAGTGCTTTGAGAGTTGGACTATGACGCTGGAGACTGGGGCTTGATTACCAACGCAACCATGAGACTACTGGGTGACCTTGGGCAAGTCACATGTTCTCAGCTTCAGGAAAAGGCAATGTCAAACCTCAAATCTTGACAAGAACAGAGCTTGCCAAGAAAAGTCCATTTGGGTTGTCATAAGTTGGTAATGGCTGAAGGGAGATAACAACATCTGGTACCCTGGTAATCTACACTGCCCACAGAATGCATCAATATCCTATTCTCCATCAGTTTATCTAATTCCCTTTTAAAAGCTTTCTCTGACAAGTTTCCTCTGACTTAGCAATTAATTCTTCAACTTAATTCTTCACTGTTAACATTGAGCCAGCATGGTATAATGGTTTGAGTATTCGACTATGACTCCAGAAACCAGGGATCAAATCGTCACTCAGCCATGGAAACTGACTGATGACCGTCATCAAGTCACATTTTCTCAGCTTCAGAGGAGGCAAAGCAAACCCTTTCAGAAATTTTGCCAAGAAAGAAAGGTGATAGAATTTAGAATTTAGGATTCTTAAATATTTATCTGGTATCTAAGGCTCTTTTAAAAAGGGAAAGGCAGAAAGACAAGTTGCAAATCTCCAAAATAATGGCTAACACTCTAACTTATTGCATGAGAAATGACTTGAAGATACAAAACAACAACACTGATAACGTAAACTACAGCCTATTCACACTGCAGAGATAAGGCATTTAACTGCTGCTGTGTAAACCACAATCTATTTTGCTTTTTGTACACTGGTACCAGAAATTTTGGGCAACTGTATGGAGAGGCAAAGTATTCAACCATCTGTCAGCCTCATATTGTGAGAAATAACTCCCACGCAAAAATGCCAACAGTTGCAATACATCCAAATGCATTGGTTGCTCCACGGACACATACTCTGGTCCTTAATATCTGGATAAATGAAATGGTAGTAGATTAAAGATCTGGCAGAAAATCAGGAAGCCATTGTTTTGCATCTTAGATCATTGTCTCATGTTTATCCATTATTTCTTGTGTACAAACCACAGTATATAAAAGCAGTATATAAAGACCAATTCAGAGTCTAAATTTCTCCCTGCATAGATCTATTTCCAGCAGCTCTGTATGCTTGAATCAGTCAAGTGTTTACAGGAAAAAAAACTCTTTCCAATAAATACCTTCCGGATGCACAATTATCACCTTCTGTAGCTGCTACTTCTTTAGTATTTGTCATGAAAAAAACTTACTTGAAACATAACTTTAAAATACTCTATAGAAATAATCTTTTTCAGAAAGACCATAAAAAACCCCAAGCTGACATAGCAGGTATCTAATGTTTCATTTAGACTTAATGTATGCAATAAAAACAGAAAAAAACATATAAAATGTATGAAATAAAAACAGACACATTAAGAAATTTAAGCTATATTAACCAGCCAAAGTAGGGTGGATGGGAAAGAGATGTCATGCTGTTGTTATGCCAACATTTTTGGAAATTATTTAATTCACACTTCATCAGCCTGATGCTTTGAAATAAAATTCCCATCATCCCTTGTCATTGTCCAGGCTGGCTAGATCCTATAATTGGAGAAATCTGCTTTAGTTAGATTGGCTTCTTCAGAAACTGTAAAAAATGGTGATGAGGTGGAAAGTTGTCCCTTAGTTCTAAAAATCTTTAAACCAGTATCTCCCTAAGTTTATTGAAATCAGCTCTTCTAAAGTCTAAAAAGTGTGTCTGACTATGCCTGGCTTCTCCTTTCCATTGTATAACAAACTCCAGGAGAACATGATCTCTCCCAACTACAGATCCCACTACTTGCACCCCTTTAACCAAGTCATTCTTGTTGGTTAGGATCAGATCTAAAAATAGCTGACCTCTTTGTTGCCTCTTTCACCTTTTGGACAATGAAATTATCTTTGAAGCAAGTGAAGAATTTGCTAAACCTTGAGGTTTTGGATGAATTTGACTTTCAGCAAATATCAGGATATTTGAATGTGAATATTGTGGGAATTACTATTTAGGCTTATTAGATAATTATTCAACCCAACTAGAAGCTGCTTCTGTGAATCAGAGCTAAAGGTAATGTAAGGAAGCTTTCTCTCAAAAGGATTTGCAAATTCATAAATAGGCTTTACCTCATGGCAATGCCATGTTTTCCCATCTGTGTCTTCTACTTCCAGGCGAACTTTGCGTATCATACCAAATGTCTTATCTAGCTCCAGAGATGTTTGATAAGCCTCATCTCTCTTAAATGATCCTTTGGTAATTAAGACTGAAGCAGATGCACCTTTGTCATCACAAGCTGTTATAGTTAACTTAGGGTTCACATTATTGTTTAAAGCGTTGCTAGTGGAAACAATGATATCCCAGGTTCCTAACAGCAGTAGAAAATAGAAAAAGGATAATCTCAAGTACAAAAACATAACATAGACATTTGTTTCTAAAGATTTAATGATTAAAGTTCATCAGCAAATATATTATGGTCCATTTAGGAGAAACCTGGTGTCATCAAAACATATCATACATCTTAAGAAGTCGGAAATAATCTTCATATGTGCAAGGAATACTGAATTCAATCTTTAAAGTTGCATTGGACTTTTTGTTGCAGTGACAGCTTCCATGACACTAAGGGGCTGTATAAATGGCCCGTTCAGGGGTGGCTCTGTGCCTCCCCGGGATGTGCTGGGTTGGGGATGAGACAGCCACACACCACACCCCCAACCTTGTGTATATAGAAACCGCAAAACACAGCTTCTATTTGCACCTTTGAAGGGGTGACAGAAGGGCCACGACGTAGCCTTATGACATCCCTCATGTGCAGCGCTGCTTCAATGCTGCACACAACAGACATCATTATGGCACATGCTATCTGAACAGGCATGCAGCAAGATGGCGGACTAGGCTTTCTGAGCGTGTAAACGCTCAGCCCTTATCTAGCCCTAGTCTGCGTACAGGCTGGCATAAAGTGTTCACCCCCTAAGACAGTAAATTCACTCCTGGATTTAATCAAAAGGTAATATACCTTATTTCCCAAGCAGGCTCAGTGCTTTGTATAGCTCCTTTAAAAACTGGATTAAAACCTGGAGCAACCTCACCGTCCCGTGACATAGGAATCACCAGCTGCCACTGCTTTGCTTTATATGCTGCTACAAACTAAAATGGCATTGACTTAAAACTTCATCTTTATAGGTTTTTTACTATCTGGTAAAATTCTTAGATGGCTTCAAAACAAGCAAACAGGCAAAGACAAAACAAAAAACCCAGGCCCATATGTTCCAAGGTTGTAAGGTTGGTGCAATTATAACTAGTTAATTATGAAATTAATTGTTGTGGTATAACCTTCCCTTGGAGGCCTGACTGGTACAACATTGGTATCATTTCAGCATCAAGTCAAAACCTGACTTTATATTAAAATCTTCAGGTCTAATTGAGCCTACCTAGGTTGCACATGTCCTATGGCTGGCACAATTTTAAACTGTCTGATTTTTAGCTGAAAAATGATGTAATATATATTTTAAACTTTTAAAATGACTGTTATTTGTTGTTTAAAATTGATTTTATTGTAAGCCATCTTGAGATCTTCAGATGTAGGGGAAACAAAATAATTGGTACTCATAGTTTAGTATCTTCAATTATTTAGTCAACAATTAGCCAAGAAAACGTGAATGATTGCAAAATGTTATAGACTAAAGCTATCATCCCTGTCCCACAAATAGATGGGAGTGGGACTAATTTGTATGATGAAACGAGCACTTTCAAAATCTGCTTATGAGGCTGTATACTCCTCCCAAGGCCATTTTTGTAAGAACAGCAAGATCAACAACAATAATTTGGGGAGAAATATGAGAATTACTGCTGAATATGTAACTATGGGGAGGGCAAAAATGAGTGCATCACCCTCCGAAATAAGAAGTCTGTCTCCTCAAATGAAAATTTTCTTCACTCTACAAATTTCTCCCATTGCAGCAACTTAAAACTCCAGTTAAGCATTTAGAAATAGTTTGGACCTCCACAGAAATGGGGCAAGCAAAGTTACCAAGTGAACATGAAGTATGAAATGTTCTAGATATTAATGTAGCTAGGTTTATATAGTTTGTTAACATGACAAACCACAGTGGAAGTGAAATGCCTCCTGACATCTGCACGAAACTGAAAAGAAGGAAAGTGGGGTAAATGAGTTCAAGGCTCTCTGCAATTCTTTGTCATGAGTAAAAGTGCCTCCTGTGCAGAGCATTCATTGTGGATATACATCATGTTAATGATGCATGGTAATATTTCATGGTAAACATTCCTGTGGAGAGGCCACCATACTCAAAAGCAATTTAGTCCACTGTTTAACAGGTCAAAAAGTTGAATCTCTTTTGTTGTAATTTGAATCCATGATTTGTAATTTGTAATTTCAACTATGTTTTTGAAATGGGACATTTTTCCATATTAAAGGGCAAGTTACGGCGTCATTGGTGTCTTCTTATTATTATTATTACTATTATTGCTATTATTATTATTATTATTATTACTATTGCTGCTGCTGCTGATGATGATGATGATGGCCACCCAAAAAAATTTGGGACTCAAGTTGACTTATAAAACAGAGCTTTAAAAAATTACATCATACTAAAATTAAAAATACAGTTAAACCACCAATACAATTAAAAGCAACTAAAATTCAACTATTATAAAGAAAAACAAAAAATATAAAAAACACAGCATAGTAACCCCACCCCACCCCCCACCCCCAGTAGTCAGCCTGCATAGGCCTATGGAAATAAAAAGATCTTCCTTCACCTGCTTATGGAAGGATAGCAAGGAGGGGGGCAGTCTAATCTGTCTTTGTCCATAGTCTGGGAAGGCATTGATTGATTTATTATATTTATACTCTCCCTTTCTTCTTCGATGGGATCCTAGTACCATGCACATTTCAGTTCATCATGATTTCAAATGACATTCCTAAATTTGGATATAGCAGAGGAAATGAAAACAGTGCTGGAGCAGATAAGAAATTTTAGAAATAGCATCAAATGAAAGTGCCTTTGATTTATAGTTGCCTGTGCTTTGACAAATCTGCTGTTTTCTTTTCATTTTTTCCTCTGCTGCATCCAGTTCTCAAATCTCATTTTAAAACATTGTTTACACTACTTAATCTCTATGTTTCTGTATGCATGCTAATATTTTTTCTATAATGTTATTAACAGCATTATCTAGTTCTGAAAAACACCAGGGGTTACAGTTTGCATGAAAGATTTTATACAGGATAAACCTGTATTAACCATGCATCAAAACAAAAGGTGGAAGTGGTCTGATGTTTTTGCTTCTCACCGTGAATTCTTCCTACTGGCTTTTCTTTCCTGGCTTTTCCAAGAAGCTGGAGCTCTTTTTTCATCCTTCCATCAGCAACTCCACTGTCTAGCCATTGTTGGCATGAGAATACATACTGGCCATTACATTTCTCTAATTCTTGTATTATGATTTCTTCAAGGTACCAACCAGCTCCGTAACCATATCTGTTGTGTTCCACAAGCACTTTGCTTAATATTCCCAGATCTATTCCTCGGATGCTGAAGGTACTCACCTATTGAGGAAAATAAAAATTGAACTGACATCCACATTATTGTAAACATAATCAGCATTATGCAATTTCTGTCAAATCCAGCAGGATACTTAGTTGAGAAATAAAGGTTTCAGTAACTAAAACTCAGAAAACCTTAATTAAGAATCTACAGAGCCATTCCAGTGATGTTCACTGTCAGAACTGACCAGCAAATGTTAATATTGCCTGATTAAACTATGCACAGTTTCAAAATTTGGGCAGGCTTAATTCTTATTCATTATAATTAATAAACACACTCCTCGTCTCTTTCCAATATCACCCCCTTCTTTGTTGTTACATGCAGATTACTTCACAGAAATTATCCTGAAAGGCTTGATTCATGCTGCTTTTCCTTCCAGTATTATTTTAGCACCTGTATCTGAGATTACCATGATTTATCAGTACCATTTCTATTGTGTAACCTATCACAGGCATATGGCAAACACGTTACTTATGCAACTCCTGACAAAGAAAAAAGATAGATATATAACCAAAACCCAGTGAATACATTGCATATCTGTTTTATTGGATTCTTTTGTCAGCTCCATGTCTCTAGTATTAGTCTTTCACCTGTGTTAGTGTCTTTCAAATTGTGTTGTACAGATTTGTACTTGAAGTTCTTCAACAAACCAATGGCTAAAGCACGTCAATTCCACTACCCATTTTGCCTTACATTTATTTATTTATTTATTTACTATGTTTATCACTTTTCCGTCTGCTAGGGACACCAGGTGATGTACAACAGATGAAAATGTTATGTAAAATATTGAATTGAAATACACATGATCATTATTTACAAAGGGGCAAAAACAATTTTTTGGACAATAATAATCACATACCATTCAAAGCCTTGTAGTAGCCACACCTGGGTTTGACTTGAAAGCCGTATGATATAATATTCTTCACTGCACATCAGAAGCTCAGAACCACCCTTGAAAGGGAATATGTCAGCTGAAGTGTCACGCCCGAGAAAGTCTGTCATGCTATCCTCTTTGAGCAGTAGGATACACAACAAGGCCTCTGCTGAGGATATCAGACTACAGGCAGGGTTATATGGATGGATCTAGTCTTTCAGATACCCTGGCTCCAAGTCATTTAGAGCTTTGTGGATAAAAATCAATACCTTGAACTGATCTTGGAAGCAAACTGGAATCCAGTGCAGTCAGTACAAATCTAGCAATATCTCTAAAGTATACAATGAACAAAAAACTGATCAATATATTTTTGCACTAGCTATAGCTTTTGTAAACTTTTCAATTGCAGCCCCATGTATGTACAGCAGAGTGTACCAGTCTAATAGATTATAGGGATTATATAGTCTCAAGGGTCCTGCCTTGATTAAGAGGCAATAAAAATGCCTTCAAATAAATAAAAAAATAAGGAGGTAAGGTGTGAACCACAATGGTCAAATCTGTCTTCCCTGGAAAAGGACATAGCTGCACACTAACCAAAGCTAGTTGAAGACACGTCTGTCCAGAGCAGCCACCTTGACTACTAGAAGCAATGCACGGTCCAAAAGTACTCCCACTTTATAAACCTAGCTTTTCAGAGGAAGTAAAATCCTTTACAGATCAGGTTAGTTCTCCTGTTAATCAACAGAATTTTCATCTTGTCTGGTGTGAGCCTCAACTTTTTACCCTTATACATTCCTTTATATCACCCAGACAACAGTTCAGGACTTCTAAAAGCTCCTTGACATTGGTTGCTAAAGAGATATAGATTTGGATATCACCACCAGCATTTGATGGCACTTGAGCCAAAAACTCTTGATGATATCCACTGGTGACTTTCTATAGATATTAAAAGACATAAGCAACCATACTGAACCCTGTGGAAAACTTCAGTTATTGCTTAGGTGGCTGAAAAATAGTCACTCAGCATCAATCTCTGCTCTGAATATTCAGCAGCAAAAGCCCAGCACCACAGCAAAACGTATGCCTAAGTTCCATCTCAGCCAGGTAATACAGAAAGGTACCATGATTTATTGTATCAACTGCTTTTGCGATGTCCAGCAGAAGTGGAGTACTTTTCCTGTCCAGTTACCCATGTTTGTTATCCACCAGTATATCATACTTGTCTCTACTGTACTTGCCTCTATTCTTGACAATATTCCATAACTAGGTTTGAACCCACCACAGGCTGAGTGTTCTAGGGCATATATTCAGCTCACTTTTGGCCCGTAGTACGATGCAACAGCACATGTCAATAACCCACATGAGCCAAAAACGTTTGCCAGAGCATGCCCTTTGGCATGTAGCACTGATGTAGAAAAGATCCTCTGAATGTTGAAAATCTGAAGAATGCTGGCCTATACAAATACTGTAAATGCTGTTACCGTACCTGTGCAGCTAGAATTCTGTCAATGAAAGTGCAATAGAAAAGTGCAGGATGTTTACCTTTGTTCTTGTTAACTATCCTTGAGTCGGCCCTGAATTATGGTGGCCTATAGATGAGACAACTCCAAGAACTTCTATCCTCCATGGCCCTGCTTAGGTTTTTGCAGATTCATGCATCTGACCTCCCTAACTCGGGCCCGTTACAAACAGGCGTAAAGTACATCCTGGGGACGTACTAGGGTTAGGCAAAGTGTGTGTCTTACACATGCACCTAACCTCAATACATCCCCAGGACGTACAAAATAGTGGCACCCGTTCCACACGGGGGCTGCCATTATGACGTCACGAACGCGCCGCCTCCAAACAGGGTGGCGTGGACCTGATATCTTTGCCCTGTGCGAGGGCACATAGAGTGCCCTTTCCGTGGTGCACGAAGGAGCTCCAAAATGGAGCTTCTTCCACGGTTTGCGTCGCTGGCGCAGCCTTTAGATGTTTTAATGTGCATCCATTGACATCTACATCTTGAAACATTATATTGATAAAGGTCAAGTTGCCTAGGTTAGCTAAGTTACCTGTACCTAGGATGAAACATCAATCAGCATGCTGACTGCAGCCAAGAAATAAGAAGACTAGAAATGGGAGGGCAGCTATGAAAGAACTTGGTACATTCCTTAAGAGTGAATACATACAACTGAGCACTAAGACCAGAATCATCCAAACCTTAGTATTCCTCATCACCATGTGTGGATATGAGAGCTGGACAGTGAAGAACATTGATAGGAAAAGAATCAACTCATTTGATTCATGACCCCCCTGGAAACATTAAAAAGAAGCTTAAAATCTTCCTCTTCTGTCTAGCCTTCCCCGCTGAAAAATCAAATTGTGCACTCCCAATCCCACTGATTCTCTGCCTTACTCTCTTGAATGAATGTTTTTTAGATTTTATATAATTTGTATTTTGCATTTTATCTATTTTATGAGATGTTGTAACGGTTTTATTGGTCTGTAAACTGCTTTGATCTAAGGAAAAGCATTATACAAATAAAATTTATTATTATTTATTATTTGAGATGTGATGTTGGGAAGAGTTCTGAGGATAACATGGATGGCCAAAATGACAAACAAATGGATCTGGGAACAGATCAGATCAAACCAGAACAGAAGCCAAAATGATAAAAATGAGGCTGTTGTACTTTGGTCACATCATGAGAAGGCATGACTCACTCAAAAAAAATATTAATACAGTGGTACCCCGGGATACGAATGCGCCGCCTTACGAAATTTCCGGGTTACGAAAAAAATCCATTTAAAAAAACTGTTCCGGGTTACGAAGGTTTTTTCGGGTTACGAAAAATTTTTTGGTGCTTTTCGGCGCTATTTCACACGAAATCGCGGCTTTTCCCCATTAGCGCCTATGGGTTTTTCGGCTTGCGAAGTATTTCGGGTTACGAAAGCGGCGGCGGAACGAATTAATTTCGTAACCCGGGGTACCTCTGTACTTGGAAATTTCCTGCCTACCTCTACTGAGAGGAGTACAGCAGGGGAATGTACAAGGAATAGTCCAGAGTCCAGTCCAAAGGTCCCACAATACCAGTCAGTCAGTCACAGAAAAGGGCAGAGACAAGAACATAGTCACAATGCAAGTCTAGGAGTCAGATAACCAGAGTCATGAATCAAGAGCAACGAACACAGGAACAACAAGGCTGCAGGACTGGTTGTCAGCTGCAAAAAAAAAAAAAAAAAACCCTCTGCAGCTGGAGGTGTTTTAAAAGGCCTCTGCTTCTCTCAGCTGAAACCTATTAGCTCTCCTCTTGGCTTCTAGCCTGGAAGAACACCACAAAAGACTCCTTGACTCATCTTTGCTTTACAGGTTCTAGCACCTGCAGCCTAGAGTCCATAGAGTCTGTTTCTCCCTCTGCAGTTTCCTGAGCCTCCTCTGAGACTGCTGATCCAGGCAGCCTCAGATCTGCCCCTGTCTCAGCCTCCTCCATGTCTTCAAAGTCTGAGTCCTCTGACTGTGCCTCTAAGTCAGGCCCAGGGCAGTCCATGACAGGAAAGGTGGAGAGCAGTAGAAGAGAGAAAGCCCACACACCAAATGACTAGACAGAGGCGCGTTACAGACCGCTTGTTTGGGGCGGCCTGTAGGCGCTCCTTTCCCTGCCGGATCGGGGCCTCAGCTGCCAGAACAGCAGCCTCCGAGGCCCCGATCCTCCACTTTCCAGGCCATGGGGAAGCAGCAAAAGGCTGCTTCCCTGCAGCGTGGAAAAGGGTGTCCTTGGGGCTTCATGCCTCAAGGACACCTGACGGCAGCGGTCGCTCCTATGTGAATGGAGGAATGCATCCTCTCCAGGTATTAGTATGAATTTTAAAGGGGCTATATGGAGTGCTGAACCTATTTTGAAGACAGGAATCAGCACCTGGGGCAACTTCTGTTAAGGTCTTTCTTTTCTATTTATTTATTTCACACCTTTCCCTCAGTCCCAGTACTCAAAGCAACATACAAAAGTTAGAAGAGATAATACTAAAAGTACACATCATGGAGAAGTAAAAATACTGTATTATCTATTAACATAACTGAAAACAATTAAAAACATGCCTGTTAAGAAGAAAAAACAAATAAATATAAAGAAATACAGCACTTTATTAAAGACCCTTACCCCATGAGAAGTGAGTCTTCAAAGGTCTGTCAAAACAAGTTTAGACTAAAATCTATAGCATGGAAACCATCAGCTGCCACTATGGCAATATATATGCCAATAGAGAATACAAATATCTATCAGTGCTTTATGCACAAGAGTGCAAAAAGGCCATGAAAATGAAAAAGAGTTGTATTCTCACTGGTGCAAAGGAAGACCTCATTAAATGTCACATTTATGTATTTATTTAATATGTTGCCTTTCTCCCAAAATGAGGCCCAAGGGGGCTCACAGAAGGAAATAAATTAAAATCAATTTTAAAAGCAATTAGAATTGTCACAATAAAATATACAATTATATAAAACATACAAATGTTAAAAAGTAAATAACACTCCCATAAAAATCCTCTCTGGCATGGGCATGGTACAGACAGCCCAAATGCGCCATACTCCTGGCGATACTAAGGTTAGTGGCAACCGTACGGTCCCTAACCCTAGCACAGAGCAGCAGTGTAACAACAGTGGAGTCCTGTGTACATGGGCACCTCCATTGTGATGTAAGCACCATGCGGCATCCGCATGGCACCACACGTTGCTTACATCACAAGTGTGCCATTGGCGCACTCATGATGTTTGCCCTGCGGTGCAAAAAGAACCCAGTTTTTCTGGTTTCTTTTTCCTCTGGAGGAAAGCTGTGCGGTTTGGCGGCTGCCACTTCCCTCCAGAGGGAATTTGGCTGCCAGCAGGCCACCCTTTTGGGATGGTCTGTCCCATGCCATGGTTACATTAAAAGCCTGCTTACTGAAAAGGTTTTTGCTTGCCAGTGAAAGGAAAGTAGGGAAGGGCCCAGCCTAGGATCAAGAGAAAGACTTTCTTTAAGGATTTTTCTTGCAGGTTCATATGGGAAGATACACATTCCAAATAGTCTGAAACTAGAGCCATATAGAGATGTGTAGGTCATGACCACCACTTTCAATTCTTCCTGGAAACGAACCAGTAGCCAATGAAGCTGTTTCAACAACGGAGTTCTAAGGAAGAATAACATGGCAGCAACCCCAGACGTGCAGGGTGAGAAATGAGAAATTATATTAGAGAATGAATGTCTGTTCATTTGGGAGGGAAATGTGAGTGGATGGGTGGAAGTGAGAGCACATGTGGGCAGCAATAAGATGACCAGATGGATTGTACAAAAAGCACCAGCTATAATGCCACACTTGTTGAGAAGTACCACAGAAAAAATAAAAATAAAATAAACCATGAAGAAAATAATTCAAAATGATTTTTTAAAAAAATCATATGGTTACACCCATTCTACACACACCCAGTACAAGAATGATCTGCAACATTATAATGAAAGGAAGCAGAAAACATGTGGTTTATACTAAGAATTTGTGATATTTTTATGTTCACTTATTTATTAGCTTACAAAACAGTTACCATGGTAAAACAGAGCTGTTATAAAAGGCCCCAAATAGACAATAGTCAAGAAGAATGTGTTGAAAATAACTTTTTGAACACTGTACCAACATTGTACCATTTTTCAAGTTGTTATTTGAAATTGAATATTGTGTTGTAGTGCCACACTATACATAATCTTCCAAAGAATAGCTCATCTGGCAATATTCCTCTTTCTTTCACTTGAGGCCAGTCATTAATCCCATTCTATACCAGAGTACATCATAATCCTTGAAAAACAGTGGTCTAAATCACTCCATTGTTCTCAATCAATTCTCCTCATGATGCATTAAATTACACTGGCTCTATTGGAGTCCAAAGGATATTTTTGTCCCATGTCATTTTCCCATTCGTGTCAAGACACATACTCTTCTCTGTAACTGTAACTCATAAAAAACAGTTACATTTAAACTGGGTTGCCTGGCTTAGATTTAGCTAGGAAAATGATGATTTCTTAGTCATCTAACTCATTAAATCAATGAGACTATTTAGCTAGAAACATAATTACTTAAGCAATATAAACCAACTTCGTTCACTGAGATGTAACTGAATTGCTTCATCTTTTTTGATCATATGGAAGCATACAGATAGAAGGAGTAAATTTAGTTTAAACAATTTATTAACTCTCAACCACAGGAAAAGAGTTTTTGAAGGCATCTTGTGAGCCATACCGTCCAACCACTGAATTAGCAGGATTCTCTATCTAAACAGACATTCATAAAGTCTCTTCTCAGGCCAGAAGGAGGAAATCCAGCCCTGTATAGACTAGCACTTTGTGCCAGCCTGGGGATGAAATCAGGGCATCATGTCCAGATGACGCATGCTGCTCCAGATGGCATGCAGTGTCAAGACACCCCACCGGCACTGTGTCCAAATGATGCAGCACTGAAGAAGTGCCATACAGCCATGGCTGTGGCACCCTTTGGAGGGTGCAAAAAGGAGCTGCTTTTTGCAGCTCCTTTTTTGCAACCTCCAGAGGCTGGATAAGGGCCATGGCATGAGGTTGCCATGGCCCCAATCCAGCTGAAGAAGGGGCGGTTTGTACAGTCTCTTCCACAACTTTATTGGCCATTTTCCCACTAATGATGACCCCCAAAAAAACCCATCACGCCAGGGAAAAGTTGTTAAGTTTTACTCTGAAAAAAATAACTGAAAAGCAAATGATAAAGCAAGAAAAAAATAAGTATATTTTATGGTTGCTTTGAATGGGGCGAGGGACAGATAATTAAAGTCAGGCTTATAGACTGTTCAAGAACAATTAAACTAGGGCCATGAAACTGATTTGGTAGAATTCCAATAAGAGAGCAAATCAGGTTGATTTGGAGCGTACCAGCTCTGGAACATAACAGATTGGTCCAATTTGGTTGCAGAGTTTTTCTAATCAATCCAGGGATCTGGAAATCAAAAGTAAGTGGCACAAAATTACACAATATTCCTGCATCATGAGCATATAAGAAAGAAGCAAGTTAGTATGATGCTAAGTGGGGAAGAGGGCTTTGTTCATTGACAGTTTTAATGTGCAGTCTGGTGCATGAATCTCACCAGCATTCTTCAATCACAATAATTATTTGGAGGGGCTGTATCGGGTTATGGAAGTTAGGTAATCAGTTTCCTCCAGCATTTCATCATTTTGTGTTACTACCAGAGTAACATAGCTATGGTCAAGGATGGACAGTTGGTCTCAATGAGCATTTCTTTAATTTCATTTTGCATTCTTGAACATCCTGGCTTAATTTTTTTTCACTTGTTAGTCTGTTTAATGTCTGTACATGTTTGGTGGTGAAACCACAGACCCCAGTCATCCCTATTTGTTCTGGCTGTTGTTGCTTTGATGTTAAATGGAATGTTGTTATTAACTGCCTTAGATTTGGCCCCAGTTTGTGGAAAACTTGTATGAGAAATTTTCAAGACTTGTGGATGAGACATTTCCTGTCTTCCACTGACCTGCTTAGGTCTTGCAGATTCAGGCCCATGACTTCCCTGATTGAGTGTAGCCATCCAGTCCAACGCCCAGACATACTGGACTCTCAACCAAAGCATACCTGACAGATGGCCATCCAGCCTCTGTTTAAAGACTTTGAAAGAGGGAGACTTCACCACACTCTGAGGAAGTGTTTTCCACTGTTGAACAGCTCTTACTATCAGGACGTTCCTCCTAGTGTTGAGGTTGAATCTCTTTTCCTGCAGCTTGCATCCATTGTTCTGGGTCCTGTTCTCTGGAGCAGCAGAAAACAAGCTTGTTCCCTCCTCAATATGACATCCCTTCAAATATTTAAACAGGTCTATCATATCATCTCTTAACCTTCTCATCTCCAGGCTAAACATCCCCAGCTCCTTAAACAGTTCCTCATAGGGCATGGTTTCCAACCTTTCACCATTTTAGTCACCCTCCTTTGGATATGCTCCAGTTTTTCAACATCCTTTTTGAATTGTGGTGCCCAGAACTGGACACAGTATTCCAGGTGGGGCCTGACAAAAGCAGAACAGAGTGGCACTGTTACTTCCCTTGATCTAGACATTGTATTTCTATTGATGCAGCCTAAAATTTGCATTGGCCTTTTTTGCTGCCACATTGCTTTGTTGACTCATGTTCAACTTGTGGTCTACTTGGACTCTTAGATCCCTTTCACATGTCGTCTCCCTAAGCCAGGTGTTCCCCATCCTATATCTATGTATTTCATTTTTCTGCCCTAAGTGCAGTGCCTTACATTTTTTTGTGTTGAATATCATTTTGTTAGCTTTGGCCCAGCTTTCCAGTTCATTCAGGTCATTTTGAATTTTGATCCTGCCCTCTGGGGTGTTACCTATTCGTCCTAATTTGGTGTCATCTGCAAATTTGATAAGTATGCCCCTACTTCTGTCATCCAAGTCATTGATAAGGATGTTGAATAGCACTGAACCCAGGACAGAACTCTATTGGACCCCACTGGTCACTTCTCTCCAGGATGAAAAGGAGCCCTTGTTGATCACCCTTTGGGTTCGGCCGGTCAACCAATTATAAATCCATGTAACAGTTGCCTTGTCTAGCCCACATTTTACAAGCTTGTTTCCAAGAATGTCATGGGCAACCTTGTCAAAGGCTTTACTGAAATCAAAAGAGAGAGAGAGAGAGATTAGATTTGTCTGGCATGACTTGTTCCACTGAAATCCATGTTGACTTTTTGTGATAATGGCAATGCCTTCTAGATGTTCACAGACTCACTGTTTAATGATCTGCTTTGGAATTTTTCCTGGTATTGATGTCAAACTAACTGGACGATAATTGTTGGGATCCCCCTTTTTCCCCTTTTTGAAGATGAGGACAACGTTTGTCCTCCTCCAGTCTGCTGGGACTTCTCCTGTTCTCCAGGAGTTGTAAAGGTTATTGCCAATGGCTCTGACATTACATTTGCCAGTTCTTTTAATACTCTTGGATGTAGTTCATCAGGTCCTGGGGATTTATATTCATTTATATTAACCAGGTATTCCTGTACTATCTCTTTACTTTTTCTGTGCTGAATTTCCTCTGTTCTGTCCTCTGCTCCATTATCCTCAGGTTGAGCACCCTTTGTCTTTTCTGAGAAGGCTGAAGTGAAGAAGGTGTTGAGTAATTCTGCCTTTTCTCTGTCCCCTGTTAGCATTTTGTCATCTTCTCCACACAGTGGCCCTACCATTTCCTTCTTCCTTTTGCTGCAGACATACCCAAAAAAGCCTATTAGTGTGGACTGACGCAATTCAGTTGGAATATAATCTGTTCCTGATGATTTATTTTTTTCCCATTTCTCTAATTGCAGCTTCAATCTCTGTTTTTAGAATTTGGGGTTCATCTTCATATGACTCTCCAATACATATGTCCTTCATTTTATTATATCTTTTATATAGCTCTTCTGTGTACTGCATCCAGTATCTTTTTATTCCTTCCTGCTCTTGAGTTATGTTGTTTTTAATGTCATAGAGTGTCTCAGTCATTGATTTGAATTTCCCTTTAATTTCCCAGATCTTTTGGAATAGGTCTCTTGTTCTCTCCTTTTTGTTGTTGTTCTTTACCTCTCTGTATTAATCGTTGTAGTATTTGTCTTTATCTATTCTCACCATTCATTGAACTGTAGTATTCATGGTTCTGAGTTTGTTCCTGTCTCGCTTTTGTTTTGGTTCTCTTCTTTCTTTTACTGCTTGAAGCATTTTATCTGACATCCATGGTTTCTTCTATTTCTTTTTGACTACTGTTAGTGCCTGTCTGCATTCTTCTTTTATCATGCCTGACCATAGCTCTTCTGGTTTCAACTCTATTGTGCTTAGTAGTTCAAATCTGTTCCTTATATTGACAATAAATTCTGTAGAAATATTATTTAGATCAAATTTTGCTATGATGACTGATTTTGTTATTTTCTTAAGTTTTACTCTTATTTTTGAAATAAGAAATTCATTGAATTTGAAATAATTTGAAATAAGTAATTTGTAATAATTTGAAATAAATACTAAATAATATTATAAATAAATAATTTAAAATAAGTAAATTGAAGTAAGTAATTTGAAATAAGTATTTCCACTATTGTTACTGTTATCATTTTGCTTAGGTTTTTTTTGTTAACAGCCAAAAGTTAACTAAAAATGTATGGTACTGTAAGGTAGTGGTTACCAAACTTTTGGGTTACCACCACCTTTCCTTACAAATGACAAGCCTAGTGCCTCCCCACGTGGTTTTCTTGATATAAATCTACTTGACAGTTAGACTGTTTGACAGTGGAACATGCTCCCTCGGAGTGTGGTAGAGTCGCCTACTTTGGAGGTTTTTAAACAGAGGCTGGATGGCCATCTATCAGGGGTGCTTTGATTGTGTATTCTTGCATGGCAGGGGGTGGACTGGAGACCTCATGGTCTCTTCCAGCTCTATAATTCTATGATTCTGTGTTCTACTGCAAATTCAAAACAACCAATCTCACTTGCTGCTCCCTTTCCACCTAGTCACCTTAGGAGCAGCAACTAAGCAGCTGCCTCAGCAGCAAATGAGAAGCCTATCAGCCCTGCCGACCTTGCAGCAAAGGCCAGCCCAAGCTAAAGGCTTCTCGGTTGCTGCTTGACTGGCTGCTTGGTCACTCCTCAATGAGGAAGAACTCTCAATCTCTTTTTGGTTGGGGTGGAGAGGGGAGCAGCCAATGTGTGTGTGCAAGGGGGGGGGCGTGTCCAGAGGATTTTAAGTAAAGGAGCCACTCCAAGATGAAGACTTTTTTCCAAGAATCAATACTCCTCCTCCTCCTTCCCCAGATACATGCCTTCCCCACACAGCTTCATGTGTCGCCCTGCCCAACATTGTTTCTTCTGCTATCTCTTTCTGGTGAAAGAAAGCAGGAGCAGCAGGGCTGCTCCAACCTGTCATCCAAGTCCCCAGGGTCTCGGATTTGAAACCTCTTTTTGCTGCCATTTCATCTCCACTGCCATGTGTCCTAACTCCTTGCTCCAGTAAATTAATTTGTCACCAAATAGTACCACTCTGAGCCAGATGTGATGCCCTGCATCCAAGTCACATGAGAGTTTCCCAACCACCCACATACACCCTACTAATGAAAGAACAGGCTAAGGGAATGGGCTTTCATGGGCAGGTGAAGAGTGAGGGACACCACCACATGAAGTGAAGTTGCATGGTAGTTTTAAGAAACCCTAAAAAGTTTCATCGCCACGTTTATTCAGGAAATGTCATCACAAGACCTAATGGCATCACTCACAATATCAGGGGGACCTTCACGTGCTCATCCTCCAATGTGATTTATGCCATACTATGTCAGCAATGCCCTTCAGCACTCTACATTGGGCAAACAGGCCAACCCCTACACCAGAGGATAAGTGGACACAAATCAGACATTAGGAATTTGAATACACGAAAGCCAGTGGCAGAACATTCCAATCTCCCTCAGACTTCAGAACAGTGGTCCTTGAACAAAAAACTACAAAGGAAGATTGGAAAGAGAAACAGCAGAATTGGAATACATCCACAGACTACATCCGCAGTCCATCATCAACATGCTGAACAAAGATAATGGTTTCCTGGAGCACTACATACCTTTCAACATTATCTAACTCCCATCTTCATTGGGGCACCTGTGACCAGTTCATCACATCACTTTCTATTTCCCACACTAATCTATTCTCCTCACTTCAGGGTAGTTTATCTTTGTTCACCAATAACCATCATTAAAATTGGACTTGCCACATCATTTCCATACGCAAAAGATTCTGAATTTGAATTAACATTCTCACATACTAATGGCATAGATAGGTCTGTCCCTGGCTTTCCACTCCACCCAGTTCATCTGAGGCAGTAGACTGAAGTCTATGAAAGCTTATGTTGTCAGCCTCTTTCAGTTAGTCTCAAATGTGCTACAAGATTTCTCTACAAACTGATTCTACAGACTAACATGGCTATATCTTTGAATTCTACTGTTAATAGTCCATGATAAACAACTAGAGGGAGAGGCTCAAAAAGTGGTACGTTTCAATTGTTTGGATTGAGACATTCCACAACTGTCTATTTGCCATTTCTTTGAAATTAGTGGGAAGGGAACAAAGTGATTGGCTCCAGAGACATTGTTGAAAAGTATATAAGAGCAGGTTTGACATAGTGAGTGAGTAGTCAAGAAAGCATCAGTCAGAAAAAAAGAGACAAGGTAAAGCTTGAAGAATTTAGTACAGCAACACAGGCTGAAATAAGACTTCAAGAAAATAGTGAAATTACTACAGACAGCAGCCTGAGAAGTTTAGTGAGTGATGAAAATCCTGAAGCCACCATTCAAGACACAGCATCAGTGCAATTCAGTAAAGATGTGCTTATAATTGTGGGGCCTAAGTGAAGACTGAAGAAAATGTTTTCAGAAAATCCTTTTATGTACTTGAAGATACAGAAACAGTACCAGAAAAGTCACAACTAAAACAGTTAGCCAAGTCACCATAGCCAGTCAGTAAATTAATTGCAATGGAGCCTTACATCTGAACTGAGTAAAGGCTCATTAGGGAGAGGAATTGTTGCATTAACATAGCCAGCTTCATAAAGTGACAGTAATGTTTATACAGTTGGCCCTTCTTATACACAGATTTTTATACACGGATTCAAGCATCCACGTTTTAAAAATACTCAAAAAAGTACAAATATAAAACCTTGATTTTCCATTTTTTATAAAAGACACCATTTTGCTATGTCATTATATTTAATGGGGCTTGAGTATACAAGGATTTTGTTATACACAGAGGAACTTGGAACCAAACCCCAGCATATAACAAGGGTCCACTGTATTATTTCCAAATCATCCCTAAAACGAATCTTCAGTTGCTGCAAACAAAGTATCAAGCTTATAGTATGGATATATTTAATATAACATTTGGTATAGTTATATATTTTAAATGTTAAATGAATTTTCTGTCCCTTTATTGTTTTGCCTCATGCTTAAATCCATCTACTACATAGGATAAAGGATAACTGAGAAACAAAAACAATCATATTTTATGGTGCTGGCAAACTGGACAAAAGGAACATTGTGTGTGTGTGTGTGTGTGTGTGCGTGTGTGTGTGTGTGTACATGCATACATGTTATGGGGCAAGAAGAGAAGCGCCACTAAGGGATAGCTACTAATTGTAATTGAAGAAGTGTTTTCCATGATCCAGTTACTGATATGGAATTGGTTGTCTAGTGTCTCTCATACAGTATAATAGTTGGTTTCCATTGGTGGTATTTCAACAAAACTGATGGTAGTGATGGGATCCAGCGCAACAGTAACCAAGATCCAAACTGAACACATTTCTGGTGATCCATGATGTTTATCTCTTTAAGTTCAAGTAAAAAGGTGTACCTAGATTGGATTTGGACCATAGTTCTGAACAGGAGAGGGGAAATGAGTTTAGAATCAAATCAAAATATGTAATCCTATAGGGGCAACTTGTATTTATTTCAAGAGGTCATTCACTGAGCTCCCAGTAAAACACCATTAAAACAATTGACAGCTGACCTGCATCAGTGTTTTGTAGATTGTTAATATGCAGTCTAGATGTTATTTAGTTTCTAGACCTATTCCTTAAGAGGAGTGGTTTGTGTAGAGAACAGTTAAAAGAAATGAGAAATATGGCCTCCTGTGATCATAGCTCAGAAAAAATCCCTAAGTGCTGCTGCTGTAAATCATGAAAACCTTGTCTCTTTCTCCTGCATTAGACACATCTGTTTCAGTGGGATTTTTATACACACTGGGATATTTTTCCATTAACCATTTAATATTCTTTAAATATAAGGTCATCTTAATAACCTCCGATTCTTGAGGGAAAACATTATGAGAATTCTAGGACTTGAACTAGAACCTCAGGAGTTTTTCCAATCAACATGAATCTCCACAATGGAATAGCTGTGGAACCAGTCACAGATCCTCTCTTAATTAAAGCAAAGGGAACTCAAAACAAAATTTTGCAGTTTTATGACAACTTAATCTTTCAAAGAGTCATAAATGTGTGAATGTAGGAATCTCCACAACCTCTTTAATCATGTTTATCTTTTTTCTTGGTCCTGCACCCTAGCATTTCTATGTTGGATAAGATAAAACTGTTTGTTCCATCAGATTAAGCAGTGTGTTAACATACTACAATAATTTCAGTGTGACTTATTCCGTGTACTTTGGATGTGACAGCAGCTATTTTTTTCTCTTTTCTTCTGCAAATCATGTAGAGAAGAGACACATCTGAAACACAATATAGGGTTTCTTGATCCATCATGTTTTCAAACAAGGATCCCACTGAAAACAGAGCTTGAGACCCTATAATTTTCTCTGCATCGTGTCTCAAGCCCAGTGTCCATTTCAAAACCTGTTGGCAGTTTCCCTGGAGAAATACCAAATGAAATTCTGTGCTCACCTGACCCTTTTCAAAATGTGTGCAAGACTTTAGATTTTTAAGTCTTCTTTTGGAAGAGTCTCCATTTTCCCCAAATATTGTAATAAAGATTTCTGCATCTGTTTCTGATGCAGGTAGTGTTCCTGTGTAGACACTGATTGAGTATGTAACATCTGTGAAGAAAGATCAGTGAAAGAAAATATAAGTGACAAGGATATCCAAACGAAGCAGCATATGAAAGCAATCAATCAAATATTCATATATGCTTCTTTCTTCATGGTTTGATACTTTTTACTAGCCTCATATTGCTGTGGGACCAAAGCCACATACTTGGTTGTTCAAATATTTAAAATTATTTTTTAAATGTGCACAACTCTCTTAAGGTGTATTCAAGTCAGCAAGACATAGAATAATGCTTCTTATGATATCTGATGGAGCAGGGGGAGAAATTATTTATTCTCTGTGTCCCAGGAACCTGTACCATATTTGTGCCAGGTGGCTATAATTGTTTCTTGCAGATGATTTGGGGACCAGCATGAATCCAGGGACTACTCTAAGTAGTCCTGACACAGACCTCAGAAGCCATTAAGTTTTTGGATGTGGTTTTAAATGCTTCTGACATTTTCGAGACTGAATATCCGGGAGACTAACTTTTTGCACTACAGCCCCCCCCCCCCAAAACTCTCAAGCCAATTGGACCAGTGATTAAGAGATACTGGAAGTTGTAGTCCCCAATGTAATTTTTCTAAGCTCTGAAATGGAGAATTTTTATCAATAACCATACTCTAAAACGTATTTCATTTATATTCTACTTGAACACTCAGCTCAGCAAATTGGTTTCTCAGCGCTGAGTTTTACACCAAGTTAATATTGGTATTTTTCTTTTAAAAAGTTTTGCTATGCTGCCTAAAGAAGTATGCACTACAGAACTATGTGTTGTCATCCAAACAACATACTAAATGATGATTGCTGTCTGTACTGAATTGTATTAATGCAGCTCGGTGTGAAGAGTTGAGTTAATATGTCATGCCAATTTAATTGGTAGTGGCAGCAATTATTTAACTGGCAGGCTCAAAGGAAAATCAGGTGATTTGGAAGAAACAGCAGGACTTCAGCAGAATTAATTTTGCATTTTTTCCTACATAAAAAGTAGCTGCAATGGACAGATGCTAACTGGAATTAGTTGTACTTCATCTAAAGAAAAGGGCAATGTTTTTCTAGATTTCTTCAAGAAATAGATCAAGATTCTTTTAACTGTATTACTAAGTCATTCTGCAATTGTTTAATGATTTCTTTTGGAAACTGGACATCTACCTTATATCTGACATTGCTCATATTTGAGGAACAAACATTTTGTCATACATGAATAACAGTTGGTTTAAAGGGGATCATAGTAGACTATACTTTCTGTATTATTTGGGAAAGATATGGTACTGATAAGTTAGACATTAGGGAATAAAAGTTCCACACAGACAGAGTGGCAAATATTTAATTGTATCAACATTCAAGAATGCTCATTATAGGAATTCTGAAATACACACTGTGGTAAAGGTTTTAGCAGTCCAGTGAAAAAATCTTGCACAAAATCTTGGTGCTACCATTACAAATTATAAAACTTGGTTTTGAAAATGATCATTAAGTTTTTGTGCTTTTTGGACTAATAAAGATATTTCCACAATATGGATTCAGTGGCTCCTTCTTCTCATTTAATGTTCTGAACTCATATTTTCTGTGCAAATGGATCTGATGTGGCCCTTAGGCCCTAACTGTTTATAGTAAATGTTAACACTGTCCAGAATCTAGCTAAACCATATTATAGCAGCAGGTTTACAGGCCTGCCCCTAAACATATTCATTTATATCCAAATCTTACTACTGTGTCTCCTTGGTTTCTGCTGTGGTTTGGTTTCAGAACATATTACCCCATCCCCATGGATACCAAAATCCATGGATGATTCAGTCCCATTAAATGCAATGGTGTAATGAAATTGTGTCCCTTATAGTAAAATCTGGGTTTGCTTTTTTCAAATGTATATCTTTTTGAAATATTTTCTAGCTATGGATGGCTGAATCCATGGATAAAGAATCCATGGCTATGGCTGGCTGACCGTAATTTCCAGACGAGGATCATAAGTTTGTAACTTAAATCCAGGTGGTAGTTGAGCTAAATACACTCAGGGCCATAACAGACTGGCAAAAAAAGCCATTTTTCCGGTGGCTTGGGGGCGTGATGTATGCATGATGCATGCTCCCAAACTAGAGCTGCCTGACCGTTTACATGGTATCAGATTTTCAGCACTCTGGTGGTACAGCATTTACAGTGCCACTGGAGCACTGAAAAGCCACAGTGACGGAGAAAAGGGTGCCCTTTCTCTGTCACAAAAAAGAGCAACATTTTGCTGCTTCTTTTTGTGCTGGAAAAAAGCCAGATTGGGGCCGTGGCATGTGGTTACCATAAGCCCCGATCTAGCACTCAAAGGGGTGGCATCAAGCCTCCCCTATACAACCGTCTGTTTCAGCCCTTAGTCTCATTCACTGATCTAATTCACTGTAGGAAATATTGGTTTTGTCATAAAGTTATATAATGGGTCTTTTATTTATTTAGTATTTTTCAGTTTAAAAACACAAAAATCCAGTAACAATAAATGAAATCTGCCTGGCTTGGGTAACTCAAGGGAAACTGCAAATGAATGGCATTATTATTGTCTATTTAGTTGTACAGGACATTATTTATATATGTTCAAGTTGCCTAAAATCAAAGACAGTTGATTTTATTTTCAGCCTCCTCAAGTCTCTGCTGAAAGTCCAACATTTCACACAAGTGCTTTAAACAAGACATGTCAGAAACATTCACAAATTGCTTGCCTAGAATAAGTGTAATCCCTTCTGTCATGTGAGTACACTGGAAATTCCTGAAACAGAGAGCATTTCTTTTGGCTTGTTTTGTGAGCTGGCAACATACCCTTAAGTGGTGCTACATCTGGTCTGACTGCAGCTAGCTCTGTCACAGTCTCTGACCCATCTTCTTCAAAGAGCCATCGGTTCAAAGGGTAAAAACCCAGCTCTTCTTTAGAATCCAAGTCTTTCATCCGAAGCTGCAGGGCAATGGGTGGTAGGAGAAGAAGAATAGCAATCTGAATCTTTTTTTTTTTTCTTTTAACAAAGCACTGGTTCAGTTTCTGAAATCTAGGTGGAAACATGGATGCTTTATAGTCATATGTAATTCTCTGTCATAAAAGGGGCTGGCAGGTCCCAGGCCTTGAGAATTTGGAGCCAAAACCTAAGATCTTGGGATGATCCCCTTGTGCCAGGAGTGGGCCCTGGAGATGTTACAAGAGTGGTGTTGTAAGAGGGGGGGGAGTCCTGGTGATATCATTAAGTATGAACCACAGTTGCACAAAATTTGCCAATTCAAACAATAATAATGAAAAAGTTAAACAAGTGTGGAACGTGTCCACACACTTTTCAAGGTAATGCTCTTGCCCTGAGAATCTTCCCCCCTTGTACTGAAAACTGGAAAAGAAGGAGTAGGCCCTGAAATACAGTACCATGACATGAAGTTGACTAACAAACCTATGAGGAAGGCTAGGCAGGCAGTTAGTGATCAAACTGCCCAGTGACCTTTCTGTTATGCTTATAACTAGCAATTCCTTCTGCTGAGAATTCTGAATGCTCTCCTGCATAATGGCACGGGAAGCTAGGGGGGTGGTGGGAATTGTGGTCAAATATGCCTTTGGCCATTATTAGATTATATTCATTCTTGTGACTGATTTCCCCCAGCAGCTGGAAGTGAGAAGTAAGGATAATGAGCAGCCATGTCTTTTGGCAGTGCTTTTAACGAACATTGCTTTGCCTTTTTGCTAACATGTTTTTAAAATTCTTTTTAATTTTGTAGAGTTGTACAATTGTATTAAAATTTATTTGATAGTGTTGTCATGTTATAACTTATAATGTGGTGGTGCAGTGGTTAAATGCCTGTACTGCAGCCACTCACTCAAAACCATAAGGTTGAGATTTCAATCCCAGCTAAGGGGGTTCAAGCTTGACTCAGGCTTGCATCCTTCCAAGGTCGCTAAAATGAGTACCCAGCTTGTTGGGGGCAATTAGCTTACAGCTGTAAACCACTTAGACACTGTTAGTTCAGTATGAAGAGATATATACATTAAGCTGTTTATTTCTAGATCTTTTCTTTTTTAGCATACTGTGGGAGTTAGTGAAACAGGCTTGTCTCTGCTCTCATCTTTTCTCATTGCATCATAATTTATACATGCTCACAAAGAAATTCTAGAGGTAGCGGCTGTTTATTTTGCATGTTGTAGATAGGCATGCATGGCTAAAGCTGAATTAGCTGGAGAGTCAGACTTTTCAACAGCTCAAGTGTTTATTGCATTGTTTACTGTAGGCACACTGCTGCAACTTGACACCAAACATGGGTTTCTCCAGCCCTCCAGTAGTATTTCCTCAATTTTGATGCTGCTTTCAAACCAACCCTCAAGCTAAGCAGTGGAAAAGCATGATTGGACTGGGGGCATGTAAGAAGACTTTGTAAAACGGACCATTTTGTTAGAGGCTTTGTTAACTGAAGTATGCCTGTATTCTTAAGAACCTGATCTTCCATTGGATATATACAAATGCAATTTAATGTAGGACTCCATATAGAGCCTATTACTTCTCTCTCTGGATATACAGGAGTAGATTACAGAGAATTTCATGTTGTTGTGTGCCTTGAAGTCATTTCCAATTTATGGGGACCCTAAGTAAACCTATCATGGGATTTTCTTGGCAAGATTTGTTCAGAAGAGGCTTGGCATTGCCTTCCCCTGAGACTGAGAGAGTATGACTTGCCTAAGGTCACCCAGTGGGTTTCATGGCTGAGTGAGGAAGTGAACCCTGGTCTTCAGATTCACAATACAACACTCAAACCACTATGCCACACTGGATAATAGTTTTTCAGAAATGGCAGCTACAGTAGTATTCATGGCTATTTAAAACAAATAAACAAACATTTTCTTCTTTTGTATTTATCCTAAAAACTGGATCTTACTAACATTCCAATAAGAACTTAACATTCTTGATGGCTTTTTAATACTACTTTTATTATATCTGTTTTATTTAAAATAACTGTGCTATAATAAGTGAATAATCACTGCAGAGCAAATGCCGTCCGCTATGAAAGACTATTTTACATTGCATAAAGCTGAAGTAGTCACTTATAGATAAAGGATTCATATATACAGCTACAAAACAGAGAAACAGCATATGCACAAGCAACACAGATGGATCTTCACAATACCTTATTCCATCTTTTGAAAAGTACAATGAAAATACAGTATTTAAGATGCTGTTAAAATATGCAGCTCTCTTTTCATTTCTAATATATTTGGATGAATGAAAATCTATTGTTCTTTAAAACCGTTTGTTTCTTAAGGAACTCATGAAATAATATACAGCAAAGTTTATATGCCTTTCTGGATAAGTCTCCATCACTATTAGCCTTCTGCTTTGACCTTTTCCCTCCATTCCCTACCATTTGATAACAATAACTTCAGAACCATGGAACTTTTTTCAATCACTCTATTTGTTCTTAGTAGAGAAATTATGGTGCGGTGCACACTGGCGCCATAACATGTCACAAAGACGTGCTAGGGTTGCCTCGAGGCATCTCTTACAGAAGCCCCACAACCCTAGTACGATTTCCATACATCAAAATGGCGATGCCCTGTACAGATGGGCGTTGCCATTTTGACGCGACGGACGGCTAGCGTCCGCACATCATGGCACCATAATGACATCGTGAGTGTGCCATTATGGCACCGCAAAAAGAACCCACTTCTCGTGGGTTCTTTTAAATCCATGAGGAAGCCGTGCGGTTCTGCCTGAGAATTCTAAATACCCCTCCTTAAAACTGCCAATCCCAGAATGCAACAGGAGGCAGCTAGAGGAGTCAAAGTGGAATAGTAGCACTTTAAGAGTATAGTGTGATAAACATCACAGAGAAACATATTTGGGTGTCATCAGCATACTGATAACACCGCACCCCGTGTCTCCGGATGAGAGACCTTATACACGTAGCCGGAAGGTAATTTTATACACAATATTTTTAATAATTTTGTGCATGAAACAAGCTCGTCTACACTGAACCATCAGAAAGCAAAAGTGTCATTATCTCAGCCTCCCATGTGGACAGTTCTGGATTTTAGAATATTCAAATTTCAGAATTCCAGATAAAGGAGACTCTACCCTTAGTTCAGCTCAGTCATCATTTGCATTGATTTCAGTGGCTTTATATGCATGATTTAGTTTAGCTCCTCCAACCCAAAGACTCAGAAGAAGGCTGAAATAAGGATAAATGATATGTCATATAATGTAAGAAGTAGGCATGTTTCAATATTCATTCAGGCATACAAAGTTGTGGCGAATCTTGTACTATTGGTGTACAGTACCTGGATGCACATATTCCAAAGATGTGCAGGAACAGCTGTGACATTTACCAGTTCCATTTGATCCATGCCTTTCTTTTTCATATTGAAATCTAGTAACGATAATTTGTGCCTTAGTAACCTTGCAGTTCAGTTACTAACACTAATTGGATCCTCCTGAGGAGTTTATGATGCTGAATTTTCACTGCTTAGTAAAGAATTAGTATAAATCAAATAATTTAAAAATCTTGCTTTGCTAATTATTTTAATGAATTTGGCCTGCATTCATGCTGTCAGAATGGTTATAATCCCCTTTTCCACCTGCAACTTCTTATTAAAATAGCTCTTGATTCCTGATAAACCCCAAGGAACAGGCTTTTAATCACGAGAGAAGACCAAATGGGCAGTAAAGCCCCAAAATTGCAATTTTATCAATAATGTTCCAAGTAAACTATGACTTTTGTTACCTGACCTTAACATTTATGAATAAGCAGGTTATAAAGTACAAAATATAAAGTAAAAAAACCCTGCAAGTTATTTGTCAAGTTTCTAAAGTAGAAATAGATAGTTTATTTTTTATATGTTATTTTACTGAAGTACTAAGTATTGTACTATACAGTACATGAGGTAACTTAAGTTCATGTGAGACAACGCATGAAGTACCTTGGAAAGTTTGATTCCTTTATTCAAACGTAGGTTGGATAACATAAATGAAATCTTTGTTATGCTGCCAATATCACCAGCACTCAACTGCTCAAGAAAAGAAGACATTGTTAGCTGAACAGTATGTCACACACTCATTTTGATCACAGCAATCTTTTTTTTAAATCACCTTAACTTTGTTGGAATCTTAAAAGAGCCTAAATAAGATGGGTAAGATAAGATTTAAAAATGATGAGACACTAGGTATTTGACGCAAAGATTGTTCACTCTTAGTTCAAGTTTGATTGAACAGTAAAATTCAAACATTACAAGCCATTGATTAAAATAATTCAGGTGCTTTAACATTCCAGCAAAAATCCCACTTGTCAATTCTTTTTTTCAAATTTAGTTGTCATTCCCAACACATTTTACATTTTACCCTTTAATACTCTCATATGCAATGCAATGCATATGAGTGCTCACAAAAGAGACTTGTTATTTCCAAAAAATGGCTAAACAGGGATGGATTTCTAAAAGGATTTAGACATCAGTGTTGAAAAATCAGATCACAAATGGTGGCCAATGCATGATCCTTATCTGTTATATTTATAAATATTTGGAAATGGATAGGCAACCTGTCTACATTGGCATTTGCTAGGCCTGCAGTGAATCTATGCTGCCTTTTATTCCAGGCTTTAAAGGAGTTACCCAAGAGGCTGCACCATATTCCTGAAACAGGTTCAAGATCTGAGATAGCTCCTTTAAATGTCTAGAATAAAATCCAGACTTTTCAACCTATATGAACTTTACTCGTTTCATACCCTTTGGGGACCAAAATAGTTTTATATGCTGCATAGCACTCAAGTATCAGTATCTACTCCAACAATTCCATCAATATAGCAGTGTGGAACAAGTCCTGAAAATCCAGTAATAGGAAAGACAGTATGTGCTACACAATGGTAAAATCAATGTAAATTAGAAACTCACCAGAAAGGATTCATTTTTAAAACTGTGAACTCTCTTTGCATGGGATTTCCCCCTGGTTCCAAACACAAGTACTTCTACATCAGGCATTTTTTCTGGAGCATGAGCACAATCCACCCACATTTGCCACTGTCCTTTGCTTTTAGCACCAAAATCTTTAAATGAACCAGATGCTGAAATGGTTTCTGAGTGAAAAATAAATGTAAATCCATCATGATGTATATTTCAGTTGAAAAGCTAATGCAAATGCTCAATTTTTCAGCTGTGTTCAGAATTTTCTATTTCCACTTTCCACATTTATATTAAACTCCAGTTCTACCATAACATGTGCCATAAAATACTGGAATAACATCCCATAATAACATGGTTTATTATCTCAGATCACAAAAGTGTGTTTTTTGGCAGTTCTAAGAATACCAGGCATGTTTCATCTCCGTCTGATAGCATATTCTTTCACAGTGGAGTAAAGCACTAGTTCATATGCTGTATACTTTATACAGATGAAGGCAAAGTATGGACTATGGCTCACATGCAGCTCCAGGGCTGTCTTTGTGGCTCCTGAAGCCCCTGCAGATTCAAACCATTCAATTAATTTTGCTCCAACTCATCCTCAAAAACCTCCCAGGGGTTTTCACTGCATTTTTGGTCCCACTGGCCATTTTAGGCCCAGGAAAGTCCCCCCCCCCTTAAAATAGGAAATGTTAAAAAAAAGACATGTCTCAATCACTTCCAGTTGTAAAATTACACCAAGTTGTAAAAACACACTTTTCTGCACACCAAGTAACATGGCAAAAATGCCTCTAGAGGGCATTTGGCCCATATCAGGCATTTTTTGTAGGAGGGTTTCCTATAGGAGTAATGTAGCCCTCTGGCCTCCAGCAGTTGACAACACCTACTTTGTTATTTTGAACAGAGAAAATAGAATGTTCAAGTTTCATTGGCTTCCAATAAAATCTGGATTTTCTTTAGAGCAGTTGTTTTTGAATGCTTTAAAAAGTATTTTTATATAGTAATTGTTTAACTGTCATCTTTCTGCATCTTATTGGTGATCTCTAAGAAGATTTATTTATCAATAAATATGTTATAGGATGAAGGAGGTATAAATGCTTGCATAAATACTGTAAAATCAGTCAATCAATAAATCAGAAGTGTTACCTTTCAGTGGAACTGCAGTTTCTGTAAAAACTTTCTTTGAATGTTTACTGATCCAGTTATTGTGGACAAAGATATATGAAGTGAAGGGGTAACTCCCTTCTTTTACTACAATCTTTTCTAAGAACCAATCATCTAGAAGAAAAAGAAAAAAATGTTGTAATTCATCTATGCAAAAAAAAAAAGAGATATAGATAGGCGTTTGTAGACTTGGTCAGCTATCTCATATACGTGGAGTGAACTGGTGCCCAGGAAGGACCTTTATAATAAGACTATATAATAGCCATAGAAATGCAAAACTTGTGGGTTACAAGTTACAAGCTCAGTTTTAACTAGGATCATTGAGGGACAAAGGCAGGAGGAAAGTTGTTACCTAAGGCCAGGGTGGGTGGCTGACCTTTTGAATGGTGGAGGGAGTTTTGGATTGTGGTGAGTGCAGGCAGGGAACTGGAAAAGAGAGATGATAAACTGCCCAAGAGTGCCCTTATGAGGCTGGGATCTTAGACAGTGTTATAATACATGTAGTGTATCAGGAAGCCATTGTCTCTGTCCAACCCACTGCTGGTGAATTGGAATTTTGTGGGTATATTTTAAAACAGTTTTTTTTTCTCTTTCCAATCTTTCTTTGTAGGGTTTTTTTTCTTTTTCTTTTTGGTTGTTTTGTTTTGTTTGGCTCATTGTCCTCAAGTACTCCTCAAGAGCCACTGTCCTGAGGTCAGAGATTAAATATCCAGGAAGACTGAAATATTCTGCAACAGGTTTTTGTGCATTCCCATTTCTAATGTCTGATTTATATCCATTTATCCTCTGGTGCAGAGCCTAGTTTCTTTGCCCCATATAAAGAGAAACAGCCAAATTACAATATATTCCAGATCTGTAATTCAAAGTTTTTAAGTGAATTCTTGTTGTATATCTTTATTTCTGAGATATGGTGACCCTAAGGCCACCATAAGAATGTATCATGGAGTTCTCTTGTCAAGATTTGTTCAGAGGTGGGTTACCTTTGCTCTGATGCTGAAAGAATGTGACTTGCCTAAGTTCACTCAGTTCACTCTGAGGGTTTCCATGTCTCAGTGGGGCCACTCAGTGGCCTCCAAAAACACAGCCCAATGTTTCAATCTCAGCAAAGGGATGTGGCTTCCTGCTCCTCTCTCTTTGTAAGATGTTATATAACAGATGAAGAACAGAGAAAGTGGAGGACAATCAGCAACAAGAGGGGATGGAGGGGAGAAGACTGAGGTAGAAGAAAAAGAGAGATACATTGAAAAGATGGGATACAGTAGAGACTAAAATTAGTTGGAGGTTTTTTTGTTTTGTTTTTTTAAAAAATGCTTTTGCAAAGACTTTTGCCTCCTCATTTCTGCCCAAATAAGTAACACTGTTTCTCACAACAGAAAGAAAAAGAGAATATATGTGACTGCATTGGGATGCATTTCTTATTGGAATGGCAGCCCAGAGCAGTGAAAGTGGGCATGAATTTGTACTTGATCGTACTCCTGAGGCTAGCTTAGGCACAAGATTAGAACAATGGGTTGGAGCAGAGGGAACTGCTTCTATATGCACTCCCATAGATAGGTTTGAGAAATTTCATGAATCCCATGACATCTCCAGTTGAATTGTGTTGGGGGATTGTAATGTAGGAAATATAGTTGGGGGAAAGTGCTAGGGGTCTTGCATCATAATATCATTTGCATCTGCATTAGAACTTCCAGGGTGAGATATCTGAATTAGAAACTTGGGGGGAAATCAGATAGCAATTACAGTTACTTAAGTGACCTTTATTGACTGCATTAAGAGTAAGAAGCAATAACCTGTTTTGTTACCAGAGTAATGAGTAAAATAACTACTTCCTTTTAAAAAGTAACATTACAAGGTGAACATAGGGATAAACACAGCTCATTATTCTGATAACAAAAATTTAGTACCCCCCTAAAATTTAGCCCTGTTTCCTTCTATTTGAATTGTTACATTTTAGACTCTATATGGAATGTTTCTATAGATTTCACCTTCAGAAATTGGACACCATTTTTGATGATTGGTCAGTGTTTATTGATTACATCAACACTAACTCAATTGCTATCAGACCTCCTATTTATCAGGTTATTCTTTGGAATGATACTTTGATCACAACTCCATCAATTAGCAGATCTGAATGATGTCTTTAGGACTTTGTTACTGCTATTGCCCCAGAAAAGATAGCTATTATGCAAGTTTACATATAGACCTCCAAGGCTATTTGTTATTTATATATTGATTGTTTTGTATTGTTGTTATAAAACAAATAAAAATAATTATCAAAAAAAGGATGAAGTGTAAAATATGGGGGGAAATGCCTTGGTAGGAAACAAAAAACAGCTACATTTGGCATAGACTTATGTTTATATTGTTACGATCACACTGAAGTCTGCCACTTTATTATGGATTGCCATATTCAGATGCCTCCTGCCATCCTGAGATCCATAATAAAATGAAACATTTGTTCCTGTCTTTTCACATACATTTATAGAAACACCTTCTGAGTCTACAGCTTGCATCTGATGAAGTAGGTTTCTAGCTCCATAAGCTCACACTACAACAAGGCAGCAGCTTCTGACTGCAATCTAAAGTAGCTATTTAGTTTTCGAGGTAAGATATGTGTGAACATGCCTTTATTGATGTATCTGTTGCAGCATCTCCCACTGATGAACATGTCAGTTCTAGATGGCTTACTTCTTAGTTATCAAAGTGCTTCAGAGAAGACTTCAAAGTTTGTGGTGTGGTACCATGTTCTCACTTCAGAATGACTATTTTTCTACTTTTGACAGTGGCCTTTGTCTTTTTATAGTTACAGACTAATATTAACCATTTTAGTATTTGTTGCACTGAGCTCAGCACATGTAGATCTTAATTTTACAAACTATACCTTTGGTTAAACTTCTAAATCCCACAAGGACCTGGTTCAGATTCCCAAGGTGTACTGCTTTGATTCTGAAAACATCCACCTGTAATTTGGGAAGAAATATTATTGTTGATTTGTATGAAGCTTATCCATCTGTAACTAACATCAAGGAGGAACAATAAAACACTGTCAATAATTTTAATTGTGTAGACAAACACTTTAGAGTAAGTATATCATTTTCTGTAAGATTTTTTTATATATATAGCTGTAAAATGTTTTAAATTATGTTTTAAATCTCCAGAATTAAATCCAGTTCTGATATATTCCATCATCATAGAGCCTCTTCTGGCTTTACCTCCAGGAGGACTTTGCAATGAAATGAGATCTATTTCTGCAGCATGGGAATATTTTGCATGGAACAAGTTTTCTGGCTTGCACTATGGAAGGAGAGCCCTTTTGTTTGCAGACTGTGAAGACTTTGACTTTTAACTCTCAGTTCACTGGATAAATGATAAAGGGGACTACTTGACTGATGGGAAAAATCTTTTGATCTCAATTTATTAAAGATTTCAAGTAGCTGCTTAGCTCTCTGTCACTGAAATCATAGGCTTGTAAAGACTTAACTTTGGCTTTTACAATAGGCTATTACTATATGACTATTCAGACTATAATTCTTTCTGAAATAAAATGTTCTGTGTGTGACATGAGCTGTCATTAGAAAGATGTGTGCAACTGATATAGTTTCTTTTTTCTTTTCTTATTTTTACCTCCCCTCTTCCAAAACATATTGGGCCTTTTTCAGAATCATTAAGCCATCGTTTCCCAGAGTCACTTCTGTCCCCTTGAAGACAAAGATAGACGTCTCCACTAGCATCAGCTTTCTTTTTGTCTCCAGTATGCACATGGATTGAATATTCCACCACTGAAGTAAATAAAATAAATGCATTGTTACTTATTACAAAGTAGAATTATTTACCAGGCTGCTGTCTTGCTGCAGTGTTATAGATGAACATAGATGTATATTATTAAGTAAAGAAGGAAGAAGTCACCCTTAAGGATTAGCTATGATAAATATGCAATTACTCCAATATACATTATACAAAAAACATGTTTTTCTCACAATTATTCCACTGACCATATTGCAACATTTCTAGTCAGTGTTTCAACTACATCAGAGTAAGAATGTAAATCCTTGCTCATTTGTCATCACACGATAGGATGAATAATTACAGTAAGGTTTTTCCTCATGGTGGGAGAAGACAAAATTTTCACTGCAATATTCTTCCCATATTTGAACATCCTGAAGTGCTGCAAATGTTATATACAGATCAAAGTTTCTGTCAAAATTAGTGACTATGAATTTGTCCAACCATTTCTCACTTGGTATTAGGATTAGCACTTCAACACTGCAGCCCAGTCTCTATTGAGAAAATGCAATTTTCCTCCATTTATGAGAAAGAATTGTATTTTCCCTACAACATAATATTACAGATTCAGTGACTGGAAAATGTGATCACAAGATAAACAAACTACTTTAAGATGTTAAGTTAAGAAATTATGTGCATTAACAGTTGTGTAAGAAGTGAATAACAGCTGTAAACTAATTGTACACAAAAATAAAGGCTGACTGGATATGCTATAAATGTTTTTTTTAATAACTGAAAAGACTTAATGCATTGTTTTCTTTATATAACTCAAATGTTTTAACTTCAATATCATTATGACAGCATTACAGCCTTCTCTGACTGAGATGCCTGAATGTGTGACATGGTTATTTAGCAGAAAATGATTACTGCACCTAAGTTGAACAGAATCAGAATGTAGTTCCCATCTATTTTCCCCCTTTTATACCAGTTAGAATAATAATAATAATAATAATAATAATAATAAATTTTATTTCTATACCGCTTTTCCAGAGATCAAAGTGGTGTACGCAAAATTTAAAACCAGTTACAAACACATAGATAAAACCGATAACACAATATACAATATACAAATCTAAAACAATCATTCAAAAGGGTGAGGCAGAAGGTTAATAGAATCAAAATACACAACATTTTCCAGAGGGGAAGGCTTGACAGAAGAGGAAAGTTTTTAGCCTCTTTTTGAATGTTTCTGGGGAGGGGGGGTGATCAAGCGGAGTTCCTCAGGAAGATTGTTCCAGATTTGTGGGGCCGCTACTGAGAAGGCCCTCTGGGATGTAGTAGCATATTTAGATGATGGAATTTCTAGCAAGTTCTTCCCGGTTGTTCTGAGTGTGCGGGACGGATTATATGGGAAGATGCGGTCCCTCAAGTAACTCGGGCACAAGCCATGTAAGGCTTTATAGGTAATAACCAACACCTTGTATTGTGCTCAGAAGCGAATAGGCAGCCAGTGCAGGTCTTTCAGAATAGGTGTTATATGGTCAAACCTGGATGACCAATCTGGCTGCCATGTTTTGTACTAGCTGAAGCTTTCAGGCTTGGTACAAGGGTTGCCCCATGTAGAGCGCATTACAGAAATCTAAGCGAGAGGTTACCAGAGCATGTACCACAATTTCAAGGTCCCTTTGGCCCAGGTAGGATCGCAGCTGGCGTATCAACCGAAGTTGATAGCAAGCACTTCTGACCGTCGTATCTACTTGAGATGTCAACTGCAGAGACGAGTCCAGAAGTACTCCTAGACTAAAAACTTCATCCTTTAGGGGAAGTGTGACCCCATTCAGGACAAGTGGATAAACTTCCTTCCCCAGGCCTGGGGAACCTATCACAAGTACTTCCATTTTCTCTGGATTCAGACTGAGTTTGTTTTCCCTCATCCAGCCCATTACCGACTCCAGGCAGGCGTTCAGAGGAGAGACCCCATCCTTAGTCACTGAATCAGTCGGAGACACAGAGAAACATATTTGGGTGTCAAGAATGACCATAAGTAAGAAAAATGTGAAAGCACAAAGACAAATATTTTAGAGATTATACCCCTGATCACTGCTCCTAGAACACAAATGCCCTGAGTCCTTGAGAGAGTTTTTCAGGCAGCCTTCATAGATTGATATACCCAGTTAATGAGATTCTGTGTTTATGTGACCTCAACTGTTGACTAGCAACTTGTTTATTCTGGGTGTTTTGAAGTGTAAGATTCTAATGGCTCCTGTTGTTGGGTTATTCTGCTTATTCCATCCTTACTGTTCTCCTGAAAATCTAGAAAGAACTATTAAGAAGCGAAGAAGTCCTGCACAATTAATTGCTGGATCCATCAGCAGTTGAATCTACTGTTCAGATGAGCTTAATATGATTTGTTCAACTTTTTGGGTAGAATTGCTGAAATCAGCCAGAGGGTGAGTAGGCTGTACACACCCATACATTTCAAAAGGACAGATTCGGAAAGGGGGAAAGGTACCTCTTCCCTAGCAACTGTCTTCCTTTGCCTGAACATGTTGTTCTTGATTTTAGGGAAACTTCATATAAGAGTAAATTCATCCCAGGTTTTATGCAAATTTAATTAGGTTATTTTTTTCTGAGGAACTTAATTAGCAAAATTGCTTCAGGGCATTAAGCATCAGTCTGTAAATACATCAGTGAAAGTTTGTGCAGAGAGACCAAATGAATAGAAAGAGCAATGTAAAGAAGACACTTCAACTGGGGCAAACACACATTACATAAATATGCACTGATGTAACTGTATTGACTGATACATGAACAGAACTGGAACATGACAGGGGTTTGTTAAATGAATAAAAATCATTTATTTTACTAATGTGATAGATAAATATGGGCTTCTTCATTAACTACATTTACATTAATTATATTGCCATACACACAATGAAACTATAGTATACAGTATATGGGTCTTACTCTCACTTTCTCTTCACAACAACCCTGTGAGATAGGTCAAGCTGAAAGAGAGTGACTGGGGCAAGATCACAGAATGAGCTCATCAAGAACTTGGATTGCCTTATAACCATTATGTCCCATTGCTTCTCCAAAGCATAGCTTAAGTCTTATATTAATTTATCCCTAATTCCCACTGAATTGTATACTAGTTAATTTTCAACAGACAGGTATATGATTGAGCTGTAAAAGTCTGGGAATCTGTGAACTTCCCAATATCAATGAAGTCACCCCCGTCATCATTGGCCAGCCTGGTTAGGGCTAATGGGAACTGAAGTCCAGCATTATAGGGAGGGATACAGTTTCTCATTCCTTTAAATCTAAACATAGTAACAATGTAAGGTCTACTCAGAAGTAAACTCACTGATATAAAAGAAGGGTACTGCCAAGCTAGTGCACATCACATTGCAGCCTTAGTAGAAATGGTGTCATGAAGTCAATCCTTTAATAAGTTTGCATTATGTGAAAAGAGATTTGTCACATAAGTAAGAATGTTAAAGGCTAATTTTGCATTGAGACTACAAAATTACAAATCAAAAGAATCTGAGAAAGAAGTAAAGTTCACATATTGCTAATAGCCATGATGTCTGCCATGAATGAATATTTTGGTCCTTCCTAGTTTTATATGTTCTGTAGTATTTCTTTGAAAGGCAATATTGATTGGGTTACTGGAGTTGTACTGTAATGAGATATGGTTCACTAAAATTACATCTCCTTTGCACTGAGGCATTAGGTTTCTAGATTCAAGGGCTTCTTTCTCTGATTTGCTTCATCTGTGTCCAATAAATTATATGACCTCTTCATTACAGTAGACATGCATGCAAGGCAATCTGGCCATTATTTACAGTTTCACTTTCTGTGTTCCACTTCCCACTGTTGTGCTGCAGCTCTTCATTGTAATAAAAGGAAAATAAAAGAAATAGCAAGTGACAGGCCTAGCAGAAAGTATTCCTCATTGCTAGTGCTACTTATTCAGAATAAAAAATAAGCCCAAAGCACTCACACAAAGCTCCCCTTGTATTACTCAAGCAGATAATGCAATATATTAAATAATTCATGATATCTGTTCAGAATAGCTATCCAAATTTATATTTTTGACTAAAGGCCACAAACTGGTGACTTAATTAATATATTTTGATGTTTAATCATATGTAGTACAATCTTATTTATGCTTATTTGGGAGTTTTTTGTGTTTTGGTTTGGTAAGTCTTCAAAGATGGAGGCTCCATGCAAAATCACACTTACTGCATGGGTAACTGTGCATTTTCCATTCTGGATAGCTCCAGGTCCAGTTCTGTGTCCAGTACATTAAGAAAGTTATTGACAAATCAGAATGTGTTCAGAGAAAAGCAGCAAAGATGGCAACAAGTAATGAGATGTTGAAGGAAACAGATATATTTATACTGGAGGGGAAAGGCTAGTGGGCATGACTGCTCTCTTCAAATAACTGAAGATGCAAAAAATGTATTCTTTCCACCCCAGAGGGTGGGGGTCTAGTGAGCATACAGTGTATCACAAGAGGGTATATTTGGAATGCGTATCAGGATAAATTTTGTAAGGGTGAAAGCAATTAACCCTTAAGGGAATGCATTAACTCTGAGTCTTCAACATGAAGTAGCATGTTGGACTTGATGACTTACAAGGTCTACCCTGATTTTTGACTCTATGACTGCAATTCCAGAACTGGAAAAAGTAATGTTTTTTTCTCTCAGAACCAAGTGGACATGCTGCCCAGGGAGTCTAGAAATTCCAGTCCAAATACGATAATCCCCTCTCCCCCAGTCAAGTCCTACAACCTGTTGTAAATAAGCATTCAGAACAGAGATTAATGACTGTTGTGCCCTCATAACATTACCATTATTAGATAAGAATACTGCAGGAATATTACTTCCAATTTCAAGGCAGATAGATATTATAGGTCCAAAATACACTGCAGAAAAAATCCAGTTTGAGACTGCTTTAACTGCCCTGGCTCAATGCTAGGGAATTCTAGAAACTGTAGTTTTGTGAGACTATACAAAAGCCTTCTCTATCAGAGATTCTGGTGTCACAATAAGCTACAATTTCCAAGATTCCTTAGCACTGAGGTTGGGCAGTTAATGCAGTCTCAAACTGGGTTATTTCTACAGTATGTTTTGTATCATAATGTAAAGAATGGTCTGGAGTATAAACTATTGTTCTCTTTTTGGTTGAAAGGCAAATCAGTGTATCATGTAATTACACTTCATTTAACATGAATGTGGGAAAGGATGTTGATGAAATGCGTGGACTGATCCTAAATACTGCTACTTGGGGGGGGGGGGGTGATTCCCAATGTATTCCATGGGTTCATTCCCTTGTAAGTGAACAGGTAGGACTGATTTTTTTCTGACATTGGACTGGGTCCAGAGAATTACAAGCAGAATACTGTTTGCAATGACATGTAATAAAATGGCACTTTCCCACAGTTGCCTTTCTACTGAAACTCTCTCTGCTCTATCTCCAATGCCAGTCCTGCATGTCAGAAGTCAGTACAGAATGGTACAGGATGTAGGTTGTAGGAGATGCACCCATGTATATGGGGCAATGAGCAGAGTTGCCCCTTTGTGGAATTTGAAGTGTCTTCTTCTTAAGAGGAAAGGCTTTCTGAGTCACATTCATTGTTTACACTATTCTATGTAATACAAGTGTCATGTCCAGTCTTACACTTGCTTCTGTGGAAACCCCCAATATGAAATAGAGACTAACAACATGTGTGAAAAGCTGCAACATCACACAGCGACCCCATTCACAGTGTGATGGATTAGTGGTCATGCATAGGGATGGGCTGCTGCTTCCTTACAGCTGACTCCTTTCAAAGAGAGAAAGAAACAGATGCATTGAAAGAAGACCATTTATCAGTCTAAAATCTAAGGTCAAGATTATTGTTCAGACTATATCGGCTCCTTAAAGGTGTTCAAGGTATTTTTTCTATAACAGAAAGCAGATTTATCTTACCAGGCAAAGGATCCTGATTGGAATAGAATGCTGGTAATTCAACACATTTTTCTTCCTTGGGTTTGAACCAAGTGTCAAAATTTAACCACATCTCTTGGTTGGTGCCTGTATGTTTCATATGCAACATGTCCAAATGCCAAGGCTCATTTATCTGATTGTGTGGACCAGATATCTGAATCTTGTAAAGGGAGCCAATGTTTTTTAGTTCATCCTGGGTGAGAAGGGGGAAAACAGTCAAAAACTCCCCTACCCTTTTCAAAACTGTACACCATTATGTGTCTATCAGTTATATTAGATTTCTCAGTAGTTTCAGTCAGTAAAGTGACCCATCCGTTTTTTAAGAGACATTTTTCTCCAAAGTACCAAAAGGATTTTAAAAAAGAGTGGCACACTGAACATTTAAAATAAATAACAAAATTCTAGTGTAACTTTCTATCTGAAGTAGCATTGGTCATTCATCTGTATGAATCAGATGAGATTTTGATCTTAATCTGATTAACTTTCAAAAACTAAGAAGTTGGGATTATTTAAGTATTATATTTTAAAGTGTCCATCCAAGATGTTTTCAGATGTCTACCTAAGTGAGATTGTGCTTTAAACACATTTGCAAACATGAGTACCTTCAAAATCACACTTAAAGGGAAGAGAAAGTAAAAGGAAAGGAAAGGTGACCATCAGAAGAACTCTGGAATTAGTCTTTTGCTTTAAACTAGTGGTCTCCAAACCTTTTTGGACTACTGCCCCCTTTCTTCATGGAAGACAATCCTCATACTCCCCTGGACATTTTTTTATATTAGTTCTACTGTTCTACTGCAAATTCAGAACAACTAATCTCAATCACTGCTCCCTTTGCACCCAGTCACCTTGGGAGCAGCAACTGAGCAGCTGGCTGAATAGTGACCAAGAAGCTTATTGCCTGTGTCAGTCTTGCAGCAAAAGCTGGCACGGGCAAGAATGTTTTTGGTCTCTGTTTGACTGGCTGCTCAGTCTCTGCTATCTTTGTGCCCTGTCATCCTGGGAGCAGCAACTGAGCATCTAGCTAAGCAGTGATTGAGAAGCCTCTCACCCATGCCAGCCTTGTAGCAAAGACCAGTGAACAAGAGGTCCCTTGGTTGCTGCTCAGCCAGCTGCTCAGTTGCTGCTCCCAGGGAGAACAGGTGCAAAGGAGAAGCTTCTCCCTAGAGAGGAGGGACACTAAATCCTTACTTGGGGCAGAGAAAGGCAAAGCCAGTGTGTATGGAACCATTACTCCGGTTCTGAGGTCCCTCCACTGGCTGCCTATTAGCTTCCGGGCCCAGTACAAGGTGTTGGTTATTACCTTTAAAGCCCTAAATGGCTTGGGTCCAAGCTATCTCAGGGACCGCCTCCTCCCGTATAATCCTCCCCGCGCTCTCCGGTCCTCTGGGAGGAACTTACTGCAGCCTCTAAAATCTAGGCTTGCGGCGACCTCCCAGAGGGCATTTTCTGCTGTCGCCCCCAAACTCTGGAACGACCTGCCGAATGAGATCCGTCAGTTGACATCATTAGACAGCTTTAAAAAAGCTGTCAAGACGGATCTCTTCCGGCAGGCCTTTCCAGATTAACCATCCCGGCCTGGGCTCCCTGATCCCCTCTTTCCTCTCGTGGCCCCATCTTCAGTGATGGTTGAGGATCTCCAGAGGGACACCAGGGTTTTTAGTTTGTTTTAACTATATTTTATGTTTTGATATTGTGTTTTTAATCTGTCATATTTTTTAATACTTTTATAAGGAGGGGAGGGATTATAATGTTTTTAATTTTATATTTTACTCTGTTATAATTCACTGTTGTCAACCGCCCGGATTGGTTCGCCACAGGGCGGTATACAAATAATAATAATAATAATAATAATAATAATAATAATTATGTAGATGGTTTACAGAGGTCACATGCTTTGGACTGGAGACTGGTGTGGACTGGGAAAGGGAGAGATTTTTATAGGAGCCACTCCAGGACAAAAGACTCTTTCCAATAATCAAGTGCAGATACGCTTTCCTCAAAGACTTTATTTATTTATTTATTTATTTATTTATTTATTTATTTAATGCCCCATTCTTTAGAGCAGTGGTTCCCAACCTGTGGGTCAGGACCCCTTTGGGGGTCGAATGACCCTTTTATGGGGGTCGCCTAAGACCATTGGAAAACACCTATTTAATTACAGTTATGAAGTAGCAACGAAAATAATTTCATGGGTTTGGGTCATCACAACATGAGGAACTGTATTAATGGGTCATGGCATTAGGAAGGTTGAGAACCACTGCTTTAGAATGTTCACAGAGGTGTTTATCAGACGAGCTCTTAAAGAGGTACTATTCCAGTGTGACTCCTCTAGCAGCCTCCTGTTGCATGCTGGGATTGGCAGTTTTAAGGAGGGGTATTTAGAATTCTCAGGCAGAGAAGTTCAGCTCCTTAAAACTGCCAATCCCAGCATGCAACAGGAGGCAGCTAGAGGAGTCACACTGGAATAGTACCTCTTTAAGAGCATAGTGTGATAAACATCAGAGTGTCTTTCCCACACAGCTTCAAGTATCCACTCTCCCACAAAGAAATAGTTTCTTCTGCTATGTCTTCTTTCACTTCATCTGATGAAAGAAAGCAGCAGCAGCAGTGGAACCCCAGCCTGACGGCCAAGTCCCAGCAAAGCTCACAAAGCTTAATTTTAAAGGTCTCTTTTGCTGCCACTTCTCCCCTGTCACCATGTGCTCTAACTCTATGCTCCGTTCTGCCCCAAAATGGTGCCGCTCCAAGCCACAGAGTGATGCCCTGTGCCCAAGTCTCATGAGAGTTTCCCAACTGCCACTATTAGTGAAAGACACCAGTAAGGGAGTGAGCTCACATGAGCAGGCAAAGAGTGGGAGATAGCACCACATAAAATGATCAGTAAGGTTGTGTGGTGGTTTTTTGAGGATCCTGTAAAGAGATTTCATCCAATCTTCATCCCCACCATGGTCCTAAAGGCTGCTGGTTTCCCTGGTCTTTCTTGCACACCAGTACAGTTGGCCCTTCCCTTATGCGGGGGATCCATTCTAGACCCTGCCGTGTAAGGGAAATATCGTGTAAAGTCAAGCCCCATTAGAAACAATGGGGCTCATTCCTGCAGCGCGCACCCAGCACACCCTATTGTTTCTTCTGGGGCACGGGAGAAGCCTTTCTGGCACGACTCCCAGCATATGCTGGAAGCCGTGTATACCACGCCGCATATGACACAGGCACACTGTACTTTGAGTGAAGCCCTCCCACTTCAGGCCCCCTTTTCCTTCACCGCCCCCTACTGTCCCACTTTTTTTTTTCACCATCCTCCTGGAACCAAGGGGGGGGGGAATACTTTGGGAATCACTGATTTAAAGTAAATAAATGCATGTTCTTTTGTAAAATTCCAATCAATGTCTACATTTTACCCAGGGATAGACAACCTGTGATATTTCAGATGTTGTTAGGCAGCATTTCCCTGCATCCTTAATTATTGGTTAGGGCAGATAGGCATTGTAGCCTGACAACATCTCAAAGGCCTCAGGCTGACTCTCCCAGTTACAGCCTATGATGGGAAAATTAACAGACATGGAGATTATCACACACAGACGGGATAAGGATGGGATTGCTCCCCCATCTTTATCCCATCTTTGACTGCAATCCTGTGAAAGGCTTTCAGATCACAGTGCTATTGCCCAATCATTGAAGCGGCATTACATTAACACAAACTCCTGTTAATGCAAACTGCTGGGCAATGCTGCTTCAGTGATGAGACAATAACAGGATAATGATGGGATCTGTGTGACATCGTTTGAAAATCTTTTTTGTGATTGATGTAAATCACGCTTTCTAGATGGGATAATGATGGGATTAGCACAACATCATATGAAAATCTTCTCACGATTGCGCTAGAAGAATGGGAAAAAGACAGGACAAGGCCATTTCATCCCCTGTCTGATAATCTCCACTGATCCTTTCATTCATAATCTAACATTAAGAAGTCTGTAAATATATATACTGATATATATATATATCAGTAGGACATAGTCTTTAGCCCCTGTCAAGCTGTTCAGAATAATACGTAAGTGTGAGAGGAACAGAGTACAATGGCTCCAAACTCTCTGCTGTCACTTTCTTCATGTGGGGTCTTTGTTATATGTAGTGGCTCTCCATACAATCAGCAACTCTGAAAATTATATTCTAAAAGTGGCGACCAGATTGTTCTCTGGCATGAATTTTAGAGACTATATATACTCAGTCTTGAACTAAACACATTCGTTTCCAATTTTGTTCTGAGCTCAATACAAGCTACTTTTTTAAATTAAGAAAACCACAAAGGCCTAAATGACTTGGGATCAGAATTTTGGAAAGATTGCCTCCTTTCATATGAACCTGTTTAAATTTGAGATATTCATCAGAGCCTCTGCAGCATGTTCTACCACCCCCAGAAGTTACTCTGATGAATTAATATGTTGAAGTTCCCTACTGAAAAATAATATTGGCCTAAATCTAATTATTATTCCCAGTTAGAGAAGAAATACTGAATCAATGGGAACTTGCTAAGTCAACATTTATGTATTTTTCATTTATTTAGTGTGTTTGCTCTAGTTGGTATTGAAATTTAAAGTTAAGACAATGTCTTCCAACAACATTATTACTATGTTTAATTGTTTTTGGAGTCATGTAATCTTACAGATTTGAAAACACCCTCACACCATGCACACTTATATAGTTTCTGAATAATCTATTCTAGATCATGGCTTGATATATGCCTATCTACTTTTGTTTCTTATTTTACAAAAATCAGTACTCACTTTGATATGCGTTTCATTTTCTGATAGCTGGAGTGTCAACTTTTTGTGATTTTGGTCTCCATAAAAGTTGAAAGTAAGATGTATAGGATCAATTTTAGCACTCGGGTCAGACCCAATGATATCTACTATCCATAAACCTGAAAACTCTCTGTTGATTTCAGGATGTATTGAACAAGAGGTCTTTCTTTTACCTTAAAAGGATTGAAGACACAAGCAAAAAGTTACGATCATCAGCTACAGTTTTAGTAGTAAATGAAAGAATTAATAAATAACTTTAAATGTCCATTGGATACAATGTAAGTGTTAACACATATACTTAAGCTGTGTGAATACTGAAATCAGTGGACATGATTAATAGTAATATTAGCTAGATTTTACCCCACTGCTATTGGAGATTATCAGATGATGGAGGGGAGCCTGGAGTAAAAGGCATCCTCCTGGCAAAGTTGTGTGATTGCTCTGAAGGTTTTCAGACACATCACACCTATCCAGGAAGATCTAGGAATGCTTCACCAACAAACCATTCATGGGAAAGTCCTGGGAATGGGTTGTTACCGAAGAATTCCTGGATCTTCATGGTTAAGTCCTGAATAAGTCTGATGTCATCTGAAAATCTTCAGCGTGATTGTGCAACTTTGCGGGGAGTATGTCTTTTTCTTCCCTGATTTTCCCTCATCTGATAATCTCATTTGTCTTAGTTTGTGCAAAACCATGGCAACAGTTCACTAATAACATCACAGTGTTACACCATTGTATTTTTTTAAAAAAAATTAAACTTTTTAAAAATGCCAATTTGGTTTCAGTGTCCTTTACTGAAGTTAATTATTAAAGAATAGCCAATATTCTTCAGAGCCTAATTGACTGTTCTTATATATGCAAATAGTACATCCAAGATTCCACTACATCCTTCAGTCTGTCTCATTTACAAGCACTATTTAGTGGAAGAGACTATGATAGGTGTGGATAACAAATGGCCTTCATGAAATGCACTTGTAATGAGGCCATAAACAGTAACATGCCGCGTGATACTACTGATGAGTGAACGTGTAATAAATCAAAAACAGAACAAGAGGTATTTGCCAGGTCTTCATGAAGCAGTGTTCAAATTCCTCTGAACAATTCTGTGTCTGTTCACTACATTTACACCATTAATCACCAATTGTGAGTAGATGATTAATTAAGTTTAATATGCTGTGCATAACGATCATTAATTCACTTTTTGTGGCACTCAAACTATGCATTGGAGGCCACAGTGCAAGGAAGGGACTGGGAGAAACATTTCTTCAACATCTTTTTGTGGCAGGATTCTTGTGTTTTTATGAATGCATGCGAAGCAGAAATTCAACAATGAAGCTTTTCTTGGTTCTAGTGTATGTGGTGTATCAACACTACAGAACTTTTTTTTATAGCACTTTAACTGTGTGAAGTCTATATATCTCGAAAATAAATTTCCTAGTATACATTAGTATGGAATCATAGCAGTTAAAGTAGTATCAAAATGCTATAAATATTTTGTATTATTGATGTATATTTAATAATGTTATTAATACTATTATTTCTATCGGAATTTGTGTCATTATAATACTGATTACAATTGGCTTGGTTTTATAGAAGGTTTTCCTGTGTTAAAATTGTTCAAAAAGGGCCTTTCCATAATAGTCCCTAAGGACTATTGAATTTCCTTGTGTTGATTGTGGACTTCCCAGTCTTTTCGGACTTTGATTTTATATGAGAAAAGTTTCATTGATGTTCCTTCCTGCCCAGTTAGCTGGAATTCCCTAGTGAGGGCTTCTTGCAATTCTGAGTCAGTTCAGATTGTCAAAATCCTCCATGCGTCATATACTTTGAATGGAGGCTGTGAACTGTTATGTTCAATTGAACGTGTGTTGCTCAGTTCAAATTAGCAAGAGAAATTTGATCTTTGCACAGACTGAAGCATGGCACAGGTTCTTGGAGTAATGCACACATTTTGATTCTCCAAACTTTGCAGTCTAGTTCCTAGATCAATACAGTATACCGAAATATGTACCAAATCAAATCAAAAACACAAACTTTTAGAATGCATGTTTTTTTACATAAATTGCATTTAGAAATGCTTCCATTTTGATGCAATTTGGGTTATGACAAAATATATTAAAAATATGAAGTAAAATATCTACATGCATTTTTTCATGCAACTACACACACACACATTTTGCATGGGACAGAAAGGACTTATTATGACATATAAACATGAGCTAGAAATAAATTGATCCATCCATCCTTAGATGCAACTTGAATGAATATTTGTAAATATTCAAAATCCAGGTCATTTTCTAGCATCCACACTGCAGAAATAAAGCAATCTGGCACTACTTTAACTGCCATTGGGATTTGTAGTTTGGTGAGGTACCAGAGCTCTCTGACAGACCAGGCTGAATACCTCATGACACAGTTAAAGTTAATGCAATGCAGATAAAGCAACGGCAGTTAAATGATATCAAACTGCTTTTTCAAAATTTGGATTTTTTTACATGCTTCAGATATGAAGATTTAAATGTAAACTGTCAAAATACTTCCACCACACACACACACACACACACACACACACAAACCTTTCTAAAAAATAACTTGTTCACCACTGCTGATTTTCCCTCTGTGATACAGAGCTGGAAGATACATTCTTTCTTTCAGTTCACAGTGTGTGATGGTGACTCCCCTCCAACACATTCCATGCTAAATTAATGTTCTCTAGAGCAAGTAATAGAATCTCACAGATGTGGGACTAGGAAGTCAGAGATACTCAAAACCATTACTACAGTACTGTTTCAGTACTGTATTATGCTAATACTAATTCCATTAGCATGTTCTCCACCTAATAATGGACAGCTGAGTCTGACATTCCCTCTACCTCTTGGCATCTTCAAAAGTATTCCAAGAGTAGAAAGGACCCTGCTGAATGGCAAAGAGACTGCAGAGGGAAGGAAGAGAATCTACAAACACCCATATGAGTTATTTCCTGTTCCAGTTGCCTCTGCAAAATTTTCAGGCATTGACCTCTTCCCCCTCAGTCTCCTGGGCCACAGTCCACAGCATTCAAAAATGTGTCCAGCTTTTCTCTGGATTCTACCCTCTGTTTAATATGAGTTTTCAACTATGAAATATCAGAATTAAATATAGGTATCAGGTGGCTAATCCCTTTTAGCAAAGTCAGATGCTTAGCAATGCTACCAACAGTGTGACAAGAACCTACCTACTGTTTCAATCTCACAGACTGTGTCACAGATTCCCAGATGAGTATCCAGCCAGTTCCAACATGGGAAGAGCCATTCTGTATCTGAATTTTCTGACTTCTTAATTGTTACCATTTTTAAGAATATTCCCGCTCCATATCCTTCTCCATCATGTCCTACAACTATCTTTTTCAGGTGGCCCAAAGAGACAGCCTCCACTAAAAAGGAATCCACCTGAAGAAGAATTGCATTTTAAAACAAAGACAAAGTAAGCTAGTTAATATCTTATTATAAATGTATTTCAAGGAAAAATGGCATCAGGATGCAACATAAGATCTAGAATTTATGCTGTTGAAACTTTAATCACTTTAATTAATAAATATATTTATTAATTAATATATACCAGCTTCTGAGGGCTGTGGTCCAACTCTTCTGAAGGGCACTAGATTGGCGGAAGTTGCTTTTACTTATTAACTCTATATATCTTGTATATGTTATACAATGATACTAATTAAAATTCAGAGTCTAAATATTTAGAAAAACTAAGAGCAGCGGGAGATGTAGATTGTAGAAAAGGACACAGAACAGGGCAGATACTGTGAAAGAATAATTGTATGTAGAAGGAGAAAGGGAAAAAAACAACAACCCTAAATGAGAAAAGACATAAATCACCAGTACAATTAATAATGTGGAACTGTATGGAACAGTGTTTTTGTGTGTGGGGCACAGTTAATAGACTCTATTTACATTCCAGAGTAGGGGTTCCTACGTTTTTGGGAGGTTATGGAGTTCTTTTAGAATCTAATTAAACTTATGGATCCCTCTCTAGAAAAGTACATATCTATATATACATATATGAACGTAAAATTTTGCACACAATTAATTTTGTTGTTGTCATTGTTAACTGTCCTTGAGTTGATCTCAACTCACAGCGACCCAAGGATGAGACTTCTTCGGGACGCCCTGTCATCCACTGCTCTGCTTAGGTCCTGCACTCTCATGCCTGTGGCTTCTCTGTTTGAGTCCAACTACTATCTTTTCCAGTGATTCATGATGTGGCCAAAGTATGATAGTCTCATTTTAATCATCCTGGATGATTCCAGGGACAGTTCAGGCTCAATCTGCTCTAGAATCCATTTGTTTGTCTTTTAGGTATCCTGCGCACTCTTCCCCAGCACCACATCTCAATGAGTGGATTTTCTTTCTGCTGGCTTTCTTCCCTGTACAACTCTCACATCCATATGTGGTGATGGGGAATAAAATAGCTTGGACAACCCTCACTTTAGTGTTTAGAGTTATAGTTTTACATGTAAAATATTGTCTAGTTCTTTCATAGCTGTCCTTTCCATTATTTCTTCTAATTTCTTGACTACAATCTCCATTCTGATCAATATTTGATCCAAGTTATGGGAATTCTTTGAGTATTCCAGTTTCCTCATTATCTAAGATGAATTTGTGAAGATCTTCCATGGTCATTATTTTTGTTTTCTTAATGTTCAGCATTAAGCCTACTTTGGCACGTTCCTCTTTGACCTTCTTCAGTAATTGCTCCAGGTCTTTGTTGGTTTCTGCTAGTATTGAGTCATCTGTATATCTTAAATTGTTAATGCTTTGTTATCCAATCTTTATTCCTCCTGCCTGGGTCTAAGCCTGCTCTGCATACAATATTATTTTACTCCATTTTAAATCAATTTCTTTCACACAGACTATCTTGGAATAGTGAACACTTAAAAATACTATGTATTTACCATACAACTTTACAGTGATGGGAAAACTTCAAAATAACAGGAAATAAATCAAAGGGAAAATAATCATTTTTGCTCCCAGTTTACAAACCTCTGTGAAGCCCACCAATAAACCCTGGGAGCAGCACTGGCTTTAGGTATTTGGCCACCCTAGATGAGAAATGTTTTGGCATCCCCTGTCACCCCTCATAATTATTTTCACCCCTTGATTTCCACTGTTTCGTTTGTTAAACCTAACATGACATAAAACTTAGGTTCCAATCTCTCATCATAGTATTGAGAATTAGTCAAAAAGCCAATTAGGTTTTTACAGGTTAAAGGCTTTTTTATTGCTGTGACATTTGGAATGGAGTTTCAATAAATGATTTCTGATTAGGTAATGATAAAAGACATAAGATACAGGCGGCTGTGCACCTCCCTATACCCTAATATAATGTAATAATAAATAGAGTACTCACCCAAACAACTAAAACTTCCTCTTTACTTAGTTTAAAACTTGGCATAAGAATGCAACACAGTATTAAACGTACTAGGCAAACATTCAAAATCAAACACGAACACTGAAACACTATTGCATGATCACTACCAAAAATGCAAAACATGAAAACAGACCAGTTTGTTTGTTGTAAACAGTAAATTCAAGATGACTGGTGACTGGCGTTCCATGTTGTAGCACCAAAGGTAAGGGGGGCGAGTGACAAAAGGAGAGGGGCTGTTGACCTTGAGGTTACATGCAAGGCGCATGCGGAAGGCGGATGATGTACCATGTGACTGTACCACAGACACAGAGGGGTGGACGTTTATGTTTTGGCCATTGTACAAAGAAACTGTCATACGGTAGCTTGCTTTTACGTTGCTTGCTGTAATGAGTTTTCACTTTAATATTGTTTAATCATGCAAAAAATTATACAAAAAAGGCCACTGCGCCGCCCCTAAATTTTGCTGCCCTGGGTGGCTGCCTAGTTTGCCTATATAAATGAGCCGGCCCTGCCTGGGGATGCATAGATGCCAGGTTAAAAACCCTTGTGCTAGATACTGAAGGAGGAACAATATAGTCTAGAAAGGAGTCTTATATCTTGCAAATGCTCCTAAATGAAGACTGACAAACTACAAGGAAAGAAGTTGATCCTGTGTATTGTTTTATGCAGCTCTTCTGGAATGAATTCACTTTCCAGAACTGGAACTTTCATTTGTTACCATTTGTTACAGTAGACATAAATGATTTCTTCAACACTCATGTCTTTTGTTTCTCCCAAGGGAAGTATGATCATTTTCCCTAGCTCATACTTCATACACCTCTTGTTATTTTTTTTGCAATTGATGTGAATTTTTTTGCAATTGATGCGTGATGAACACCTATTGTCTATTGTCTATTTTATTCCATTAGCAACAGCAACCCAGTTCTTTCTTTCCATGTACCCATGTTCCACACTGTTTTGTGTTTTATCTTTTTAAATGCTCTTTGCTGTTCTGTGTTCTGATTCAGCACTTGTTTTCAATAAAGTTCAGGAAAGAGCAAGGTTCTCCTTTCCTACAGCCCTACCATTTGAGAAAAATTTAGATGGTTTGTTTTAAAGATAGGTCTTGCTGACTTTTGAACACCCCTGCTATGAAAAGCCAGTAAAAGAATTCTCTTCCAGTCCCATTAAAAGGAAGGAAGGGAGGGAGGGAGGGAGGGAGGGAGGTGAGAGAAAGGAAGGAAAGAAGGAAGGAAAGTTACTTGTAAGTTCTCCTACTTCAACAGTTTTTTCTAAGAGGTTAAACTACGTCTCACCATCCATTCTGCTGGTATAAAACTTAGAAAAGTTAATTATGAGGCATACAGCTCCCAGAGCATTCACCCAGTCATTTTGGCCAGTAACTATACAGTTGTCCCTCCTTTATCATGGAGCATCCATTCTGGGCCCCCTCACAAAAATGGTGTTTCCCCTATATTCAAACCCTATTGGCTTCAATATAGGCATGCACATGTGCCTCGGGCATGCACCCCATTATTTTCCTCTCCATTTGTCCCTCACGCATAAGCGAGGGATGCGGGTTCCAAAACCGCTAGAACGGAGGACTGTACATTGAAGCTCAAAAAAGAATGTCTGCAGACCCTGAATGGAATTAAGGCTGAATTATCAATAGCAATAGCACTAGTAATAGCAACAGCAATAGCACTTTACATTTCTGTACAGCTTCATAGTGAACTAAGCACTCTCTAACAGTGTGTTAGCCAATTGCCTTCAACAACTCATTTTACCAACCTATGAAAGGATGGAAGGTTAATTCAATTTGCAGCTGTGTGGGTTCAAACTCACAACGTTGTGGCTGCAGTACCAACAATTAAACACTGTGCCACAAGGGATCCTTTCAGTGGTGCAACTGGAGCAAATGCTTCTAAATACAAGTTTCTTGTACTTTGATACTGTGAAGAGATAAATCATCTTGGGGGGAGAGCAGCTCCCCAGATTTATTTATTGCCCTATGCAACACTTGGTAACATTTACTGCCTACTCTGTCTCCATTTACCAGCTATGGAGAGAATGAAAATGTGGACTGTGCGTTGAGGGGGGAGTCGCTGCCTGTGAGACTCTGGACTTGGCTGCACTGGCTGGAACAAAGGCAGGAGTGGATGTTCGCAGCTACCCTCTCTTTCTGGCCTAGAAATGGTTGTTTTCACATGATGACTTCCTCTACACCCAGCAGTGTCACCAAGCCTAATCCACTGCAGAACAAAGCCAACCCTACAATGGGGAAACTGGCAAATGTTCTCAGAAGCCCCCCACTCCACCCCAAACTATCTAAAGCCAGAAATGAACAATTATTTACTATGACCAAGTCCTCCACCCCATCCCTTTTAAACCTAATGGGTTTGTTTCTTTTTTAATTGTCTGGGAGAATATAATTAAACTGAGAACTGAGAGGTTACATGCAAACAATGAAACCTATAATAATTACATACTACTTTACAGGTTAAAGTTGGGGTTTTCTTTGTGCCTTCTCAATTCATTATATTCAAATGAGGATTGATAAATGTTGGTCCCCCAGATACTTATATTACCTTATTCCTTTGAAACATTTCTCCCGCTGTAAGAGAGTGCTGCAGCTTCCTGACACCTGTATCTCCTCTTTCACCATAAACAGTTACATAAAGATTTGCAAAGGTTTCTGCTCCCCAGAGATCACCAGTGTGGACAGAGATGATATATTTATGCACTAAAAACAATAATAATATTAGGTCAAGAACACTCATAGTACTCAACTGCTTTTAAGCCATACAATTATACAGATAGAAACAAAAAACCAACAACCCTGTTCTAGTACTAACCAAACGAAACAGCCAAATAAAAGAGATGTCAAGTGTGTACTTCACTATAATAGCGTAGCAGAGATGTGGGCAACTGTGGTCCTAAAGATGTTGTTGACCTTAACTTTCTCTCTTCACCAGTGAGGCTATGAGAGATTATGAATGTTTCAGTCCAAAAGCATATGGAGGAACACAACTGCCCACCATACAGCCCATAGTAGATGATCTTATATCAATGAGAATGTCAGGACAATCATCCCACCCAAAGGGAAGGGGACCCTTCAGATATGCCTATGCCTACACACACACACACACACACACACACTAAAGACAGAGAGTTTAAAAGGGGAAGAACAGGGTGTCATGTGACCTTGTTTTCCTTAAGATTAGAACCTAAGTGGATATGCCATTGTGTAGAAATTGGAGCTGAGCAATTTGCATCTCATGTTATGAATTCTACAGCATGTTCCATCCCAGATTAGAACATCTGCCCCTTTTCCTACTTTAAGTATTGTTGTTGTTGTTAAAGTTACTTAAACATAGAGTTAAGACTAGAGTCAAAAACTATCAAGCATATATTCCCTGACTACAACTCCTTTTTCAACTCTTTCATTCATCATGGGAAGGGTTTTAACTATCCTTTCATGTTCCGTTGCAGACTGTAGAGGGACGACTGCTCTGTCCATGAATCTGACTGCTATAAAGCATTCCCATTGTTTCTTCACTTCCACAGTTCTTCACAGATGTCCATTTTATGTCCATGTAATGGCAATGCTCTCTCCATCTGAATCCTCAACAACATTGTATCTTATAAAATTTGCATCTGCTAGTTATTTCTTAGAATATTCATTCTTTTTCCACATTAGTTTCTTATATTTTTATATACAGTATAGACTTAATTGCAGTACTGGTGCACATTTTCATATCTTGATATTTCATTGTATCTGTAAGTGCACCTGTTCTTTTTCTACTTCTTTTTCATTTGTGCTTTGAACCTCACAAATTCGTAAACAAGGTATCTGCAGTGGTTAAGGCATGTCTTTAGAAACACTGAAAAGCTTCACTCTCTGAACCTGGCAATGAATACAACATAATTATAAATGGCCACCTGCTACCCATGCTTCTCTCTGCACTTCACAGTATTTTTTTTCCTCTTTGGACACATGGTAAAACTATAAATAAACTATTCATAGCCTAACCCAATGATTTTGTTACACCAGTAGTTGCTGGTCCATCAAAACAGTGCCAACATTACACTTGCTTAACGTTGTTGTTCTTCTGTGTCTTCCTACCACCAAGATATTAGCAAGACATCAGCAAACCAATAGTGGCAGTAACAAATGAAGCAAGGCAGAGGCAGTCATGGACCATGGTAGTACTGTCACCACACATATAGTTACTGAAGATATTCCATGTTAGAGGTTGTGATCAAAGCCTTAGCCAGGCAAGCCTGCAGTTCCAGTTCTAGTGCTCTTGTCACACTATTGCACAAGGCACTAATGATGGAGTTGAAATAGAATTACAACCTATGATGCCTCTCTTTTTCACATGATGTCATCATTCATTTTTTGCTGATCCATTGTTATACAGTTATTATCATACAGGTTTGCATTTGGCAGGCATCTCTCGTTAATGCAAAATTGTGCAATAATAATAAATAATAAACTTCAGAATTTAACCAGGATTGGGGAGGGATTATGAGGTATGTATTTCCAAGATAAGAAATATGAGTATTGGCCACATTTCTACAAAAGCAACTAGTTAGTGAAACTTTATTAGTTACATTCCACACACTGCACTGTTGCCCATGCTCAAAGATGCAAACAAAAGGGCAGGGACATCCAATGCCTCTGAAATGTACAATGTTACAGAAACAGCCAGAGAAATGAAACAATATTTTTATTACACAAGAAAATCATCCCTGATAATCACTTCAGCATTTCAAGTCTAGATAAGTGAAATAACTCAGTGCTCAATCTACCAAAAAATGGCTTCCATTACGCTGAATTATTTGCTCTATCTTTTACCAGTATAATTATAACTCTCTGGCTTAAACACAGAATACAGCAATTGTTATACACAGTTTCTCATTTAATTAAGATGGCTTTGAATATTAGGATGAAGCATTACTTCAGTACCACTATACTTTTCAGGCAATAAAGAATTTAATAAAATACTGTTGAGGCAGTGATTTTTTCCCCAAAGGCTAGTTCAGGTTGTTCTCACTTTCTCTGCTATTTTTACCTGGTAAAGGTTTCTGGTTATCATTCACTGCAGGGAATTCTTTCACCAGCTCTCTGTGTTCTGGGCTAAGAGAGAACCAGCAGCTAGAGTCAAAGTTCAACACTCGATTAGTGTATACCTCTTCCATTTCAAAAGACTTCAAATGCCAGCCCTCAAAGCCTAGTAAATCATCACAGCTGACCCGAATCTTGTACACATCTCCAATGTCTCCAGATTCAATCTACAATTAAGAAAAATAGATGAATAGGTTATTAAGAACGGGGTCATAATTAATGTAGATCGTCTCTTCCCAGCATCAGAACAAACATAACAGAAACCCATATTCCTGGCAATGCTATCTACATTTTCTATCACTTTGATAGATAATGCATTAATTAAATTTCTCTCCTGGTGAAGTTGGAGATTGCAAGTACCTTCTGACTAGGAGTGATATAAATGAATATATTCGTTCCTATTCATGAGGCAGATCAAGACTTAAAATTACTACACATCACAATGATGGGACATTCTTTAACTTAATAATTCAAGGCAGTTGTGGACTTTTAGAATATGAAATTTCCCAAACTTGCTTTGTAATTTATATTGCTTAAATCATATTTGTTATTTATTTCAGCAGACCACTGTTTCCAGATTATTGATGGACTGGATGCTAGATCCAGAGGCTCTGTCATGACCTTGCTACTTCAATTGCAAATGTCATTTTTTGTTGTTGCCAATGGTTAAAATGCCAAGAAAATCAATCTAATGCTTTTCAAGCCTCACCTTCTCCCTGGACTTTTCAATGCATGTAGACAGAAAAAGAATCAATGGCAAATAAAGCCGAGATTAGAAGACCTTGATGAAAATGGGAAAAAATCTGTCCTAATTACTTTCCTCTCTTTGTCACTGGCGTGGACAAGGCAGAAAGCACAATTCCCTTGTCACCATAACACTGTCAGTGGCAAGGGACTGTCTTTCAGTCCTTTCATTTATTTCTCTTATCTATGCAACTGAATCACATACTGCAGATTTGCTGGGGTGTACTATTTCACATGGTGGTGAATGAATCATGTTGGAATTCTGTCCCTTAAAAAAGTTCCCACCACATATAGGACTTTTTGACAGAGAGGAATGTATCACCATCCCAAAAGAAGAAGAAAGTAGTGCCAATGTGAAAATGCACGAAATTACATAGTAGCTTATCACACAGAGATGAACACAGCATCCATCCGAAAGAGAAAGCAATGTGAATGCAAATGAATTCATCACATAAGTACGTACCCATTGGCTTCTTTATTGCAAATTAGTGTGTTTGCGCGTGTGCAGGGAAGAAAGGATTGTGTCTGGAAGATTTCACAATTTTGGACCCAAGGACCTCCCCCCGCCCCCAAGTTAGAGATGAAAAGGAATAAGGAGGAGGCAGGAGGCATATTCAGGCTCCTCATCTTTACCTCCCCCCCCTTCACTCTTTCCTCCAAAAACAGATGCTTTCCTCTAGGCAGCCAGGGAGTACAGGAAGGAAATTTGCATCAAAGGATCATGGAAACTGTAGTTTGTTTTTAATGGAAGAAATCCCATGGCCAAACTAGAGATGCATTTCATACTAACGCAAATGTGAATTGACTGTTAATTCACAGTGGAAAAAGATTTATAAATTCAATATTTTTCCGAATGCAGCTATTCCTGGGATGACTCGCAATTGCATTTGGATTGTGTTTGGATTGCATGCGACGTCGTTGAAATTCTTTTGTAAAATTACGTGAAATACCTTGGATGAGCCTGGATTAACCTTCAGTTGACCTTCCAATTTTCCCCAGTTATCCAACATTGGGAGGAAGAATGCGGTGTGTATGGTCAAAGGTTTTCTCCACATTCATTAATTAATTTAATATCCTGCTTTAACATGGAGTGGTTAAAACAAAATGCAACAAAAACCTGATACTAGACAAGTTTTAAAAAATGTAGTTACTAACGTTAAGCCAATCATATCATAATTTAAAAGAGTATAAGATCATTTTAAAAACATAACTATAACACAGTGGCAGTGGTTATTGCTAATTGAATGCTACTCCATTCCAATTGTGGAGCTGCCTTCAGGAGAGGCATTGCAAAGTTGAGGTAAATGAAGTATATTAACACAGATGTTATCATGGCTTGTTTAAAATACAGAACCCAACAAGCTAGAGCCACAGAACACAAACTTACACATTTATGGAGGAACTGGGCAAATGCTTGGCAAAATATTTACAAGTCAAATGTTATACAATTTTGCACATGCATTAGATTCCAGTATATATGTTTCTCACTTTATGGATGTGTTAAATAATTAAGAGAAAGCTTGTGGTTTGCATGCATTTGCTCTGCTGATATGAATGGTGGGAAAGCTCCATGCAAAGACAGAATGCCCATGTGTCTAGGACAATATGTTTTTAGGATTAAGACAGTTGAAGACTGGTGACCCTTTGGCCCCATTTGGTGCAACTTTCATCATTCCCAGCCAGCATAGTCAACAGTCAGAGATGAAGTAAACTAAAGCCTAATATTTGAATGGCCATACATTCCCACTCCGGTATGTAATCTGTAGCATGTTAAAAGATGCAGGCTACTTGCAACATTAAAAACATTTTATGTAGATGGCTGTGCTCTTTCATTATCCACAAATTAAATGTTTGTGGCTCTAGTGCAGGCCACTACATGAGGAAACAGGTTTTAAATATCCCCAGTGTGGTGTAGTGAGTTGAGTGTTGGACCAGGACTCTGGGAGACCAGGGTTCAAATCTCTGCTCAGCCATGGACACCCATTAGGTGACCTTGGGTAAGTCACACCCTTTCAGACTCAGAAAAAGGCAATGTGATAGGTCACCTTAGGTTCATCAAAAGTCAGTAATGACTTGAAAGCACATAGCAGCAACAAATCTATTCTCCCTTCAATATAATCTCTTTTCCAGTATGATGTTCTTCTTTTTTTAAAATTACCCTTCTTGGTACCTGTGAAAATAATTTTCTTCTTCTTTTTCTAAACCCCATGTTGGGGGAGGGGGGACATACCAGGATGACAATGAGTTGGAAGAAGATTTAAGCTCCCACCTTCACATACACAGCAGCCTCAATCCAGTTGGGAACTCATATGCATATTTGAGGTAAGTAAAGGATAAGCTGCATGTTTCTTCTGTAATGTAATGTGTAGTCTGCCCATTAGAGAATTTTGTAAAATTTATCCATAAAAAATCTTTGTCTTCTCCGTTAAGAGAAATCAATTGTTTTAATTCAGTATCTTCAGAATGCAATATCAGCTAAAATACCCTCATATTGGTCATACAAGATTAATGGTCAGTAAGTTAAAAACAGGTAAATTAGCTAGCTAATTAACACGCCTGCTCATAGTTGATCACCCACAAGTGGATATTAGAAGTACAGATGGGTAATACAAAGAACCAGAACATGAAGAAGAAACCATTTTGTATTACAGGAGATGTTAGGCTGTATTCAAGGAGAAGTAAGGAATCTTTGTCACAGAAAGAAGTCTTCAAAATGATGTTCAGATTATTATGAGAAATAGTAACTTTACAATTTCTTGGAACTCCTCTGAAAGTGGGTTGTTTGACAGGAGGAGCTATTATTGATTATTTATTAAAATATTTATATTCTTCCCTCTGTCTAAATTTCTGTGTATATATATTCCTCAGGGTAGTGTACAATAAAATCAACATATATATATATAGTGGTCTTAAAAGACTAAAAACATATTAAACAATGTAATAATTTTTAAAAGACAGATTAAAACTAGTTAAAATATTTTAAAACAATTCAAAACAATTCAAAATTATTAATATTCAGTATATGCCTAGACCACATTCATATCCTATGTATTTCCCTATCCCACCTTTCTTTTAATTCCCGCCTTTCTTTGCAATTTTATGCTTTAAAAAAATCAAACAAACAAAAAACTAAATTATTAGTGATGAACTTATCAGAAAAAGAAAACCACGAGATTAGTATAAAGACCAGATTTCAATTGGAAAAGAAAGCTAAATATCTTGGAATTGAAGTGACAATGAAAAACACAGATCTCTACAAAAACAACTATGAGAAAACATGGAAGGAGATAAAAAAGGAAATGAACAGGTGGAAAAATTTGAAAATCTCTTGGATGGGAAAAATTTCTGTGATTAAGATTTTGGTACTCCCCAAAATATTGTATTTATATCAAAATTTACCTATTATTATAAATGAAGTACCTTTTAAGAACTGGAATAAAGATCTGACAAATTTTATTTGGATTGATAGAAGACCCAGAATAAAAATGAAGTTGCTACAAGATGAAATTGAAAGAGGAGGAGTAGCATTACCAAACTTCAAAATATACTATCAAGCTTCGGTATTAAGTTGGGTATTGGACTGGATAAGATTAAAGAAACATAAGATACTGAATTTAGAAAGTTCAGCTTTAATATTTGTTCCACATGGATATCTACTATATGAAAAAATTAAAACCAATCAAGAATTCAACAACCATTATATAAGAAAATCACTTTTGAATGTGTGGCAGAAAATAAAAATACTTGTTTTCAAAAATACCACTCTGGACTTCTATCAATGAAGCTTTTTTCAAGAATGAAAAAATGTCCTGTGAGAAATGGCCAACCTATGAGGATATTACAAAGAAAGAAGATGGACAAAGAAAATTAAAAACTGAAGTTGAACTACTCAATGAAGGCTTTAGGTATAATTGGTTTTTACATAGACAGCTAAAGGAAAGATTTTTGATGGACCAAAAAACTCAAGGAATAGATAAAGGCCAAATGGAATTAAAAAAAATTAATAAGGGAAGAAGGTGTACATGAGATATCCCACCTGTATAAGATACTGCTCAAATATGACTTGGAACAATAAGTGATAAAGAAAAGCATGATAGATTGGGCTAAAGACATGGGTCAGAACATACCACTGATACAATGGGAAAAGAATTGGAAAAAGCGAATGAAATATACCCCCAACTATGGTCTGAGAGGAAACATGGTTAAAATGCAGTTCAGGTGGCATCTAACGCCCCATATCCTAGTCAAAATAGATAAAAAGTCTAAGAATCTATGTTGGAAATGTGGCGTTGAAATGGGTACATACTACCACTGTTGGTGGAAATGTAAAAAAGCTAAAGAATTCTGGTCAGATATTCACTCCACAGTGATAGAGATACTACAGGTAAATCTGAGCAAAGACCCCAAATTATTTTTATTAAACATGGTAGAACAAGAACTAATTGAAAGAAAATATGGAAAGTTGATATTTTACATGGTTTGTGTTGCTAGAATATTATATGTGAGCAGATGGAAAAGTTTAGAAATTCCGACTTTGGGCCAGTGGTTATTTAAACTTTATGAATATATGGAGATGGATAATTTGACATTGAGTTTAAGAGGCAAGTCAAAAGAAGAATTTTGTAAAACATGGGAACCCTTGACCAAATATATGAAAGACAAAAAGGGGAGTTATGCAGTGATTTTATATGAGGAGTAAAAAATTCTTTAGAAAATATAGAAAGAAATTAATATAGGGGAAGAAGAGTGGAATAAATGCCACCACAGGGGAAACTAGATTGGGAAAAATATATTATGAAAGCTTATTAGACAATTTATGATCATATATTTCACTGAGAGAAGAATGATTTCAATGGGAAAAGGTAGCAGAGAAATAAAAAAATTATTATCAACTGGAGAGAAAGATGAAGGAACTGTTGAAATGGCATAAATGTACGACAATGTAGAAATTAGATTGTAAATATTAATATTGTATAAAACCAATAAAAATATGAAGAAAAAAATCAATTAAAATATATAGTGAATTGCACAAAAATGCATACAATTAAGTGTAGATGGAAATGTGTTTCATGCTGGTGGGGAGGGGGACTAGCCATCTAGTATGACCCCCAGTTGGAAGATGTTTGAATTGGAAATTCAAATTAGAGAGATTTCACTTCAAATGTGCCAGGTGTTCATTACTAATCCAGATTACCATGCCAAGAATGTGCATACTAGTTCAGATTCACTCCCGATTTACTGTGGAGATTATCACACGGAAGAGGCAAGCATCCTTCTCCCATTATTAAACCATGTTAATCACATAATCGGGGGAAGATTATCACACACCACGATGCTTTTCCCATTTGTAAACAGCAATGAACCCGTCATTTGGTATTAACGAGAATTTCCGTCAATACCAAATGACAGGTCCATGTTTACGGACAGGATAAGAATGTGATAAACATGTGGGTTTGTGATAATCTTCCTCCTGATCACATGATTATCACAGTTTAATGACAGGAGAAAGACGCTTGCCTCTCATGTGAAAATCTCTTGTGTCTCAGGTACTCATACTCATGTATAACAGGATGAGGGAACTGCAACCTGTGAACTGCATTACCTCTTGAACCTCCGTTTTGTGATTTCTAAAGTCACCAGAAGTCCCTGAAGCTAATTAAAAGTTTTATAAAATCTTAGACATCCCAGAATGGAAGCACTGTGCTCCCAGAAGACCAAGTACCACTATATTTTATATCAACAGTGTCTCTTTGCACTGAACAAAATAATCACATGAGTAAATTGGGTTTTGTAAAGTTCCTTGATAGTCAAGCACATGTTCATTTACCTGTTTCTTGAAAATTAAGAATAGTCAATGGAAGTGGATCTTTCCTGCACTGTTGACTTCTAAAAGATTGCTACTTTGTTAGTGGAACATTAGTTATGTAACTGAGCTCCCATTTGAACATAAATAAAATATTTTAAAAAGCAGTGCCAACAGCAAATAGCAGCTCAAAAATACAGTAAAACCAGAGTAGTGGTTTTGCCTGAAACTGATGAAGACCCCCTCAAAAAATCAGCTGAAAAGGGATAAAAATAGAAAGCAGAAATGAAACAGCAACACTTCTGGTCATGCCAGACCCAACAGTGCAGCCCCTGTGGGATTGTGGAGATGAAAAATGGTCCACTGTTTATGTAAAATGTGGAGAAATTCATCCTCCTGGGAGCACAGTGCTTTTCATTCTAGGATGTCTAAGATTTTCTGCTGGATTTTCCGCATTAAATGGTTCTATTTATATTCCGACAAAGTGCATATTTCTCCCCTAACACTAATGATCACATTCTATAACAGTAAAAATGTGAGAAAATACACTGTCCTTCCACATGTCTTGAATGAAACTTTTTGATAAGCAATGAAGTCATTAGTTCAGCTTTTCCCAGCAAGACTTCCAATCTGAAAATTGTTGCCTCCAATTTTCTTCTCAAATATTAACTTGAAGACTCTCTCTTTATTAAACAGCCACTCATTTGAACAATAACACACTATCTCATAAAAGCTTCTAGGATGGGAGGGAATTTTTTTTCCATTGCATGTATTATGTAATATATTAAATGTTATTTCATTGCTTGTCATCTCCAGCTCTGATAGTTACTTAGATCTGTTACTCTATATAAGAGTAGGATAGCATAGAGAAAATCCAGTGACACATGCAATGGATATTAATTATGTAAGATAAGATAGATGTATTAGCATAGTATGGTACAGTACAGCATAGTACAGCATGACACAACATAGCAGTGCCTGATCTCATAATAGTGGTTCTTATTAAAAAGATTTATTTTATACTATGTAGTTACTCTCCACTTATATTTTTAGCAATAGCAATATCATGTACCTTTCTACATCACTTATCAGTGAATTTAGCACTCTCCAAGCAGTTTACAATCCATAAGGTAATTGCTCCCAACAAGCTGGGTACTCATTTTACCAATCTATGAAAGGATGGAAGGTTGGGTCAACCTTGGAGCTCTGCCATGGAATCAAACTCCCAACTATCTGGCTGCAATACTGGCATTTTAACCAGCAGGGTGCCCTATTTTTTTCAGGATTTTATCAATGTGCTGAGCTGGTTCCCCTACATTCTAGTAGCTGAGAAATGGTCTGCTATCACTATTTGTGTTGTATGCAAATCTCTTAATATGTCTTCTTGATCCTATAGATCACAAGCATGAAGCTTTCTCTGATATACCGTGGGCCCTCCCTATATGTGGGGGATCTGTTCCGTCCCCCTCCAATGTATGGGGTAAAATGTGGATGCTCAAACCTCATTTGTTTTAATGGGGGAGCATTCTAGTGTTCAGTGCGGTGCTCACGCCATTGTGTTTCCAGTGGCTTAACCTTCCAGGCAAGGTTAAAGCTGCATATAGCACTCCTGCATATGGCACAGACGAGCTGTACATAAATCTATATCATGCAAATTCTTCTACCACATCCTAACATAATTTTTTTTATTTGGGCTGGTGTCAGGCTGAGCCACTGGCAGCAATCTGGAGTGAGTAAAAACCTAGGAACTGGGTCCCAAAAATACAGAACAATCAGGATCAAAGGACAAGCTATGGAACCAAATACCAACTTTAGATGCATCACAGCTCAGTTAGATCTTGTTAATGAAGTAAACTGGAAAATGAAAGTCTTTCATACTACTTTCTGCCTATGATGAGACAATGACCAGCCTAATGGGGTCAATCTGGAACTTGCAGTGACACATCTTAATACTTGGGGCAGTGTCAACAGTTCCTGACACTTTGCCATTAAAAAGCCATGGGTGTCCATCAATTTGGCAGCCTATCCTAATTACAGCCCTTTTCAACCAACTCATATTGATGGGGAAGTCAGTGTACTATTGGACTGGTTTGATTAGCTCCTGTCTTATCAAAAGTTGCCACATCAACCAACGCTCCAACTGAGATTTAAACTAAAATGCCATGAAACTGGAAGTGAATACAGTTATGACATTAATCATTAGTCTTTAACATGTGAATGGTTAAAAGAAGTTTTAATTGCTCTCCAGTCTTTTGGAACATGTTGATGAGTAGAATAGGAATTCTAATCTGCAAAAGTAGTAATAATGCAGAACTGAAAGTGATGATCAGATGAAAAAAGCAAATTAAAAGTGGATTTTTCTCATAAGACCAAATGTTCCAGCTAACACATGCATTATTATCATTGGCAGACACATTATTATGCACTACTATTCATACTTGATGCTCCATAAAAACGCTTCTGCAATTCACCTGTTCTCTGTCACAGCAGATGGGTTGGATGAATGGGTTTCTATTAGCCAGCAGGCAAGTCAACTGATGTCTGGATCTGGACATTTGCTGTGGGGAGTAACTATTCAGCTATACCCATAAAGTTGTGGCCCTTTCCATTCCAACAAAACGTGGTCTGTGTTCACTTTTGCTAAATGTGAGCCAGTCTCACCCACTCATCACTGGGTCCACCATTTGAATTCATCAGATGGTCCTTCTTCATTTAGCACATGCTATTCCACTGTCTCTCTCTCACTGCTCTCAGGTTTGGAATTTTTAAATCCATTCAATTTACCAAATGTGTTGTGGCTTTACTTATTTGGATCCTGAGGATATTACAGACATTTTTCAATCTTCTCAACTAGAAAAAAATATTATCAGTTTTTTGTTTTTTTGTTTTTTGTGGTTTTTTTCAAGGCTATGGGCCATGTAGAGTTTATTCCTGACGTTTCGCCAGCATCTGTGGCTGGCATCATTAGAGAACACATTCTCTGAAGATGCCAGCCACAGATGCTGGCAAAACGTCAGGAATAAACTCTTCTAGAACATGGCCATATAGACCCCAAAAAACCACAAAAAACTATGGATGCCAACCATGAAAGCCTTCGACTTCACATATTTATCAATTTGTTATTTGATCTTCTACTCTTGAAAAACTAGTAAGCTATTTTATTCCTCCAATGCGCAGTGGCTCCAAATTAATGTATTATATATATTTAGAGACACGTTGATAAACTAACAAACAGGCTCTCTTTGAACTGATCAGAGTTCACTCTGTTTTTTGTTCTTTTTCTTTTCTAGTGCTCCTTATAAGCACTGTTTGTTGCTGTGCCAGGCAGTAAATCTTCCTCATGTTCTTCTCTGCCCTCATGCTCTAAACAAGACTCCAGACTGGTTCTCATAATTATGTTTTCTAATCCATTAACCCAAAGGAGCCTCACATCTACATCATACGTACAGCAAGCATCACTTCCTCTGTTTAGCTCAGCTTTACAACTAAGGAGTCTACATCACTAATGAGTTTGAGGGAGATAACACCCAAGAAATTGTGCAAAGTAGATAGGCAACCTTCATATTAAGGAGACTATGGAACAAAAACATTTGTTTTTCTCAATACTACTGTTTCGATAATGGATGCCATCACAACTGCTCTGTCTAAGGATTAACATGGCAACAGTCTTCATAAGCACTAGTTATATAACAAGACATTGTCTGGAATTGCTTCTGTTTACTGACTGAAATAACAGAGCTTGAAAGCCAGTGTGCTAGAAAAGGGCATTGTGGGCGGCAGAGGCAAGGTTGCATTGCTCATTGTAAAGGAAGATCACAACTGACACAGAGAGGACATGGAATAGTGGCTTGAAATGTTGTGTCTTTTTATTTTATGGCTGGAATTTTTTTCTTTGTAAGAAGCCTTTCTGATTTTTGCTTCATGTGGATGTTTTGCAATATGCACGTCATTGCATTTCATTCCAGTCAAAACCACACTCCCATGGGTTTATTCTACTTCAAGAGAAATTATTTTCAAATATTTATTTGTTACATTAATACCCTTAATGTAACACACATTCTCCAAGGAGAGCAGGCTTCCCCCCTGGCACCATTTTATTTTCATAACAACACTGTTAGGAAAAATAAGCTGAGAGACTGGCTGAGGTGGGTAATCCCCCCCCCCCCCCCCGTACCTTCTGAGGATGATGCCAACTGCTGAAAGTGCCTCAAAAAACAAGGGGAGGGAAAAGTGGCTGAAAGTGCACTATTAGTATTTTAGAGGAAATGATAGGATCAGCATGCGGGGGGGGGAGGACAGTGAGGGGGGAAATTGACACAATGTATAGGAGAATCTGGCAATCCAGGTGCACAGAAATAGCCTACGGAATCTCAGAATTCCATAGCATTAAGCCATAGCAATTAAAGTGGTGCCAAATTGTATTATTTCTGCAGTACAGGTGCAGCCTCAGTCATCTAGGCTAGGCTTGGGGCTTTGAGTGCTTTACTCTTAGAATATGAGTTTGAACTCATAGACGGATAGACTCATAGTTGGAAAAGACCTCAAGGGCCATCATGTCCAATCCCCTGCCATGCAGGAATATACAATCAAAGCACTCCCAAGATAGCAATCCAGTCTCTCTTTAAAAACCTCCACCACACTCCAAGGCAGTGTAATTCCATTGTTGAACAGCTCTTACTGTCAGAAGGTTCTTCCTGATGTTTACGTGGAATCTCTCTTCCTGTATTTTGTCTCCAGGTCCTATTCTCGGGAGCTGCAGGACACAAACTTGCTACATCTTCAGTATGATATCCCTTTTTGTGAGGTCTTTGGCAAGGTCTCCCATGGTATTCTTGCAAACAAGCTAGTAAAACGAGGGCTAGACAATACAACTGTTAGGTGGATTTGTAATTGGTTGACTGGCCGAACCCAAAGCGTGGTCAACAATGGCTCCTCTTCATCCTGGAGAGGAGTGACCAGTGGGGTCCCACAGGGGTCTGTCCTGGGCCCAATGCTATTCAATATATTTATCAAAGACTTGGATTAAAGATGCCTGCTTATCAAATTAGCAAATGATACCAAATTAGGAGAAGTACACCAGAGGACAGGATCAAAATTCAAAATGACCTCAATAGATTAGAAAGCTGAGCCAAAACTAATAAAATGAACTTCAGCAGGGAGAAATTTAAGAAACTCCACTTAGGTAGGAAAAAAATGAAATGCATAGATATAGGATGGGGGACACCTGGCTTAAGGAGACTACATGTGAAAGGGATCTAGGAGTCCTAGTAGACCAGAAGTGGAACATGAGTCAATGGTGTGATGCGGCAGCTAAAAAGGCCAATGCTATTTAGGCTGCATCAATAGTGGTATAGTGTCTAGATAATCAATGCCAGATTTTTTTCTGAGCTTTTCTAAAAGATCCAGATTCTTGGTTGTGTGAATAACCGATGCAAATAGACCCAGGATAAACCAGGATAAAACTGTACATGCCTTTAACGTGCTTTGAATACATACATCATCATCTCCATCTTTATTCAAGTTGAATAAAATTTCTGACCCATGCGAGCAACCAAACTTGCACAGATGCGCATAGATTTGGTTCCATAGTGTGGACAACAAACCCAGAATGCATGAGTGAGATTATGCACATAGTCAGACTAAAAATGACCCCCAAAATTCATAAATGAGAGTGGGAAGCTCATATTCATGTGGAAATCTGCATTTAAATCCAATTTCTAGTCAGAACTTGAGTAGACTTGGGATCCATATGAGTGTTTACTTAGAATTCAGCTATTGATTCAATGGGTCAACTCTAGCTGGGACTAACAATCTGACTGAGTCCCTTGGGGTGCCTCCTGTGAACATTTGATCTTTTCTGCTGAAGTAAAGTGAACTAATGGTCCAGTATTCAGAGGGCTAATTAGAAATCAAAGTTATGGATCAAAATGATACCTATTCCTATCAGAGAGAGTGAATCTGCATATGGTACACTATATTATTGTCCTGCATCAGTACCCTGACTATGTGCTACTGTAAAGAATCTGGATCACTGTTATTCCTCTGCTCCTGCTTATTGCTTTGCTGAATTTGCAATCTTCTGTTAATTGCAACATCACACAGCCATTCCCATGGCAACCAGTTGTACTGCCACAAATGGGAATGGGTAAACTCCTGAAACAAAAGCCTCTGATCATTTAAACAATCTCAGCAATAAAGGAAGAAAGAGGGCAACAAAGCTTTAATTTTGCTTATATAGGGTTTCAGTAGATTGTCTCCCCAAGACACTCATACCATACCAACTGTTCAAAATAAATGTCATGCTTGGCTTTGTAAATCTTCAGATACTATACAGAATATCACACACACACACACACACACACACACACACACACACACACACTTGGGGGAGGAGATGTACAAAGAAAAGGTAATGAAGTGGGTTTAATGGGGAATGTTAATGTTTTGCTTATAAAGGTCTACAGGAGGAAAGCTTTTTTGCTCGTTCAGCAGTTGCCCTTGTGATGGCACTCTGCTACCAGGACAGGGCAAGGGATAGAAAAAGGGGCTTTTCAGAAAATTTACTTTCCCAATGTTTGAGCCCTTTCCTCTATAGCTACACCACATCTGTTTTAAGCATGAAGAGTAATTAGCATTATTTAATTGGCTACAAAATTGTAGCAAATGTGTTAGCATGAAGAAGCACATGGAAAACTTGCATGTGTGCATGAATATGCACACATAGCTCCTTTTGCAGTCTAAAGGGTTCTCCCACTATCTTGATTGGGGAGGAACACTGTGTTTTCTTTTACTTAGAAGCCTACAAGAGCAATGTTTTGGATTAAAACAAGTTACAGGGCTAAGTTACAAGAGTCAGCATGATGTAATGATGTTTGGGTGTTGGACTAGGATGATGTGAGACCAGGGTTTGAATCCCTTCTCAGCCATGGAATCCCATGGGTGACTTTGGACAAGTAACATTCTCTCAGCCTCAGACAAAGGAAATGACAAACCTGCTCTGAACAAATTTGACCAAGAAAACCCTGTGATAGGTTTGCTTTAAGGTTGACCTAAGTTCAGAAGTAACTTGAAGGCACACATTCTATGTTCCCTACAACCAGCAACATCTAATAATATGGGGACCAAACATTTGTCTTTGAGGGTCAACAAACTGCTTCACTGGCTACTGGTCGGTTTCCAGGCAAAATTCAAAGTGGTGGTTATGAGATACAATGGTTTCATTCTGAAAGCCTGTATTTCCTCTACCTGAATATTATGATTGAGGTGGGGAGGGGGTTGGTTATCTCCATCCCACCATTCTTCTAGTGCATCTGATAAGTGCATCAAAAGGAGTTTTCTCTATGGGTACTCTTATGCTATGTAACTCTCTCCCTTGGAAAACTGAGTTATCCCCCTCTGTTCCTTTTTCCCAAATGCAAAGACCTTCCTCTTTAAACAGGTCTTCAGCTTTTAACAAACAAGCTTCATTTATATACTGTTTCATACCACCTAAGCAGTGTCTAAGCGGTTTACAACTGTAAGCTAATTTGCCCCATCAATCTGGGTACTCATTTTAGCGACCTCGGAAGGATGCAAGCCTGAGCCCTTTTACTGGTCTTGAACTCGCAACCTTGTGGTTTTGAGTGAGTGGCTGCAGTACAGGCATTTAACCACTATGCCACCAGGGCTCCTGGTTTTAAATGGTTGTAGTAGGAGGATGTGTTATGGTTGTGCAGCTTATGTATGTGTAGTAAGTGCTTTATGTGTTTGTAACTGTGGCCCGATTTAGATGGGCCTTTGCACCGCCCCAGTCACATGCTAGGGGTTGGCCAAGGACACACCAGCCATACCGACCTCACCCCAGCACATGATGAGGGCGTCAAAATGGTGGCGTCCTGTACACACGGGCACTGCCATTTTGATGCGACAGACACATACCGTCCACACGTCCCGTTGCGCTTGCGATGTCACGAGTGCACCATTTGCGCACTCGGGTGTCACAAGCATGACGCAAAAAGAACCCACTTTTTGTGGGTTCTTTTTCCGCTGCCGGGAAGCCTTGCCATTTGGCAGCTGAGGCTTCCCACCGGCGGAAATGGAGGCGGCGGCAGACCGCCCTTTTTGGGCAATCTCTATCCCACCTGTATTACATTTAATTAGATTGATTATTTAATTCTTTTAAAATTTGTCTATGTCGTATTGTTTTAACCATTCCATTTTAACCTATATTGTATACTACACACTGAGTTCCATTTTGGGAGAATAGCAAGATACAAAATCAATCAAATAAATAAATAAATGGTGGCAGAGAATATCTAAGATAGTAAAAAGAAAAAAAGGATGCTGTTCTCCCTTGTAGGATTTAAAATACAGATGCTCATTTGTCACAAGTGCAATGTGGAAAATTAAAAGATATCTAAAGGTAGCTGCCTAGCACTATTTAGACAGTGAATCTAGAAAACATTTTTATGAGGAAGCAGGGTAAGACACCAGCAATGAGTCCTGCATTGGGGTCCTGGCAGCTACAGGTGCCAAGTATTGATGCCAGCCATGGAGATAAAACTATAAGATGATGATGATGATGATGATGATGATGATGATGATGATGATGATAACAATTTTATTTGTATCCCACCTACTCCAGTTAGGGTCAAGGCAGCTTACACTAAAAACATTATATATGTCTTTGGGATATAACATAAAGCGGACTTCAGAAATTACAAATGCTAACTCATATCATTTTTGCAAAATGCATACTACTGACTCATTTAGAAAGCAGTTACACTAAGGTTCCCACTATGCTGAATATTGCACATCCTTGCTGTAGGGTAACTGATGGCAAAACAGTTGCAAAGTGTCTGAAAAACAAGCTTTTCCAAAACAAGCCTATTGCTCTACTATTGAAATGAGGCTTTCTTCCCAACAAGCCACAGCTGTAATAGATTCCACTCTGAATATGTTATAAAGGTCAGATGGGACTTAATGTAAATTGCTTTACTATGTGAAAATCTACCAACAGGCAACAAGCAGGGCTATAGTTTCCACTTTACTGACCCAAATATGAAGATATGCAAGAAAGTCTTTTCCTAATACAGGTGAAGCAGTCAATCAAAAATAATAAGGAGGGGAAAAAAACCACGTCAGACTATAGCAGGGGAGAAGATAACAATGAGGAGTTAATTCAGCCACAAACTGACAGGTATGGCAAAAATAACTTGAGTAATAATTGCTAGATGTAAAGGAGGCACTCCAATGGAAGAAAAATTCATTAAGGGTTAGGGCATTACAAAAGTTTCTCTATGACTGTGTACCCTTGTATGAGCCTTCATTGTGTGTGTGCACGCACATACTTGTGCCCGCACACATAAACACACACGCATGCATGAGGGCCTTCAAGTTGCTTGTTGACTTATGATAATGCCATGTATTTCATAGGATTTTCTTAGGCAAAGAATATTCAGATGTGGTTTTGCTAGTTTCTTTCCCTGAAATGTATCCTACAGCACCGGGTATTCATTATAGATCTCCCTGCCAAGTACAAGTTGAGTATCTCTTATCTGAAAACCTGAAATTCAAAATGCTCCAAAATCCAAAACTTTTTGAGCACCAACATAACATCACAAGTTCAATGTACCCAAACTTTGTTTCATGCACAAAATTATTAAAAGTGTTTTATAAAATTACCTTCAGGCTTCATTTCAGTTGTTAATTGCCCTTGAGTCAATCTCAACCCATGGGCACCTTGTGGATGAGACATCTCGAAGACTCCCTGTCCTCCACTGCTCTACTTAGTTCCTGCAAATTCATACTCATGACCTCCTTAATAGAGTTCATCCATCTATCATGTGGCCTTCCAAAGTATGGCCTGTTACATACGGGCTAAAAAATATGCGCGGAGTGCATACTAGGGTTAATACGGGGCGGTACTTCCGTACCGCCCTAACCCTAGTGCGCGCTGTGCATGCACAAAATGGCAGCGGCCGTTCCACATGGCTGCCGTCATCGATACGTGACGACCGCGCCGCCTCCAAATGAGGCGGCGTGGTTGTGACGTATTGGGGTCGCGGCAGGGCGCCTAGGGTCCGCCTTCAGACGGCAAATGGCCCCTTTCTCCTTCTCCCTGCTGCCACGGGGTGTCCTTGGGGCTTGAAGCCCCAAGGACACCCCTTTCCAGGCTGCGGGGAAGGGGCCTTTTGCCGCTTCCCCGCAGCCTGGAAAGCGGCGAATCGGGGCTTCAGCAGCTGCCGCTCTGGCCGCTGAGGCCCCGATCCGGCGGGGAAAGGCGCGCCTACAGGCCGCCCAAAGGGGTGGTCTGTAACGCGCCTATGATATTCTAAGTTTTCTCATTTGGCTTCCAGTGAGATTTCTGGCTTGATCTGCTCTATGACCCATTTGTTTGTCTTTTTGGCTGTCCATGAAACCCACAGCACTCTTCTCCAGCACCACATCTCAAATGAATTGATTTTCTTCCTATCTTGTTTCTGAACTATCCAGCTTTCACATACATACATGTTAATAGGGAATACAATGACTTGTATGATTCTAACTTTTGTGCTCAGTTGTATATCTCTGCATTTATTTTTCTAATTCTTTCATAGCTGCCCTCCCCAGTCTTAATCTTCTTCTGATTTCCTGGCTGCAGTCCCTGTTCCTGTCAATGTTTGATGTCAGGTATGAAAATTCTTTTACTTTTTCTATTTCCTCATTGTCTAGGTTGAAATTGTATAGGTTCTCTGTGGTCATTTTTTTTTTTTAATGTTTAAGCAGTAAGCCTACCTTTGCACTTTTCCCCTTGATCTTTCTCAGTAGTTGTTCCAGGTCTGTGAAGTTTTCTGCTAGTATTAGTATTATCAGGCTAACTGTATAAGTGTATATAAAACATAAATGAATTTCATTCTTCCAGGTGGCTTGGGGGCATGGCATTTTGACCCCACATACCCCCGAGATGCCCTGAAGCTGCCCAGTCAACCACACAGGGGTGGCTTCAAGATACTCTGGGGGTATGGCATTCCGGAGCCCCAGAACGTTTGCCAGGACTACCTAAGTCAGCCCAGGTCCGGCCCAAATAGGATCTGATCTTTTACGTTCCTATTTGGACTGGCAGTGGACAAACACCTTCAGGACCACAGCATGTGTTTGCCACAGTCCCAAGGTGTCTTTGATAGAGGTGGCTTCAAGCTGCCTCTTCCTGCTGGTCTGTTCCAACCCTTACTCAGTCTGATTGGGTAGCTTCTTTGCTTTGCTTCCAAGGTTTGGGATCTTTGTTAAAGCTCACCTGTGGCCTTAGGGGCTGATCCACTTCCTAAGCCTTTAAAATTATTTTCTTTTGGCTTGGGCTATGATATCCAGGACTAAACACTGAAAAGCAGGTATTGAAGGACACTTTCTTTGTTTGTTAAAAATAAGATTCTTCTTCTCACCCTTTGACCAGTACTAGGTGTCTGGAGCCACCATTTTAATTTCCTTATATGGTTAAATAGTGGCTCTCAGAACCAGCCAACCTTTTCTGAGTGGCAGAGCCTATCAGAAGCATTCCATGTCAAAACTTAGGGTCTTAGCAGTTGCCTGAGGAGCCATCTGTTCATATTCTGTAGAGTGATTTATTTCTTCTGCAGACATTTATCACTGAGTTATTATAGCCTGTGTACAGATGACACAGTGAGCCAAAGAATACTTATGTCGATCCAATTGTTTGTGACTCCAGGTATGCAGTTGCCTTCCTCACAATTATTTATAGATTGGAAAACAACAGGGGAAACATACGAAGAAGATCAAAATCACCAAATCAACCCATCTTTATAAATAGAGATGGCATTTCCTTCAAACACAGCTGGGTTTTAAACATATCCTTTGACTAGCTAGACCAAGATGCCATTGTACACTTTAAGCAATACTGAGTAGGTGCCACTTACAAAGAATTCATCAGTTGCTCCTGGTTGAAAGCACACATATCCCAAGCTTTGTGGAGAAAGGAGAAGTTCATCACTTTTGCCTTTTGAGCCATAAATTACGAGGGTTCTCTTACAGTCCTGTGGCTCTGGGGAATCTTCTGCAGTCTTAACCCACACTCTCCATTGTCCTATGGAATAAAAATAAATACCAAGAAAGCAATTCAAAATTATACATGTAAGACACAGAAGTAAAATCAGAAGATTTTGTTTTTATGCTTATGACTACAATACATTTCAACTGGACTGGAGATTAACATGAAATATTTGGCAGCATCATCTCTATTTTTCATCTCCATTTTTGTGTCATTATTACAGTTTTACTTGATTGTTTATTCATTTTCATGTCCTATCCCCACCACACAACGTTCTTCTTTAAATTGTTTAGCATGAATGTCCTATCTTGTCTTCCCCTCCCACATAAATCTTTCTGTCGAAAGCAACTATTTCTGAAACATGGAAAAGCTAACAGTTATGCAGGTCACAGAAGTGAGTCACACCAACCCTTTCAGGGGAAGCAGGTCAGAATGTAGATACCTTTGGGGACGTTCAGTCCTGCTGATTTAGATATACAGTATGTGTCAGTTCCTATAATAGCCCACTATCCTTGGTCCCTATTGATCTCTATGCTTTCAATCAATCTAGGAATACAAAGCAAACTGTCATTTCAAGTTATTCTGTTTGGTGTGCTTCTGCCAGGGAGGAGTTGCTTTAAAAAGTTTTACTGCAACTTGTGACCATGATGAAGGGGATAATGATATGTAATAACAAAAGCTAAAATGAATATTCAAAAACCACAACTTCTACTGTCACAAAATAGGCAACATCCCCACATTTTTGCATCTTTCCCTCTCCCCCACTGCCAAATGCTCCATAATTCACTGACCATGAATAGGATTGTGTATCCTTCCTACTCACTGCATTCTGGCTAACAGATGCCTATCTCAATAAGTTTTCTGTGGGAAGGAAACCAAAAAGTGTAACAATTTCTCATTGTGGGAAAATATTTGAAAAGTAAACAGTTTCCCAAGATTATTCACAGATTGGGGCTTAATCTGTCCAAAATGTGTACACGGTATATTCTGAGTTTCAACAGATGTCAAGAACAATTGATCAGCTTTTTGTCCCATAACTGTGGACACTCAATATCCCCTCCCCGAAACACACACACACACACACACACACACACACACACACATTTATACTATGACATGAATCTGTAGCTTTCCAGTTTTCCAGCTTTCATAGTTTTACAGAAACCTACAGCTTCTCCTGAGATCTGGCAAAGACTGCAGATTCAGTTGGTCAAAGTGTCTTTTTATGTGGTCTAACATTGTTTTCCCTTCCTCCTTACAATTCCAACTCAAAGTGTGCAAGTGTAAACTCTCAAATGTCACTGAAACTCTTACCTTCCATTATGTCTCTAGTTTTCTGTCTCTTTCCTACCCTTTCTCAATTTGTCATGATGTTGGATCCTTCACCACCTTGTTTGTAGAGTCACAGAGTGTGTAATGTAATTTTGCATTTTATGAATTTTTGCCAAGTACATAGTGAAAGACAAAATAAGTGAATGTTTTTCCCCACAGAAAGCTGTACAGTTTTCTGTGCATAGGAAAAAGACCACAGGTATAGATTTTTACTGCAAACCTGTACAGTTTCTCAGATTCTTGAGTAGTTTTCATAAAATGCACAGTTTACATTGTGCCAGGTGCAACAACTACAAAAAACTCCTGCAAACTTATGGGAGCTTTTGAAAAGCTGGTTTTCTTTCCATGTAAGCATCTAGAGAAGTCAGAAACTCCAAATTTGATCCTTGTTAGTAAAGTGTGAAATTTCCGTTCTACCCCTACTTTTTTCCTAGAAAACAATAGTTCTGTGTGTAAAAAAATAAGGCATGGGTGGACTCTTCACAGAATAAGTTCTGAAGTACAAAGATTCTTGTCAGCAGGATCCCCAAGATTCCCCAAACACATTTTTCAAGATGGTCGGGATATTTTCCAGCCTTCTTTTCATACCATTTTCTCCCCTGGAAAGTAAACTAGTACTAGTGGCTCCACAAAACTCATCATAACTGAACAGCCTGTTTCTTGCCCATATAGTCTTTCTAACGGGGCCAAATAGTAATTTTAGGGGACATTATCAAACAGCAAATAGCACAAGCAGAAAGGATTACATCCATCTTCCTTCATACTGCACTCCCAATCTAAACCTATAGCAATCATTAATAAAAACTTTCACATGTTTCCAAATAGCATAAAACATTTAGTAATGAAAAGCATGTCCAGTCAGTGCTCCATATGCTTTAGGGGACAGAAGCATTTGGCAGGTCTTATGTTGTTCTCTGAAGTCCTAAAAACAAATGTTGAAGATAAACTGCTGGCCAGTGATATCTAAGGCACAGTCCAGACTGCCCAAAAGGGCGGTCTGTAAAGTGCCCTCATTTGCTGCATGGAGCAGCCTCAGCAACCAAACCGCGCGACTGCTCCATGCCACAAAAAGAAGCTGCAAAAAGCGGCGCCATTATGATGCCGCAAAGCGTCAATGGTGCACTTGCGGCATCATAATGGCGCTGAGACATGCAGACACTAAGCGTCCGCTACATCAAGGTGGTGGTGCCCATGTAAAATGGGCGCTGCCATTTTGTACGTGCTCGGCGCATACTAGGGTTAGGGGCATCCAGAAAGAACACCCCTTTCTAACCCTAGTATGTGCCGAGCACATACTTTTTGCCCATGCGGAATGGGCCTAAGTCTGTTTATAGGGTGTTATTACATGCTCTTGAGGCTTCTTTAAAGGTATGGTGTTAATTGTTAATATAGTTGAACAAATGGATACACTATAGATGGAGGTGTGCATACCAGACTAAATTGTTTCACCATTTATTCCAGATTATATAATCTGATTGACAGCAGAGACCTGAGGAAATAGTTTTCCTATCATCTAATGTTCAATGTCTTTAATCTGATATGCTAGAGATTGAATATAGGCCTTTTGAAGGAAAAGCATGTGCTCTGATACCATAGCCTTTACTACAGTAAAGTATATCAAGTAAAGCCCACGATCTCCAACAGGCTAATCACTATCCCTGCTTCTTTCTCCATTACTTTGATCACTCATTCACTCATATACCTCTGAGTCAACATGTCTAGCTGCATTCCTCAGCACTATTGACTAAAAAGAAACAACAAAATAATATGCAACTAAACAGCTTCAAAGCAAAGCCATGCTACTGTACTATCAAAGCAAAGTTATGCTATTGTACTATAGGGCTTTGAATAAGGCAGTGCTGGCTTGAAGGTAGGTCTACTGAGAGATCTCTGGGCAATTTTCAGAAGATTAAGAAGCATTTTAAACATCTGATTGTTTAACAACAGCAGAAACAAAGTGACTTCCACCAACATTCTAAATTATACTTCTGAAAGGAAAGCATGGGTGGCCTGCAGAGTTTCATTCTCACAGGCAAGAAATAATAATTGGCTATTTTTTCTCCTCACTGCAAGACAGTCGTCAAAAACTACACAGTAGTTGAAGCCTATTAACTGTTTGGGAACAGCTAAAAAAATCAGTAGTATTAGTATTATTCACATTTTTCCTTCTATAGAAAAAAAACTTATTTTCTTTTTTACAAAGGCAACTAATTTTCTGTGGAGAAAATAACATTCTTCTGCACAAAACTGCATTTTCTGTACAGTAATGTTATTATCTGTGTGGTAAACTTGGTAGTACTTTCTGCACAGAAAATGGTATTTGTTTTACATGCAGAAATTTTATTTTCTATGCATAAAATGCCACTTTATGCTTACAAATACTTTTTTAAGACTCAAATTCTGAAAATTACCATCCCTCTATAATTTGCTGTGAACAGTTTCCTGACACATCAGAACCCCTTTCCGAACTATTATTGAATTTAAAAAAAATTCTTCCCATTTTTTTTTTTTTTTTTAGTAAGATACCATGAACTCCATACAATTCTGGTATTCCAGGCTATTTTCAGGATTCATGTTTTATCATTATTATTGCAAGCACATGATTTTTACACCAAGATCGTGTTGATGGATCTTGGGATAGTAGTAAAAACAAGTAGATCCTTCAAGTCTGGATCTACCCACTCTTGGTTCTGCTTGTTAATCTAAATAGGACCTAATTATCTAAACAACAGTTATGTTGTTGACCAGGGGTAGGCAACCTTTTTGACCCAGGGGCTGGGTTGCTGTCCCTCAGACAACTAGGGGGGCCGAAGCCAAAAAAAAATGTAAATAATTTTAATAAATAAATAAATAAATAAACCGGGACAAATATAGGACAAAAAATTAAAATGGAGGACACTTTTTAAATTAAAAAAATGGAGGGCACGCAAAAAAAAATCTGCTGATTTTTTTAAAAAATGTTAATATAAATGCCTGTTTCTGAGGCTTCTATAGACAATTGCCCCCCTTGCTCCCACTTGCTCCTCCTTGCCCCCCCTTGCCTCCACTTGCTCCTCCTTCCCCCCTTGCCCACTGCTTGCCCTGCGCCCCTGTGCCGGAAGCCAAAGGCCCCGGTGGCAATCTGTGGCAGGGCCAGGCTGGGGCCGGTCCCTAGACCTCGGCGGGCTGCATGTGGCCCGCGGGCCGTAGGTTGCTGACCCCTGTTGTTGACATTGGGAATTCTTCTTATTTCATACCTTTTTGTATCAATATGGAGCCATAGAATGAAAAGGTCAAATAGCCTCTCCATTAAGCCTGTAGCCTTGGAACTGTCACCTCCCACTATAGATGCCTAATATGTATCTCAATAATGTCTTCAGTTGTGCTTTCCCATGTCCATTAAATATGATGCACTGCTGAGCCTCATGCCAATTGTGTGTTGAGCAAATAATAGCATGAATCTAGAAATCCTGATCTTTTCTCATAACATGGAGAAGGAAAGGCATTTATATCAACTCTTGTTTGGACATTCAGTGCTAAATGCCTCAAAAGAAAAGAACTGAGGTAGCCCTGAATCCCTTTGTCACTCTTTGTACATGGAGGGTAATGTCATGAAAAGATTACTCTCCTCTACCTATGGAGGGTACCCATGTGATCTGGAATGCTAGAAAATAATGGATGTTAATCCATGGATAGAGAGGTTTTCCACTTCAGAACATTGATAAAAGTCATCAAGGGTGACAGAAGTCTTAATGGAGGAATGGATGTGTAGATTATCATCATGGGTTTATTTTAGTCAAATTTAGAATGATAGAATAGAGCTCCAGTAACAAGAACTAAAGTAACATGAACATTAGTGGAAAAGTCAGATTTGTATGTGTCATCATAAACTGTAGATGCAGTGATATAAATGTCACTGACCAAACGAAAAAGGTCCTGAATGATGGTCTGAATTTCCAAAAAGAAATAGGTAGATAGGTCTACGTGAACAAGGAGTACCATGGAGAACGGGCCACTGTAAAGAAGACCCATGATCTAACATCTCTTCTAATGTGTCTTTATACAGAAAAAGAGCGGGGTGCAAAGCAGGTCAGGAAAAAATACTGGCATCGGGGAGTTGTCGGGGCATAGTATATGCATGCCACACGCCCCAATGCCACCCCCAAGCAAGCGTCACATCACCCCACTGAACACACAAGAGATGGCATCATGGTGTTTTTCTGGTGCAGTTTTTACGCACACTGCGTCATAGAAACGTGGAAAAAATGCCACAGCAGTGGAAAGGCCACCTTTTTTCCACCCATTCTTTTTGGGCTGGAAAACACTGGATCAGGGCAGTGGCGTATGGTTGCCGCAGCCCCGATCTGGTGCTCAAAGGAGCGTCTGTTTTGGCCCCTAGTATGTTATAGCGGTTAGGGGTTGGAGTTCTTCAAATACCTTCTGATCCATGAAACTCACTGGGAGTGCTTCAACTAGCTCTCCATCTCAGCCTATTTCATAGAAGTTAAAGTGGGGGAGAAGACAACCATGTATATATATGTGAAGTCATTGGTGGATAACTGATAACAGACAAATAAAACACAAAGCAGGTCTTCTTTAAAGCACAAGAAGGATCATGTGTAATTCTTTCAAGTGGTGTACGATCCTTATAAGAATGAATTAAACTATCCAGTATCAAGATAATTCACTCCATATAATATCAGGTTCTGAAAGCATAGAAAATAACTGGCTACTGAGAAGGGGATAATATTATCAAGAGCAATAATAGCAACATTACACAAAGACACAGAAGTTTGGCTGAATGGCTGGAGAGTCCAAGTAGAGCCTATGCTGCCTGTGGATTCCCATTTCAGAGTAAAGATATTCAAAAAGTTGTTATGCTCAGTAACTGTAGAGATTGAGTCAGTATTATTTTAGATATTCTTTGGATATCCTGATGAACTCTGACCTGAAACTGCTTTTGCTGTCATTTTACAATGTGTTTCCACTCACTTGCTTGGGGAAGCTGTCCTCATTTATTAAAGAATGGTGATGCCCGCATAAACAAAACAACCCTTGCATTTGCTCTCAGGAATCATGACTCATTTTGGAACAGAACAGCAAAGACTGGGATAAAATGCTGTGTGAGAAATCCCTTCAGCATAATGTCTTGACATGCTCCTTCCACATATCATTGTCAGGCAATTTGTCTGAATTTTCTATGTGATCAAATACTTTGCATGGATAATTACTTAGAAAAGACAGTAACTTCTTTTCTCTTTTTTGTCTTCCTAAGCCAGAAGTGGTGCTAAAATGAAAAGTACTACCAGAGAATATGGAATATGACTTACCTCTAGTATAAATTGTTGACACACTCCCATTCACTAAAAAACAAACAAATTTATTTTCTTTTACAAAAAGAATCTATATACCTAAATTTTATTAGCAATTAATTAATTAATATCCCTTTCTCCCAGTACAAGATTAAAGGTGGTTTACAACCATTTGAAGAAACACATGACCTCTAAAAATTACTATTAATACAAAGGTTAAAACACAATTAAACCAAGTGCTATTTTTAAAAAAGAAGTTAAAAAGACAAGTTAAACACACATTTAAAACATAATAAAGTAAAAACCCCACCATTGAAAGCTCCAGCATATTAAAAATCAAATGCCTTCCTAAATGAAAAGGTATTTACTTGCCAGTGGAAAAGACAGTAGGAATGAAGTCAACCTTAAGGAAGGTAGTTCTCCAATTTGGAAGAGATTGTTGAAAAGGCTCTCTCCCATGTCCTCACCAAATAGTGAGGATAGAACTAAGAGAAAGCCCTCCATTTCAGATATTAAAGCTTGGGCAGGCTCATGTAGAGAGATATAGGCGGGATACAGACCACCAATATGGGGCGGACTGCAGCTGCCCCTTTGCACCACATATTGGGGCCAGGGCAGCCATAGCCAAAGGCCCCAATACAGCGCTTTTCGGGACCAGAGAGGAGTGGCGAAAAGAGGTGTCCTTGGGGCTTCATGCCCCAGGACACCCCAGGAAACGCAGCCAGGGGAGAAAGGGCAGCTTGGCCCCTTTCCCCCTGGCGCCGTTCCCGCGGCAATCTAGTTGCCGTGGAAACGAGGCGCCCTCCGGGAAGGAGCTCCATTTTGGAGCTCCTTCCGGCACCGCTGAAAAGGCACCACAAGCGCCCTGCGACAGCGCCAGGACGTGACAGCCATGCCATGCCATGCCGTTTGGACGTGGCGTGGCTGTCACGTCAAAATGGAGGTGCCTATGTAGACAGGGCGCTGCCATTTTGACGTCCTGGTGACATACTAGGGTTAGGGAGCGTCTAAAAAGGACGCTCCCGGGCAACCCTAGTACGTCGCCTGAATGTACTAAAAGGCCCATCTGTACATAATATAGACTCAAGGGCTTTAAAGGTCATGAACAGCACTAGGTATTTGGTACCTAGGATATAATTATAGTACATGTGATCTTTATTTTAATTACTTACTTATGGTAATTAACTCTCTGTGTGTCTTCCCATCATCTTTGTATTCATCTAGCCATCTTCCATTGCGAAAAAAAGGAATTATAGTGAAGGAAGTTAGTAATGACACTTACTATGTCAGAGCTCTCTAAATATGGAGAAATTGATAAATTAAACTAAAAAAAGCAAAACCTGAAAACTGAAAGTTAAGCCCCATCACACTCTGCATTCTCACTACAGACCAGCAGCCAAGTTTCCCTCTTTAAGAAATGGCAAAAATGAGTATTCTTTTGCTAGTCTCAGTAAACAACTATATTTTAGAGTGAGTTGGACATGAAGCTGTATTTTGGACTAAATGAAGTCTGAAAGAAGTCTTCAAACTGTCCCATCTGTGCTGTACTCCATTTATCACCTTTGATGGTTTTCAGAGGATGGGAAACAGTGACCAAGAGTGGCTGCAGCTGGGAACCAGCCTTAGCTGAGAATAGATGTGTTGAGCCTAGATTGATAATTCAGGCGGGGTACATACCTCCGCTTTGCGGCGCTCTGCCGCCGCCGCCAGTAGGTCCGCAGGGGAGCCGGAGCCTTCACACGGCCCGACTCCCACGCGGACCGAAAAAGAAGCTCCAAAATGGAGCTTCTTTTTAAGTCGCGTTTGCGACGTAGCGAGGTGCCAGGGGCTCACTCACTACGTCACAACGCCCGCGACGCGTACGGACGCTCAGCGTCCGATACGTAAAGATGGCGGCACCCGTATGAACA